>NC_091479.1:5029050-5350069 GCF_036971445.1 Narcine bancroftii | reverse complement strand
GTTAAAGTGAAAAGTTAAAGATATTGTACAAAAAAAAAATCATAAGAAATAGGAACAAGCAGTAGACCATTCAGCCCCCAAGGCCATTTTGGCTTTAAATTCCTTCAGCTTCCACCACTTTCTGGGGCAAGGATGTCCTAAACCTCTCAATCTTTAGAGAGAATAAATTCTTCCTCCTATCAGATTTAAATGGGTGCACCCTAATTTGGAGACTACGCCCTGCAGTTTTCATGAAATATTAATTCCTTTTGGTCTCTGCAGATGCCGCTTGACCTAATGAAAATATCATTTTGGGCAGAAGCAGTTGGATTTAGGACAAATCTTATCAGTTATTTTGAAGCTTTAATTGACAGGATAGATAAGAGAACCTATGATTTTCAGAAGACCTTCAGAAATGTGTCACACAAGTTACTTAGCAAGATTTGGGGTTGATGAGTGAGGGTGTTAAAGATTTTGGGGAGAAGGCAGGAGCTTGGGGCTGAAAGGCAAAATAAATCAGTAATGATCCGAATGGCAGAACAGACGCATCAGACTGAATTACCTCATTCGCCTCCTAAGTCCACTGGTCTTATGGGCTGAGAAGTGATCATTGACATTTGCACCACAGAAGTCCCTGCCAGGCAATGATCGATTAGAGTCCAACCAATACCCTCGATGATTCATGGCACTAGCAGCACTGAGATCCCCACCATCATACATCTGGCTGACACCCTTAACCAGAAACTCCTGCAGACGTGCTGCATAAATACTGTAGACTGGTGGTGTCCCCTCCAGCAGACCTGCTGCATTAATACTGTAGACTGGTGGTGTCCCCTCCAGCAGACGTGCTGCATTAATACTGTAGACTGGTGGTGTCCCCTCCAGCAGACCTGCTGCATTAATACTGTAGACTGGTGGTGTCCCCTCCAGCAGACCTGCTGCATTAATACTGTAGACTGGTGGTGTCCCCTCCAGCAGACGTGCTGCATTAATACTGTAGACTGGTGGTGTCCCCTCCAGCAGACGTGCTGCATTAATACTGTAGACTGGTGGTGTCCCCTCCAGCAGACCTGCTGCATTAATACTGTAGACTGGTGGTGTCCCCTCCAGCAGACCTGCTGCATTAATACTGTAGACTGGTGGTGTCCCCTCCAGCAGACGTGCTGCATTAATACTGTAGACTGGTGGTGTCCCCTCCAGCAGACCTGCTGCATTAATACTGTAGACTGGTGGTGTCCCCTCCAGCAGACGTGCTGCATAAATACTGTAGACTGGTGGTGTCCCCTCCAGCAGACCTGCTGCATTAATACTGTAGACTGGTGGTGTCCCCTCCAGCAGACCTGCTGCATTAATACTGTAGACTGGTGGTGAGCAAGTCGCTTCCTCACACTCCACAGTCTGCAAGGAATGGATCAGCAACATGAAACAATCCTCACAGCTGACCTGGATGAACATCATCCATCATCCGAAATATCCATTCACTCAGCCAATGAAGCCAAAGTGTATATTTGCTACAAATGCATTTCAGTTACTCTTCCACGCTGGTCCATCGAGACCGTCCAAATTACGATCTCTGTCACCAAAAAAGGACGAGGGTACGTGGCAAAGAGGAGCACCATCACCTGCAGGCTCCTCCGCTGGCCTGACTTGCACATCGACTACTGCTCCTCTGTCACTGTGACCTCTAAATTCCGGAATTTTCGACCCAGCGGACGGACTGGAGGAGGACAAATGGGCATGGAGAGTGCAGAGTGAAGAGTAACAACGAATGCAGTAAGCAGAGATGCTAATTCTTAACTTCACCCACTTTGAAACAAATCTCGGCATTCAATAAATGGGCATGCCAGCTGGGAAGCCCAAGGCCCATTCTTGGAGTGGCCAGGCCAGGATCACATGGACCAGAAACTACACAAAGACTGGAAATACACACAAATGGAATACACCTGCAAGGCATTCAGACCCACCCAGGCAAACTGAAAGATGCAACCACAGAACATGCATAAACAGAGGGCAGGGATATATGGAGGAAGCCGAGTTGTACCTCACCATGAATGCACAGCTGCTTGAGTCTGACCAAAGCTGCCTGCACCTCCGATACTCTTGGTAACATCTTATCCAGGTCAGATTTAAAGACTTCACTCTTCTCTGGATGACTTTGTGCAATTGCCTTGAGGATCCTAACAAAAAAGGATAAAGATGAATTGAGAAACCATTATGTAAAAAAAAAAATTTCATTTGATGCACTTCTTCATTTAATCTGCAGAATAACATATCACAGTTAAAATTATTGAAACCCTGGCAACTTCAGGGACTGTACTCCTGGGAGAGTCACTCCTTCAGGGACTGTACTCCTGGGAGAGTCACTCCTTCAGGGACTGTACTCCTGGGAGAGTCACTCCTTCAGGGACTGTACTCCTGGGAGAGTCACTCCTTCAGGGACTGTACTCCTGGGAGAGTCACTCCTTCAGGGACTGTACTCCTGGGAGAGTCACTCCTTCAGGGACTGTACTCCTGGGAGAGTCACTCCTTCAGGGACTGTACTCCTGGGAGAGTCACTCCTTCAGGGACTGTACTCCTGGGAGAGTCACTCCTTCAGGGACTGTACTCCTGGGAGAGTCACTCCTTCAGGGACTGTACTCCTGGGAGAGTCACTCCTTCAGGGACTGTACTCCTGGGAGAGTCACTCCTTCAGGGACTGTACTCCTGGGAGAGTCACTCCTTCAGGGACTGTACTCCTGGGAGAGTCACTCCTTCAGGGACTGTACTCCTGGGAGAGTCACTCCTTCAGGGACTGTACTCCTGGGAGAGTCACTCCTTCAGGGACTGTACTCCTGGGAGAGTCACTCCTTCAGGGACTGTATCCCTGGGTCAGTCACCTCCTCAGGGAATGTACCCGGGGGGGGGGGGGGGGGGGGGGGAAGGGGTCACCCTCTCACAGTCTGTACCCTGGACAGAGTCACCCCCCTCAGGGATTGTATCCCAGGGAGAGACAGAAATTTCAGTTACAATGCTTTTCTTAGTGAGTCTGCCAATATTAGAACCACCTGATCGCATGTTTGTAAAGAGAATCAAATAAACTGCCTCATATTACGAGATACTTCACACTGACAAGGTCGAAAATCAGTTGGGAAAGATCAAGCAGCACACATACAGGCAAAGGAATAGTTGACATTATGGGATGAAACCCAGTATCAGGACCATCCAGTCTCAATCAGAAATGGTCACTATCCCTTGTCTCCACAGAATCTGCTCAATCCACTGTGTTCCTCCAGAGTTAGTGTTTTGATGCAGATTCCAGCCTCTGCAGTCTCATGTCTGAATGGTCATCTCATCAATTCTGTGTGAAACTGGAGACTCATAGGGTGGGTGGGGAATGGGCTGAGACAGAAAAGAAACAATGACAAAGCTATCTACCTACCTTCTATCGTGTTTTCTTAGTTGTATCCCAGGTTTAATATTGGCCATTCGCACCAGAGCACTGCCTGTCCAATGGTGCCAGCACCACATCTAGAACAGAAGCAAGTGCAAACATAAAGTCCATTATAAGCTCTGCAGCCTTTGACAAACATCATCCTATGCTAATTAATTAGTCAAAATAGCTTGAACTCAATCCCATCTTTAAGGTTTTATTGCTTTGTAAACTTTTTTGTTAAATTAGAATGAGATTGTCAGGTGGAACCAAGCCTAATGCCAGTAGAGGCAGCAGGAACAAGACCTATCCGTTCAGAGTGTGTTCCCCTTATCACAGAAAACCATTGTGGAAGAACAGCAGGTTGAGCAGCATATGTGTGAGAGGAAATGGAATAACTTGAACTGTTGAGAATTCCTTTCCCCAGTAGACGCTGCTCGAACTGTTCAGTTTCAACAGCCAAATTTCTCTTGTTCCGCATTCCACCATCTGAAGTTTTTTGTGACTTCAGTTGCTCTCTTTACCCCTTGTTCATCTTGCGCTCCCAAGTCAGAGATCAGAGTCACACAGCGCAGGCCCTTCCACCGTACTTCCATGCTGACCACCTTGGCAATCTGGGCCTGAATCCTTCTCAGCCCTTCTGTTAGGTCTGCTTTGTTCATGAATGAGTGAGACAAACACCAGACTGAGTCGAAATCAGGGTTCTTTGTTCTTTATTACCGGATTGTAACACTTGCGACTAACAAAGTTAGTCGGAGAATGCATTCTGCCGTTATCAGCAAAATGGTGATTTTTTATACCCTTGGATATGTGCTTAGAACATCATCATATCATTACTTGTCCAATGACTAAAACTGTTGCTATCCTTTCCCTGCTAGCTTCCTGCCTCTCAATCCATCAATGTCTCTCTTATCTTGTAAGTACAAGGATGCATTCACATCTTGTTACTGCCCCGTACATTCCCATCTCATGATGTTTTACCTAACAGGAGTACAAGGACACCTCCCCTTCTTGTTACAGCCTTGTACAGGGTAACTCCCTACACATTCCCATCTCATGATGTTTTACCTTACACTTCCTATCCACATATCTGCCCAAATATTTTTTTGAATATTGCGTCCACTTCTATTGCTTCCTCTGGTAGCTTGTTCCAGACCACCTTCCAAGTGAAAAAGTTGCCACTCAGGTCCTTCTTGTCCACTTCCCGTGCCTGCTGGCCACCCTCCACTTCCCGTGCCTGCTGGCCACCCTCCACTTCCCGTGCCTGCTGGCCACCCTCCACTTCCCGTGCCTGCTGGCCACCCTCCACTTCCCGTGCCTGCTGGCCACCCTCCACTTCCCGTGCCTGCTGGCCACCCTCCACTTCCCGTGCCTGCTGGCCACCCTCCACTTCCCGTGCCTGCTGGCCACCCTCCACTTCCCGTGCCTGCTGGCCACCCTCCACTTCCCGTGCCTGCTGGCCACCCTCCACTTCCCGTGCCTGCTGGCCACCCTCCACTTCCCGTGCCTGCTGGCCACCCTCCACTTCCCGTGCCTGCTGGCCACCCTCCACTTCCCGTGCCTGCTGGCCACCCTCCACTTCCCGTGCCTGCTGGCCACCCTCCACTTCCCGTGCCTGCTGGCCACCCTCCACTTCCCGTGCCTGCTGGCCACCCTCCACTTCCCGTGCCTGCTGGCCACCCTCCACTTCCCGTGCCTGCTGGCCACCCTCCACTTCCCGTGCCTGCTGGCCACCCTCCACTTCCCGTGCCTGCTGGCCACCCTCCACTTCCCGTGCCTGCTGGCCACCCTCCACTTCCCGTGCCTGCTGGCCACCCTCCACTTCCCGTGCCTGCTGGCCACCCTCCACTTCCCGTGCCTGCTGGCCACCCTCCACTTCCCGTGCCTGCTGGCCACCCTCCACTTCCCGTGCCTGCTGGCCACCCTCCACTTCCCGTGCCTGCTGGCCACCCTCCACTTCCCGTGCCTGCTGGCCACCCTCCACTTCCCGTGCCTGCTGGCCACCCTCCACTTCCCGTGCCTGCTGGCCACCCTCCACTTCCCGTGCCTGCTGGCCACCCTCCACTTCCCGTGCCTGCTGGCCACCCTCCACTTCCCGTGCCTGCTGGCCACCCTCCACTTCCCGTGCCTGCTGGCCACCCTCCACTTCCCGTGCCTGCTGGCCACCCTCCACTTCCCGTGCCTGCTGGCCACCCTCCACTTCCCGTGCCTGCTGGCCACCCTCCACTTCCCGTGCCTGCTGGCCACCCTCCACTTCCCGTGCCTGCTGGCCACCCTCCACTTCCCGTGCCTGCTGGCCACCCTCCACTTCCCGTGCCTGCTGGCCACCCTCCACTTCCCGTGCCTGCTGGCCACCCTCCACTTCCCGTGCCTGCTGGCCACCCTCCACTTCCCGTGCCTGCTGGCCACCCTCCACTTCCCGTGCCTGCTGGCCACCCTCCACTTCCCGTGCCTGCTGGCCACCCTCCACTTCCCGTGCCTGCTGGCCACCCTCCACTTCCCGTGCCTGCTGGCCACCCTCCACTTCCCGTGCCTGCTGGCCACCCTCCACTTCCCGTGCCTGCTGGCCACCCTCCACTTCCCGTGTCTGCTGGCCACCCTCCACTTCCCGTGCCTGCTGGCCACCCTCCACTTCCCGTGCCTGCTGGCCACCCTCCACTTCCCGTGCCTGCTGGCCACCCTCCACTTCCCGTGCCTGCTGGCCACCCTCCACTTCCCGTGCCTGCTGGCCACCCTCCACTTCCCGTGCCTGCTGGCCACCCTCCACTTCCCGTGCCTGCTGGCCACCCTCCACTTCCCGTGCCTGCTGGCCACCCTCCACTTCCCGTGCCTGCTGGCCACCCTCCACTTCCCTTGCCTGCTGGCCACCCTCCACTTCCCGTGCCTGCTGGCCACCCTCCACTTCCCGTGCCTGCTGGCCACCCTCCACTTCCCGTGCCTGCTGGCCACCCTCCACTTCCCGTGCCTGCTGGCCACCCTCCACTTCCCGTGTCTGCTGGCCACCCTCCACTTCCCGTGCCTGCTGGCCACCCTCCACTTCCCGTGCCTGCTGGCCACCCTCCACTTCCCGTGCCTGCTGGCCACCCTCCACTTCCCGTGCCTGCTGGCCACCCTCCACTTCCCGTGCCTGCTGGCCACCCTCCACTTCCCGTGCCTGCTGGCCACCCTCCACTTCCCGTGCCTGCTGGCCACCCTCCACTTCCCGTGCCTGCTGGCCACCCTCCACTTCCCGTGTCTGCTGGCCACCCTCCACTTCCCGTGTCTGCTGGCCACCCTCCAATTCCCGTGTCTGCTGGCCACCCTCCACTTCCCGTGTCTGCTGGCCACCCTCCACTTCCCGTGTCTGCTGGTCACCCTCCACTTCCCGTGTCTGCTGGTCACCCTCCACTTGCTGAGTTTGTGTGTTGCCCCCTTCAATCTACTTTTTTGAAAATTTAACTTTTCTGCATTTCAGAACAGCATCACTTTAAAAAAATAGTAATTTTTAACATATTTACACATTCTTTTAGGACACTTTATTTCTATGGTTCGAATAGAATACCAATTTACTTGTAATTCCCCTCCCTCCTTCCTCAAACATCAAACAACAGTGAAGGAAAAAATAATTCAAGAAAAATTTAGCATTCCACCAGCCTTTCTAATGTTCTACTCTTTTTTTGGACTGTATTACAAATGCCGTGGATTGAGGGGAGCAAGCAAGTGTTGGATTTCCAGAAGGCATTCAATAAGGAGTGAAACACGAAGGTATGCAGGCGCTGTGGTTGTAGTAAAACACAGATGCTGGAGGATCTCAGCCTGTTTCATGGCATCCATCGGAGGTAGGGAAATATTACTAACATTTCGGAAGGGCTCAGGCCTGCTGCAAGACCCGTTGAATTCCTCCAGCATCTCTTATCTTTTATGGCACTGGAAAAGATTTATCGATAAGAAAAGGATGCATGGGGTTGGGGTAAGAGGGCTCACCTGTTTGGCAATCTGTGCCGCAGTGATGAGTTCAGGGGCAACAATATGGACCCGGGGACCAAGTGTAACATTTTCAAGTTTGCTGACGAAACTAAACTGAGTGGAAAGGCAAACTGTGCAGAGAACACAAGTGACCTGTAAACGAACCCAGAGTGTTTGCAGAAAGACACGGATAGGTGAGATGAGTGGGCAACGATCTGGCAGATGGAGTACAACGTGAAGTCATCCTCTTTGGAAAATAGTGAACTGGGTTATTATTTAAATAGTGAAAGATTGCAGGAGGCTGTGTGCAGAGATACTTGCTCATGAATCACAAAAATTTGATTTGTAGGTGTAACAGGTAATCAAGGTAATTGGGACGTTGGCCTTTATTTCCCGAGGGATTGAATTAAAAGCTGGGAGGTGATGCTGCAACTGCACTGGGTACTTGTGAAGTCACTGCTGGAGAACTGCGTGCAGTTCTGGTCTCCTTACTCGAGGAAGGAGATGCTGGCCTTCGAGACAGTGCAGAGGGAATTCACCAGGTTGATTCTGGAGGTGAAGGGTTACTCTATGAGGAGAGATTTTGTCAATTGGGATTTGTACTCACAGAAACATAAATGGCATAGATAAGATAGAAGCAGGGAAGTTGTTTCCATAAGCAGATGAGACTCAAAGTAGAGGACAAAGCCTCAAGACTCAAATTTCAGATAAATGAGAGATGCTGTGGCATCTTTGAAAAACTGAAGCCATCCTCCAATCTTCTTGCATGTCATTCAAGTTGAACATTGATGTAAATATTTCTGCCGGAGCTTCAGCAGTTTTACCTCCAGCTTCCCACAAAGTCCAGAGGTGGACTTGGTCAGGCCCAAGGGATAGGCTACAAGATTGCCAATACCTCCAACCTACTATATAACACCCAGGACAACTGAACTCCAATTACACTTTCATATTTCATTCATCTCAAAGTATTGCCAATTCTCAGGCACCTCCATTTTACACATTTTTACTATTCTCCCTCACACACCCATCAGCTCCCCTGATTCTCCGCTGACATAGAAACATAATAAAATAGATGCAGGAATAAGCCATTTGGCCCTTCAAGCCTACACCGCCATTCAATATGATCAGGGCTGATCAGTACCCGGTTCCTTCCTTCTCCCTGTACCTTTTGATTCCTTAACCACAAGGGCCAAATCTAACCTACTCTTAAATATTGACAAGGTACCAGCCTCAACTACTTCCTGTGGCAAAGAATTCCACAGATCCACCACTCTCTGAGAAAAGAAATTTTTCCTCATCTCAGTCCTAAAAAACTGTGACCCCTGATTCTGGTTTTTCCCAGCATTGGAAACAACCTACCTGCATCTAATCTGTCTAAGCCCATAAGAATTTTATATGTTTCTATAAGATTCCTCCTTCAATCTTCTAAATTCCAGAGAATACAAGCCTAGTCTATCCAACCTTTCTTCATATGCAAGTCCTTCCATCCCTGGTATCAGCCTAGTGAAAATTCTCTGCACCCCCTTCATGGCGAGGATGTCCTTCCTCAGATAAGGCAACCAAAATTGCACGCAGTACTCCAGGTGTGGTCTCACCAAGGCCCTGAACAGCAGGATCTCTGTACTCCTGGACTCAAATCCTCTCGCTATGAATGCCAACATACCATTCGCCCTCCTCACCGCCTGCTGCATCTGCAGGCCCACTTTCAACGACTGATGCTCAGTGACGCCCAAGTCTCGCTGCTTCTCCCCTTTTCCTAAACAGATACCATTTAAATAATAATCCTCTTTCCTGATCTTATCTCCAACGTGGATAACGTCGCATTTATCCACATTATATTGCATCTGCCACGTCCTGGCCCACTTACCTAACTTGTCCAAATCACTCTGTACCCTTCTAGCGTCAACACAGCCAAACCCGCTATTCAACCGTGTCGTCTGCAAATTTTGAGATATTGCTATCTACTCCCACATCTAAGTCATTGATCTATATTGTAAACAACTGTGGCCCCAACATGGAGTCCTGTAGTACCCCACTAGTTACTGGCTGCCATTCCGAAAAGAACCCATTTATACCTACTCTTTGGGGGACAGTGTGTTCCGAATTTCAGATTTTTCCGGATTTTGGAAAGCCCACCCAAATTGTGCTGCCACCCCTTTTCAGTCACCTGGCCGTCTCTCCGGAGTTTGGAGCTTTCTGGAACTTAGATGTCTGGATAAAGGATCGTGTACCTGTATAAAAAGTTTGTCATTTTTTATGTTCCCTACCAGCTTCCTCACAATCTCTTTTACCTTTGCTAATTAATCCTTTTGTCCTCTTCTGCAGAGCTCTGAATTTCTCCCAATCATCAGGAATTTTTTTTGGCTAATTTATATGCTGCTTCTTTGGATTTGATACTTTCTGATTTCCTTTGTTAGCCACGGATGCACTACCCTCGATTTATTCTTCTTACGAACTGGGACGTACATCTGTTACACTTGCTCCAAGCTATCCGTAAACGATTGTCATTGCATTTCTACTGTTAGCTCTTTTAGTATCATTTGCCAATCTATTTTAGCCAATTCACATCTCATACCATCAAAATTACCCCTCTTCAAGTTCAGAACTTTTGTATCTGAATCAACTGTCACATTCCATTCTAATGAAGAATTCCACCCTATTGTGGTCACTCTTACCCAAGGGGTTCTTCACAATAAGATTGTTAATTAACCCTTCTCCATTACTCAGTACCCAGTCTAGAATGGCTTGTTCTCTCTTCGGTTCCTCGACATGCTAATTTAGAAATCCCTAACTTCACTGCTACTATTTGGTGGCCTGTCCACAACACCCACTAGTGTCCTCTGCCCCTTTGTATTTCTCAGTTCTCCCTCATCGTTTCCACATCTTCCAAGCTAATGTCCTTTCTTTCTATCGCATTCATTTCTTGCCTAACCAACAATGCTACTCCACCTCCTTTTCCATTCTGTCTCTCCCTCCTGAATGTTGAGCTCCCAGTCACGGTCCCCCTGAAGCCATGTCTCTGTGATCCCACCTATATTACAGTCATTAATAGCTATCTCCACATTCAATTCATCCACTTTATTATGAATGCTCCTTGCATCGAGACACAAGGCCTTCAGACTTACTTTAGCCACATTCTTATCCCTTTTACCATTATGTAAATAAGTATCTCTTTTTGATTTTCACCCCGGTCTTACCTGCCTGTCACTATTGCTTTACACCTTGCTATCTTTTGCCTCTATCTTCTTTTTACACCCCTCTGACTCTCTGGATTGGTACCCATCCACCTGCCACATTAGTTTAAACCTTCCCCAACAGCACTATCAAACAAACCCCCAAGGACTTTGGTCCCAGCCCTGCCCAGATGCAGACCATCCTGTTTGTACCAGTCCCATCTGCCCAAGAACCTGTTGCAATGTTCCAAGAATCTAAAGCCTTCCCTCCTACGCCACTGTTCAAGCCTGTTATTCTTACTCTGACAAACTCGTGGCCCTGGTAACAATCCAGAAATTATTATCTTTGAGGTCCTACTCCTTAATTTATTTCCCAACTCCCTAAATTCATCTTGCAGGACCTCATCCCTTTTTTTCCCCCAACATCGTTGGGACTGACATGGACCACGACAGCTGGCTGTTCACCCTCCCCTTCCAGAATGTCCTCCAGCCGGTCTGAGACATCCCTGATCTTTGCACCCGGGAGGCAACACACCATCCGGGAGTCTCGTTTGCAGCCGCTGAAACTCCTGTCTATTTCCCTTACAATTGAATCCCCTATGACTATTGCCCTACCGCTCTTTCCTGCCCTCTCTCACACCAGAGCCACTCACGGTGCCATGATCTTGGCAACTGCTGCCTAATCTTGGTGGGCCATCTCCCCCAACAATATCCAAAGTGGCATATCTGTTCTGCAGGGAGATGATCACAGGGAACTCCTGCACTACCTTCCTACAACTTCTCTTACTGCTGGTCACCCAGTCCCTATCCTTCTCTTCCCTCTGAAACTGGGGTGTGACCAACTCACTAAAGGTGCTAATCACCAGCATCTCAGCATCCCTGATGCTCCAAAGTGAGTCCATATGCAGCTCCAGTGCCGACACCCAGTCAATCAGGAGCTGTAGCTGGGCCGGACAAACTTCCTGCATACATAGTCCCCAGGGAGATTGGCAGTATCCCTGACCTCCCACATAGCACAGGAGGAGCATGACACAGGTCTGAGCTCACCTGCTATGCATGAATCAAGCCCTTTGTGTCCAAACAAAAAATGAAAAGAATGGAAAAACCCACCCTTCTATTATTTCTTACCTGTGCCCTCTGCCTCTCTGTGCCAAAGCCCCCAGGGTCAAAACCTCAGATACCCCACTCCTTCACCGGGCCACTCCTTGCTGGCCGCTCCCAGACCCGTTCCTACTTTTATGTGCTGCTAGTCTTTGAAGCCCTAGGCAATTTACTCAATTTCCCTCACCCGTACTCTCTCTCTAATCACTGTCCGAGCCTTCCCTTCCCGATTTACACAGCTGGCCCCAAGTAAGTGCCTTAAAAAAGACTCCTTACCTTCCCACCTCTTTTCTCCTCTCCCGACTTTTACTCCAGGACCCCAGTAAGTGCCCTTGGTAAGTACTTTCCTCAGCCGCCTCCTCTCTTGACTGTTTGACCAGCCCCCAGTAAGTGCCCTGACATATAACTAACGATATCAGGAGTAATCTATAGCTCCCAGTGAACCTACTAACCTCCATATCTTTGGGATGTAAGTGGAAGGTAGAGCAGCCAAATGGAATCCACCACAGGGAGAACCTGAAACCCCAGTACAGGCAACACTGAAGGCCAAGATCAAAGCCGAGTCACTGGATCTGGGAGGCGCAGCAGCAGCTGTTTAGCATCTATGAGAGAGGATTAATTGCTGTTTCTTTGAATTGGACTCAACTTTCAGATTGATTTGTCTTGCTCAAGAAACAGCCATGACTATTTTTAGTTAATTACAGAGGACCTGAGAGCATGAAGTGATGTCATTGTTCCAAGATTCCAACTGTTCAAGGATAGACATAGAATGGAACTGGATATCTGGTCTGAACTGAAGCTTTTATTATGAAGTGAAACACTAGAGTCTGCAGACTCTGTGATTGAAGTAAAAACATGATGCTGGAGAAACTCAGGTGGTCAAACTGTGACCTTGATGTAGCAAAGATAAAAGATACATAACCAACGTTTCGGGCTTGAGCCCTTCATCAAGGAATGAGCAAAATGAAGCCAGGTGGCTGAATAAAATGGTGGCAGGGATGGGCAAGGGAGGAGCACTCCATCCTCTTCCCTCTCCATTCACAGTTAATCCCTCCTCCAAGTTTTCTCTTGTACTCTCCCTCCCTTATCCATCTATTACCTCCTGTCTTTGGGACTGTGCTCCTCCCCCTGTCCCCCCACCATTTTGTTTGGACACCTTAATGAAGGCCTCAACCCCGAAACTTTGCGACATAAAGTACACTGTACGACCGGCTGAGTTTCTCCAACTTTGTTTAAACTTTTATTATGAAGCTTGTCACCAACTGCTGAACTGCCTGATGAAAGAATGAACACTCACTGGGATCCGGGCACCATTGAAAGAAGGAGCCAGTTGCTTCAAGTCTTCATCTGCCAAGGATGAAGGAACGACAAAGTATTCTGGAAGGCTGTAAATCAAATGGAAGAGAAAACAGAAGGTCTTTACACTAAGATATCTGTACAGATAGTCACCAACTTAATATTTTTTTGAAGTTACGATGGTTCGAATCCATACTGTACTTCGAATTTTCAGTGTCTCCCAACAGCGCGACCACTGTTCCACTGCCACTCTCTCTCCCCACAGCCCAGTGTCAGTCTCCACACTGATCCCACTGCCACTCTCTCTCCCCACAGCCCAGTGTCAGTCTCCACACTGATCCCACTGCCACTCTCTCTCCCCACAGCCCCGTGTCAGTCCCCACACCGATTCCACTGCCCTTTTTAAACAATGATTTTTTTGACATCTGATGGTTGAGGACTACCTGTACTGCATACATATTTGGCTTGCCACCACCCTGGTACTCATGTTGCTGGTCTTACCTACCCAAAAGCTTTCCTTCACCTACTCCCCTGTCTTGTCACCCCATGTCATCCCAATCTACTTCGCTGTGCCCCTACCCTTCTGTATTCCTGTCCCCAAGTGGCTGCTTCCAATCAAGTTGACCTCACTCCTCCTCGCCACAGTTCTGGGTTAACTAACACACGCTGATGTCACAGCTTGTCATAGATGTCCCAACAACTTGGTTTCCTCTGTATCCCAGGTGCTCATTTGTGCTCCTTAGATAATTAACTGCAGTCACACATCAAACACCATTAGATATTTTGCAAGTTTTCCTACCTGGTGGAAGTGGCATAGTTCTCATTGACGGAAGAGACTCTCCATTCTGAAGCCCCTGTCCGCTTTATCTCCCTGTCCCAGTCTGCATACGTCTCAAATAGCGGTGTCTGCCAGTCTGTCCCTGTTCCATTCGCTCTGCCAACTAACAGATCCAAGTGGTCACTGATCCACCGAGGCAGAAAGTGGAGAGCAGAATCAAGGCATGGTTTCAGCCCACATAACTCCAGCCATGCACCCCAATCCTTGTATCAGAGCCACACTCATATTCACACTATGCATTACATTATTTCCTTGTATCAATTATGGATGGTTCCTAATTGGATTCAGTGAATTGCAGCCTCTGTTCATCAACTGAATGAGAACAGTGTTCTCCTTCAGAACAACCCAGTTCCACCAACAGCCCTTTGCTGTCATTTTGCCAATCTCTGTGCATTTTTCAATTTACAGGAACTTGCAAAGGATTATGAGGAGAGGCCATTTGGAGGTGAAAGTTGTCTGGCAAATGTGAAGCCTTTAAAAGTAAAATAGAGAGAGTTCATGTTCACTCTGTTCCTGCAAGGCTGGCAGGATCAGGAAACCCTGGCTGATGAGAGATGTTGAGCTCTGGCAAGGAAGTATGACGAGGCAGATGTCAGATAGAGGCAATTTGAATCAAACAGATACCTTGAGGAGTAGAAGGAGCAAAAGTACTCTTAAGGCAACACTGAGGTGGGGAAGAAAGGGGACAAGAGATATCCTTGCAGCTATGATAAAGAGGAATTCTAAAAGATTCTTAAAGTATATTATGAGCAAAAGGGTATTAACGATAGAGTAGGTCCCTAAGAATCAGCATGTTGTCTATGTGTGGAGCACAGGAGATCACAGGGTGTGGTCTGAAGTGAATATTTCAGATCTTTACTTTAGAGTCCTTGGAATGAGGGCTTTGGGGAAAAAAATACATGGAAATGTCAACATTTCCAGAAAGGACTTGCTGATAGTATTGAGGCATAAAAAGCTGGATAAATCCTCATGGCATGACCATTGATGACCAAGGACATCGTAGGAAGGTTGAGAAGATATTGCTGGGGTTCTGGCAGAAATATTTGCATCTCCATCAGCCACAGGTTCAAATTGTTTTTAATGTATTTGGGAGATACAGCACGGTAACAGGTTCTTCTGGCCCACGAACCCACTGCCCAAATACACCCATGTGACCACAAACCTTCCAACCCCATACATCTTTGGAATGAGGGAGAAACCTGGAGCTCCTAGAGGAAACCCACCCAAGAATATGGGAAGAATATACAAATTCCTTACAGATAGTGCCAGATTCTAATCCAGGTTGCAGGTTCTGTAATAGTTTTGTGCTAATCTCTACATTTGATGTACTTGGAAGACTGGAGGGAAGCTAATGTGCATTTATTTGGAAAGACTACTAGAATGAACCAGGGAACTGTAGTCCTTCTTAAATAATGACCGGCAAACCTCACATCAGTGGTGGGAAAGTTACTGGAAGGGATTCTGTGACAGAATCTTTGAAAAGGCAAGCTGTGATTAAGGATCGTGATCTTGGATTTGGACGTGACGAATCTTATCAGCTTTGTTAGCATGGACAAGGTGGCCAAAAGGGCTTAGGGGCTGTTTTTCTCAATGACAGTGACTTTCTCTTAAAGGTCACAAAGAAGCCTCCATCACCAAATGTACGGGAACTGCAGTTACAATCCAAACACATGCTGGGGCCCAAAAGAAGTGTTGAAAACATCTTTGGCCATGGGTGAGGTGTTGGAGAATAGCTAATGTTTTTCTGTTGTTTGAAAAAAAGCTGCAACAATAATCAGGAAAATATTTAGCTGGTGAGCCTGAGGTCAGTAGTTAGTAAATTAATGGAAGGTATTCTAAGAGACTGGATATATAAGTACTGGGGTAACAAGGACTGACTCGGGATCGTCAGCATAGCTTTGTGGGTGGCAGGTTCTATTAGTCCAATCTTAGAGCTTTTCAAGGAGGTTACAAGGAAAGTAGATGAAGGAAAAGCTGTGGATGTTTTCTAAATGGTCTTCAGTTAGACCTTTGACAAGGTGCCACATGGGAGGTTGGTCAAGAAAGTTCAGTCGCTCAGTATTGAGAATGAGGTAGTAAATTTGATCAGACATTTGCTTTGCAGGAGAAGACAGAGAGTGGTGATAGATGATTACCTCTCTGTATGGTGGCCTGTGACTGGCGGTGTACCTCAGGAATTAGAGTTGTTTGTCAGCTACATCAATGATCGGGGTGATAATGTGGTAAATCAGATCAGCAAATATGTAGATGACACTAAGACTTGGAGTGGTTGTGGAGAATGAGAAAGTTTCAAAGCTTGCAGAAGAATCAGGACCAACTGGAAGAATGGTCCTCAAAATGGTAGATAGAATTTAATGAGGTGTTGGACTTTGAGAAGACAAACCACATTAGGACTTGCACGGTAAACGGGTTAGGACACTGCAGTGTGCGAGAGGACAGATACACAATTCTTTGAAAGTGGTTTCACATGTAGATCAGGTCATTAAGAGAACTTTTGGCATGTTGGCCTTCATAAATCAAAGTACCATGAATAGGGGTTGGGATGTTATGTTGAAGTTGTATTAGACATTGGTGAGGCCAAATTTGGAGTGTTGCTTGGAGTTTTGGTTACCTAACTACAAGAAATATAACATTTGAGGAGCTGAGTTACACAGAAAGATTGAATAGGTTAGGACTTTATTCCTGGAGAATTAGTGAATGAGGAGAAATTTGATCAAGGTATATCAAATTAGGGGGTATGGCCATGATAAGGAGCTGAGCAGACGTGCTTTGAAAGAGCTCTCCACAAAAAGTATTAAAAAGATGGATAGAATGCTCAAAACCAGAATTTTAGCGTCAAAAATGGATAAAACTAGTGCCAAATGACCAAGGCAATCAAAAGCAAAAACTGAAGAAACAAGCTCAGACAGGAACATTGAATGGAAGCCTAATGAGGAGCGACTCAGGAGGAGCCTTGAGATCAGCTGAACCCAGCAGAGCTGAGGGGGGTGTCGACCCAAGATGTAACCAGCATCCTGAACAAGATGGAAATTTTATACGCTCGTTTCATGAGTGTGGTATCAGTGATGAGAGACATATCAGAAAAGGTAATGGAAATCAAAGAAGTCATGGAAATCTTAATGGAACAAATGATTCATTCAAAGGCTGAGCTGGACAAAAGACAGGCTAAAGGCACTGGAAGAAAAAGTAAAAACGTGGAACACAGAAAAAAAAAATTGATGGACAAGATCGATCATAAGGAAAGTTTCAGCAGACGTAACAATGCAAGAATTATTGAACTGAGAGAAGGAATCGAGGGGAAAGACGCAGTGAGTTTCTTTGAAATACGGATCCCACAAATGCTGGGACAAAATAGATTAAATGCAAAGCTGCAAATTGAAAAGGTTCACCAGACCCTCGGACCCAGAAGAACCAATGAACAGCAACCTCAACCAGTCCTGGTAAGACTTTTAAGTTATCAGAACAGAGATGCAATCTTGGGAGTAGCATACAAATATTCAAACAATAATAATGGCCCATTAGTGGTGGATAATGTAAAAGTAATGCTTTTCCCAGGACTTTAGCCCTGCCCTGGTCAAACAAAGAAAGGAATTTGATGAGGTAAAGAGACAACTGCGATCTAAAAACTTTAAATATTCAATTATTTACCCAGCAATGTTGAGGGTGGATATCTCAGAAGGTAATCGACGAATTTTCAAGAATAAAGAAGTGGAAAAAGTTTTAAGACAGTTATGAAAAGATTAAAGTCGCCAGCTAAAAGGGTTGAAAAGACCATTTCAAAAATGGGACCAACTGAAAGATGCATCTTTTTATTTATATATAGTAGTACTGAACCGTCTTGTTTTTACTGAGAAAAGAAAATCTATTGTGGTTTATATGGCGAGCTCTGATAAGACAGAAAGATGGTAAGGAAAGTGGGGGTGGGGTGGGAAGATGGTTCCAGAAGGGGAGCAGTATTAAAAGATGGCACCAAAGGGAGGGCTTCTTCTTCAGAAGAATCCGTGGGCTCTTTTCATGGGCTTCCGGGTACTATTGTCAACGTCACTGTTAGATCTAGGGATGTAAGTGTTTCTTAAAGGGGAAATGTACATGTTGAAAATGCCTCTTAAAAGAGAAATGTTATGACAGTATTTTAAAAATTGGAAAGATTTTATTGTTATACAATATCTGAAAAATTGAATGGATAAAACATAGTTTATTAGTCTTAATATTAATTGGATAAATGGGATGGTAAAGAAGAGGGTCTTGGCAAACTTAAAGAAATTAAAAGTGGATATAATCTTTTTGCAGGAAACATCTTACCAAATTGGAACATGATAAATTAAAAAGAGGATAGGTGGGACAAATAATATTGTCTTCGTTTAGTTCAAAGGCAAGAGGGGTGGCGATTCTAATTACTAAAAATACACCAGTAATAGAAGATACTTTGATTGATCAAGCCGGAAGGTATGAAATGGCACATTGTAAAATTTATGGAGAAGCATGGATATTTATGCTCCAAATTATTCCAATAAAGCCTTTATGAAGGATATCTTAAAAACAGAAGAGGGAAGACAAAATATATTGGTTGATTTTAATTTTTTGCTTGGATCCAATACTAGATAAATCGGCAAAAACAATAACAAGGGCAAATGTAGCAAAAACCACAATTTCATATATGAAAGATCTAAATCTTATTGATGTACGGAGGCAATTAAATCCCACAGAGAAAGAGATGACTCTTTTTACTCAAGGGTGCATGCCTCACATACAAGGATTGACTTATTTTTAATGTCTGCCAAGTTAAAAAGTAGAGTGATAAAAACAGAATATCTTGCAAGGCTTCTATCAGACCATTCTCCATTAACATTAACTATAGCAATAATGGAAAAGCAGGAAAATGTATATAGATGGAAAATGTATATACCACATTGCTTCAAAGAACAGACTTCTGTGAATTTATAAAGAGACAGATAGAAATATTTTGTGAAACAAATCTAATGATAGTTTTCTGAGATGGGACATACTCAAAGCATATTTAAGGGGACAAATTACATGGTATACTAAGAATCTTCAGAAGAGTCTGGAGAAAGATATTAAAGAATTGGAAAAAAAATCAAAGAACAGGGCTACAAAAAGAATACAGATACTGAAGAATAAAAAGCTAAGATATAATACAATACAAACATATAGGCCAGAAAAAGCTGTATTAAAAACTAAACAACAATACTATGAGTTGGGTGAACGGTCACACAAAATTTTAGCTTGGCAGATTAAAGTATAGGAATGAAAATGCTATAATAACAAAGTCAGAGACCCTAGTATATCAGCAAAAAGAAATTAATGAAATTTTTAGACAATAATAGATGAAATTATACAAATCAGGATTTCAAGATGAGAATGAAATGGAAGAATTTTTGTTGAATGTCAAACTTCCAAAACTAGAAGGCAAAAAATCAAAAAGGCCCTGGGGACCCTAACAGGTTAATAAATCACTGGAAGAGGATGGATTTCCACCTGAGTTTTAGAGATAATTCAATTAATGCCTCGTTAATGGATGTCCTGGACCAAGCAGTGGAAACACAGACCCTCCTGGGATCATTCTCAACCTCAATTATTAGTGTTATCAAAAGAGAATAGTGACCCACTAAAAACTTCGTCATACAGACCAATATCCCTTTTAAATGCTGATTATAAGATAGCGAAAGCACTGGCTAATAGGTTAGGACAATAATTGCCAAAACTGATATATACGGACCAAGCAGGATTTGTTAAAGGAAAGCATTCCTCAAATAGTCTAGGAAGATTATTTAATCTAATACATAGCAAAATCTGAACGAAATCCAAATACTACAATCTCCATATATGCAGAAAAAGCATCTAACCATTTGGAATGGCCCTTTTTATTTAAAACACTGGAAGAATTTGGTATCAGCAGAACATTTATAAACTGGATGAAAACTTTATACCATAAACCACAAGCAAAAATAACAACAAATAATCAAATGTTGGCAGTTTCCCCTTGAGTAGATCGAACAGACAGGGATTTCCCCTGTCCCCAGCACTTTTTATTTTAGCGATTGAACACTGGCGGAGACAATAAGAAGGGATCAAGATATAAATGGCTTTAAAGTCAGACAAAAACACAAAAATCAGTTTATTCGCCTATGATGTGCTATTGTACCTATCAGACCTGGCTAAATCTTTGAAAAAATTGCAAGGAATTCTTAAATATATCAGGCTACAAAATCAATATGGATAAAAGTGAGATAATGCCATTAATAAATTTTGAATATGAAAGATACCAAAAAGGAAACAAATTTAAATGGAAGACAGATGGAATAAAATATCTTGGGATTGCAACTGACATTAACTTGCAAAATCTGTACAAACTAAATTATGTCCCTCTTCTTGGGAAGATAGAAAGAGACCTAAAGAAATGGAGAGACTTTCCGATTACTTTGATGAGAAGGGTTAACTGCATCTAAATGAGCATGGTGCCAAGACTGCAATACGTTTTTCCAATCGCTGCCTATTCCATTACCTAAAAACATTTTAAAGCTACTAAACAACCATATGAGACAGTTCCTATGGAATAATAAGGTACCAAGAATTGCATTGGAAAAACTGACATGGACTACAGGCTGGGAGAACTTAAGACTCCCAGATTTCAAAAAATATTACCTCACTGTACAGGCTAGATTTCTCACAGCCTTCTTCAAATAGGAATGTACTCAATGGAGGAGGGGGAAGCAAAGGACTTGATCTCTAAATGGAGTTTCAAATCACAAAAGAAGAAGTCAGGAAACCCCATTCCAACACATAAGATTGGAACGTGGCAAGAAATTAATGAATGTATAGAAAAAAGAGGGGGTATCAATAAAAGCCCCATTGTGTAAAAATGTTATTGCCTATGAACATGGGCAATAGAATATTAAATTTGTGGTATGATCAAGGCATAAGATATATATATTAAGGACTGCTACACAGAAGGAACTCGTGTCCTTTGAACAATTAAAACAAATATGGAGTGGCCAATGAGACCATCTTCTATTTTCTCCAGCTTAGATCGTTCTTCAGGGAAAGTTGGGGACCAACATGGACCCCACCTGAAATTTGTGAAAATGAACGAATGGTCTGGATTGGGAATGACACCCAAATTTATAACAAAAAAATACTCTACACTTCAGAGTGAAAAATCTGGGTTGCAGAGGTCAAGGGAAAGATGGGAGTCGGACTAAGGGGAGTGGTGATTTCAGAAAGAAGCTGGTCAGATTGGTTAGGACAGCATGATGTCAATTATAAATACAAGATATGGACTGGTTCAGTATAATTTTTTTTGCACCAATTATATCTTATCCCTCAAAATTTACACATAATTTCAGAGATGTGTTTCAGATGTGGGACTGAGGCAGGAACTTTTCTACATGCCATGTGATAGTGTGTGAAAGTGAGGCCATTTTGGCAAGAAATTATAGAAAAATGTAACCAGGATCACAGAAGTGGCCTCCACGGGGAACCCGGAGCTATATCTAGGAGGTAATTTCATGGAAATAAGCGACAACTTGAGCAAATATCAAATCTCATTTATAAAAATAGCACTGGTGGTAGCAAAAAAATGTATCGCGATCACTTGGACGTCGGACGCCCCTCTACTTATAGCACAATGGACTGCAGAAATGAACAGCTGTAAACTTATGGAAAAAAAAAATCACATACAACTTGAATAAATATGAAACTTTTGTAAAGGTCAAGCAGCCATATCTGGACCACATAGGGGGTCCAGATGCAGTATTAAAAAGGGAAAAAAGTTATTAAAGTAACTATTAGACATACAAAAATGTAGTTTCCCCAATTGTACTCAATATACTTAAAATATATGTAAGCTCTGACAGTGAATAGATCTGTATGCGTGGAGGGGGGAGAAAGGAGGGACTGTTTTGTTTTTGTCCTGTTTGTAAGAAAAGGTTTAATATCTTCTTTGGCTTGGCTTCGCGGACGAAGATTTATGGAGGGGGTAAATGTCCACGTCAGCTGCAGGCTCGTTTGTGGCTGACAAGTCCGATGCGGGACAGGCAGACACGGTTGCAGGGGAAAATTGGTGGGTTGGGGTTGGGTGTTGGGTTTTTCCTCCTTTGCCTTTTGTCAGTGAGGCGGGCTCTGCGGTCTTCTTCAAAGGAGGTTGCTGCCCGCCGAACTGTGAGGCACCAAGATGTACGGTTTGAGGCGATATCAGCCCACTGGTGGTGGTCAATGTGGCAAGCACCAAGAGATTTCTTTCGGCAGTCCTTGTACCTCTTCTTTGGTTAAAATATCACTATGTATATTTTTGAAAAATATCAAAAATAAAATATTCAAGGTATAGCAAATTATAATATGTATAATTTTTCCACGGAGGTTAGGTGAGACAAGAAAGAGACATGGATTAAGGGTGAAAGTTGACATGTTCAAGGGGAACATTAGGGGGAACTTCTTCACCCAGAGGGTGGTGAGAACGTGGAAACAGCTGCCAGGAGAAGTGGAAGACGTAGGTTCAATTTCAGTGTAAGAAGATTAGATGGGTACATGCATGGGAGGTGCATGGTCCGGGTACAAGTCGATGGGACAAGGCAGAATAATAATTCTGTATGGACTAGATAGACTGAAGGTTCTTTGGTCCTATGCTCACACTACCAGGTGGCTTATGGCACCAGAATTTCCAAAGTCTTACCAGAGTTCTGGCACTGCTCCCTGGCATATGCAAACCCGAACAGTAGACGGAGATCTTTGGGCTGTGAATAATGTGCAATCACGAGGCAGATCTAGAACAAAATGGAAAGCCACAATTATGCACAAGCCAGGGGAAGCAAAAGGCTGAATGATGAGCACCTGTGCTTTCCGCCAGGATAGTGGGATGTCAGGTCAGAACCTGACAGAGGGGGACAAACTCTTTGGTGAAGAGTCAGGAGGCACAGCAACGCTTCACATCAGATTCAATCCAGGACCATGTCTGGGATGACTCATCTGGCTCAGTGGGGCTGCTAGATTCTCCACACTTTATTGCTTCACTAATGTTGAGCCAAAAAACCCAATTTCTGGAGGAACTCAGCATGTCGAGAAACATCTGCAGGAGAAAGGAACTGATGATATTTCAGGTTGGCACCCTGCATCAGAACCAAGAGTGAAGAGGGGAGAATGAGAGGAGGGCAGAAGGGAGACAGGAGCCAGAGGGGATTAGTAGACCAAGGAGGGGGTGATTGATGATGGAGTAAGGTGGAGGAGAAAGCAAGAGGAGTGGATCAGTGTAAGGAGACAAAGATTGAGGTGGGGAGAGAGCCAGAGGTCTGGGAGGAGGAGATGGGGAGGGATGAAGGGATCAGGGAGTTTATGAGGGAGTGGATCCATGTGGAAGGTGAAAAGGGGTGGGGAGATTCTTGTTGCAGTTTGTGGATACAATGATGTACAAATAGGCAGGATCCATGGCCACATCGTCTCTGTCGGGACCCTCTTTTGCTTATCTTTCTGGTTTTGATCATGCAGCTAGATTAGTTGGCAGGGAAAACAAAGGAAATATCTTTTGAACTGAGCTCAAGGGCCCGCATCCAAATGTGACCTCCTTGATCTCGGATTCTGAATTCCCAAAGTGTCAGGAAGCTCTGGCACCCAAGGCCTATCTTTAGGTGGGGGGGGGCTGATCATCCTCACACCATCATGAATCCGAGAGTCGATATTTGGTTCCTAGTCACCAGCAGTTTGAACCCCATTGCAATGGTTACCCCTCCAAACACCCAGACTCACAGAGCCCAACAAAACATGGCCAGGTTTGCTGGAGCTGTTGGGGAGGGTTTAAACTTGTTTGGCAGGGGGATGGGAACCAGAATGTGAGTGCACAAGGTCAAAAGCATAATGCGATGTGCTTTGAGTTGATGAGGAAGGACAGGCATAAATGTAGCCTGTTAGAGAGGTTGAAATGTGTCTATTTCAACGCTAGGAGTATTAGGAATTAAGGGAATGAGAGCGGATCAGTACGTGGAACTATGATGTTGTGGCTGTTACTGAAACTTTGTTAGAGGAAGGGCAAGATTGGCTGCTGCAGGTACCAGGGTTTGTGTTTTCAAATAAATGGGATGAGAGAAAAAAAAAGTACAATTACTGGTCTGGGATAGTATCACGGCTGTAGAAAGGGAAAATACTGCAGAGGAGGGTCCACTGAGTCAGTGTGGGTAGAGGCCAGAAATAGAAACAGAGCTATCACAGAATTGGGAGGCCTCCAAATAGCCCTTGGGACACCGAGCAGATAACCAGGCAGATTTGGGAACGGTGCGGGAAATTCAGGGTTATAGTTATGGGTGGTTTCAAATTCCCTAATATTGACTGGCACCTACTGTCCACAAGAGAGATAAATGAAGCTGAATTTGTCAGGTGTGTCCAAGAAGTTATTCCTGACACAGTATGCGGACCAGCCGACTGGAGGAGAGCCCAGACTGGATTTGATTCTGGGGAATGAACCTGGTCAGGTAGCGGACCTCTTGGTGGGGGAGCATTTTGGTGAGTGACCATGACTCCATCAGCTTCAGCATAGCTATGGATAAGAATAAAAGCAGTCAAACAGGGAAAGTGTTTAATTGGGGAAGAGCGAATTAGGATGGGATGAGGCAGGAATTAGCAAGAATAAATTGGAAACAGATGTTGAAGGGTGAAAGCACGGAACTCATGTGGAGGAAGTTTAGGAACCACTTGTGCTGGGTTCAGGATAGGTTTGTCCCACTGGGACAAGGAAAAAATGATAGAAAAAGGGAACCATGAGACAGTGTCAAGAGGAAGAAGGAAGCATACATTAGATTTAGGAAGCAGGAAACAGGAAGGGTTCATAAGAAATATATGATAGCCAGGAAGAACTTAGAAGATCTCAAAGCAGGCATGAGAAGGCCTTAGCATGTAAAATTAAGGAGAACCCTTAAGAACAGAAGGATGACGAGAATGAAGGTGAGGCCACTAAAGGATAAAGGAGGCAACATGTGCCTGGAGGTGGAGGAGGTTGGGAAAGTCCTAAATGAATACTTTGCAGCAGTCTTCACAAGAGAAAAGGACCTTGATCATGGTGAGGTTGAAATTGAACAGGCCTGTGTGCTGGACAATATGGAAATTAAGAAAGCAGAAGTGTTGAATCTTCTTAAAAATATTAAGATTGATGAGTCTCCAGGGCCGGACACGATATACCCAGGTTGCTATGGGAAGTGAGAGAAGCGCTAGCTGGGGCAGTAGCAATGATTTTTGAGTTTTATTTGGCCGTAGGGGATGTATTGGAGAACAGCAAATGTAGTCGCCTTGTTAAAAAAAAGGTAATAGGAACCTGGAAATTCTAGACTGGTGAATCTGACATCAGTGGTGTGTAAACTTATGGAGAGGATTCTTAACGATAGGATCTATGAGCATTTGGAGAAGTACAGTCTACTCAAGGATAGTCAGCATGGCTTTGTGAAGAGAAGGTTGTGCCTCGTGAGTCTAATTGAGTCTCTTGAGGAGGTAACAAAAGAAATTGATGAGGGTCGGGCGGTCGAAAATCTTGAGGCATGGGATCCATGGAACCTTGTCTGTGTAAATAAAAAAAATTGACTTGCAGGTAGAAAGCTGAGAGTATTCTGCTCGGAGATCGGTGATGAGTGGAGTGCTGCAGGGATCTGTTCTGGGACCCCTGCTCTTTATCAGTTTTATAAATGACCTGGTTGAAGAGGTGGAAGGATGGCTCAGTAAGTTTATGGATGACATGAAGGTTGGAGGAGTTGTGGCTGGAGCTGAAAGTCAAAGATTACAAAAGGATAAAGACAGGATGCAGAGTTGTGTGGAAGTGGGAGATGGAGTTCAATCTGGATCAGTGTGAGGTGATGCATTTTGGAAGGACAAACCAGAAGGCTGAGTACAGGGTTAATGGTTGGTTACTTAAGAGTGTGGATGAACATTGGGACCTTGGAGTTCATATCCATACATCCCTCAAGGTCACTGCACAGGTTGATAGGATAGTTAATAAGGTCTATGGCATGCACGGCTTCATTAATATGAGGATTGAATTCACGAGTAGAGAGGTCATGTTGCAACTCTACAAATCTTTGGTGAGATCACACGGAGTGTTGTGTTCAGTTCTGGTCACCTCATTATAGAACGGATATGAAAGCTATGGAGAGGTGCAGAGGAGATTTACCAAGATATTGCCTGGATTGGGAAACAAGTCTTATGAGGCAAGTTAACTGAGCTGGGACTTTTCTCTTTGGAGCATAGAAGGATGAGAGGAGACTTCATAGAGGTCTACAAGATTATGAGGCTGAGATAGGGTGGACAGCCAGTGTCTGTTTCATAGAACAGGATCAGCAAACACCAGAGGACATCTGTACAAAGTTAAGTAGCGATGTTTAGGGGAGACATTATGGGAAAATATTTTATTTATATATACACAGAGAATTGTGGGGGCCTGGAATACGTTGCCAGGGATGGAACATTAGGGGCATTTAAGAGACTTTAAGACTGACATATGGATGGAAGGAAAATAGAGGGTTACGGGGTAGTGAGGGTTTAGTTTTTTTAAAAAAAAAAGGAATATACGAATCGGCACAACATCAAGGGGCTGTAATGTTCTACTTTCTATGGCATTTTGTTTATCATGTGTGTGCTTGTTCATCAGCAGAGCAGGTTTACTTCAAAATCAGATGTGAAGACACATGAACAGCTGTCTGCTTTTGACCAATGTTAAAAGAAACAAAGAAGGTGGTGCTCTTGGCTGGACTTTACACGCCAAGAAGTCATAGGCTGGATTTGTTTTTAAAAGGTGGAGCGGGTTGCACTGATCCGCCAGAAAACCAGGTAACAGAGGTGCAGGCTCTAACTTGCTGACGCCCCAGGGGGCCTGGTGGAAGGGGCTGACGCCCCAAGGATCCTGGTGGAAGGGGCTGACGCCCCAAGGATCCTGGTGGAAGGGGCTGACGCCCCAAGGATCCTGGTGGAAGGGGCTGACGCCCCAAGGATCCTGGTGGAAGGGGCTGACGCCCCAAGGATCCTGGTGGAAGGGGCTGACGCCCCAAGGATCCTGGTGGAAGGGGCCTCGCAAAGGATCGTGGGAGTGGTGCTGATAAGCTCTCGGAGAATTCCAGTAAAATCGGTTGAATGGTTCAACTCTCACAGCTTCCGTATGGTTTTTCTTTCGTCACTGCACAGCACACCGGCCACAGTGGAGACCCCAATGGTCCAAAACAGCATTTTGGACCCTAAAATGAATGACATGAGTGCTCAGAACACAGTCTCGCTGAAGGTACCGACCTTTTGGACCTCACAGCCGCTACTCTGGTTGGAATAGACTGAGGCCCAGTTTCAGGTCCAGCAGATCATCACAGACTCCACTGTTGGACGATTCATCGTTTTTTTACATCAGCCTCCAGGCACTGACAGGTACAAGGCAATTAAGGCGCTCCTCATCTGTACCTTAGGCCTTTCCAGAGGCGCCACAGACCATTTGACTATGGTGGACAGGTTCATTCGATGGCTGGAAGCTGACCCGTTCACAGACACTTCTATGACATCCTGCACCAAGGCCCTCATCACCATCTGGATAACCCATTTCGGCCTTTCTCCCAATATCACGTCGGATAGGGAAGCACAGTTCATATCCGGCCTATGGCCAGTGTTGGCACTGATCTTAGGGACCCAGTTACATCGCACCTCGGCCTACCACCCAGTCAAACGGCCTGGTGGAGAGATTACATCAGCATTTGAAGACTGCCCTCATGGAGCAGCTCCAAGGCCTGGATTGGGTGGATGAGCTGCCTTGGGTGTTCCTTGGTATTCACACAGAGCTGTAGGAGGATTTGGCCACATCCTCTGCTGAGCTCATTTATGGGGCTAGTGTTACTGAACTTGTGGCTGCCCAGACACACAGCAATTTAAAGAAGTCACATTTACAAAAGTTCTCTAAAGTTTATCAGATCCAGGAGATTTTGTTAACTTTACAGCATTTACAATATTCCTTGTGCAGCTGACGACACCGGAGAATGGCCCTGTGTCACAGCCTGATAAACGAGTAATGCTCCCTGGAGAGGAGGCTGCATGTTCCTGAAACAGGCAGTGGGGCTGAGTGGGATAATGTTAAAATAGTGAGGCAGACTCGATGGGCTGAATAGTCTATTTATGCCCCTACGTCATATGGTCTTATAGTCAAATTCTTACCTCACACATGGACATTTCTATGAATAGCACACTACGAGCAGTACAATTTCAGTTGCATTCGACATGATACAATGACTGGTATTCACCAACAGAGGAGCAGCACAATGCAGACCAGAGCCCATGCATCACCTGCCAGGTCCCCTCAACTCTGCAGCCATTACCTGAGAGAGGCCATTCTGAATACAAATTACACACAACACCTGGGCTCACTTTTACCTCCATTCTCTCCCCCAGCCATTTCTCTACCCCTCACACCTGAGTTCATTTTGACCCTCATATTCACCTTTCTGGCAGATTCCGGATCAGACTCATCAAAGCGAAATCGGATAATGCGGAAGTCCTTGCAATAAATGATCAGTTCGGTGGGTTTAAATTTCAGGGGCTGGTTTGGTCCCAGAATCTTCCTCTTCTTCTTTGCATCATTCACTAGACAAAGAAAATCAAAACACATAATCCACAGTGGTTAGAAATAATCCCTGCCAGAGGAAGACAGGCAAGTTAGTGGTGAAATGAACACACTCACATACATTGACACCCCTGTGCCTTTGGGGGATTGTGCACGTTTGAAACACAATGACAGAGAGTATCAGACTTTCAAATAAGATCAGGAAATAATACTCAGCAGGTCAGGTATCATCTGTGGAAATTTAAAGCCAACTTATTTCTTCCTTTCATCATTCTGCTAAAGCAACTTCAGCCTGAAATGTTTCAGGTTGAACTGAGAAGAAATAAAACAAGTGGCTTTGCAAGAAAAGAAAGAATAGGTTAGAATAAAGTAAATATATGTATTCGGGTGAGGCTCAGGTTGTTGGGGCATTGATTTGTCTGTGGCCTCCTGACTTGTTAAAATGAGGGCCAAAAAAAGTGAGGGACAACACTCATCTTTGTCTGAGCACATTGCAACTTTCCATTTGATGTAGAATTCTAAAACTTCAGGTCAGTAAAATTCTCTACATTCTGTCACCGGCTTCCATCTATGACATTCACGGTCTGGTCTCCGAATCAAGTCCCACAGCTTTTTCTTGCACTGGTTTGAATTGTCTAACTTTCTCCATCGACTAGGTGAGTAGTTCAACGTGTTCTCACGCAATTCGGGCCTCATCACAGATACTTCCTTTGTCTGATCCAATAATCCCCCATATTCTCCACAATTTTAAACAAACTTTTTTTTTCTCTCCTTCCCAAATTTTGACAAAGGGTCTTCAACTTGAAACATCATTCTGCTGCCTTCTCCATGGATGTCGCTTGACCTGCTGTATTCCTAGCACTTAATATTTTTATTTCCCCACCTTCATTCTGCCAAGATCTCTCAGATTTTAAATATTTCAATTGTCACCCCTCGCTTTTCTAAAATGGGATGGG
This sequence comes from Narcine bancroftii, assembly GCF_036971445.1. Classification (NCBI taxonomy): domain Eukaryota; kingdom Metazoa; phylum Chordata; class Chondrichthyes; order Torpediniformes; family Narcinidae; genus Narcine; species Narcine bancroftii. The sequence goes on along the minus strand of NC_091479.1, from coordinate 5,320,797 downwards.
ATTAGGTGCCTCAAATAAAACTTTTTTTTGTTAATAATGTGCAAGTTTTTCAGATGTTAGCCACAGGTGCTTCTGTCATACATCTTAATGTGGTTTTCCAACCCATCATGCCCATCCCAAACCTCAGTTTGCTTTGTGTAGGTTGGTTTTGAATTGAATCAATTTACTCCACTTTACAAACTCACTTTATGCAAATTCTCTTTTTACAGAGAAACCTGTGTTCGCTTTTCCAAAAAAAAAAATTTGAATGGGTTTTCATTTTTATAAAAATAGCCTTCAATAGTAGTGAATCGGCCTTCGCTTTACATCATCTCGGCTTACAAAAGGTTTCATAGGAATGATGTGACAGGTTACAACATAATATAGGCATGATGCAGAAATGGGCAGAGAGTGGCAGATGGAGTGTGGTAAAACATTCTGGAAGGTCAAACCTGAAGGTACAGTATGTGGTTAATGGCAGGATTCTTAACTGTGGAGGATTAGAGTGTTCTAGAAGCCCATAGATTCTCATGGCTGATACACAAGTCAATAGGTTGGTTAGGAGGCCTGTGGCATGCTGGCCTTCATTAGTTGGTGGATTGAGTTCAGGAGTTGTGAGATAATGTTGCAGCTCTGTAAAACTCAGATTAGACATTAAACATTTGGAATACTGTGTTCAGTTCTGATCACCTCATTACTGGAAAGGACATAGATGTTTTAGAGAGGGTGCAAAGGAGATTTCCAGGAAGTTGCTGGGATTGGAAAACTTGTCTTATGAAGCAAGGTTTGGCACTGAGCTAGGGCCTTTCTCTTTGGAGTGACGAAGGACGAGAGGTAATAATAGAAGTATACAAGATTATGAGAGACACAGTAAGCCAGCATCTTTTTCTAGGGTGACAATAGCAAATACTGGAGGACATCTGCTTAAGGTGAGTGGAAGAAAGTTTAAGGTAGATGCCAGAGGTTTTTTCAACATGGAATGGTGGGTGTCAGGGAGAAGGCAGAGGCTGACATAATCTGAAAAAAAACCCCACTTTTGAAGAATAATTAAGGGGGGGGGGGAAAGTCGAGAGGTGAGAAAATCAGAAAATGGAAAACAAGACAGAGGGTGCGTGAAGGCATGTTGAAGCAAAATTGTGAAATAAAGCTGAATAAAGCCATTAAGACTGTTGCAAACGTAAAACAGCACTTTGCCTGGGGGCCAGGGACTCCCCAAGCCCGTGGCACTCAGCAACAGATCCTGAAACTTCCCTAAAACTTGATCTTTTACACTGGGCCATGAGATGTGAATTGCAGTTGCTACCATGAGGAGGAAACTAGGATGAAATTTTTAACACAAAGGATCATGAGAACAAGGAATCCACTCAATGGATTTCAAGGATAATGACCAGAGCCGACCCAACCTAATACTTCTACCCAACCCCATAGAGATGGTTCAGATCAAGATCAGTACATTAACCTCATGCTTTTCTTTTCATTTAATATTCTTCTGCACTGTTTATACATATTTCAGACTTGATAATGATAATAACAAATTTATCATCATACACATGTACAATGTACATATGCACCATAATTCTTAATTGGTGCAGACATAAAGTTATGTAAATTACACCAGCTACAATAGTATAAATGAAATTACCCCAGTATGGAAAGAGAAAATAAATATAAATGGATAAATAAATATTCATAGTTCTAGTTAATGCAAGAAAAAAAAGTTCCATAGTGCTGACAGGTCTTTTTAATGTCCCAGAGTAATTTATGATTAGGGTAGAGCCTGATAGCTGTTTTGAGTAAAAACTGTTCTTTGATCACTATCTAGAGGTGCTGGACTTTGAAATACAGATTTAGCTCACCAGTGAAAAAGGGCAAGGGTCTGGTCGATATGATTCGTGAAACACCATTACCTGCCACAACCTGCTCCACACAGGTCAGGGAGATGTCGTGTTCCTCCAACAGTAGGTTTCTGTGCTGAAATTTCTGCGGTTAAACAGTTAAAAAGTTGGAATTAAAGTTCAACCTTTCACAGAAGAACAAGGATTTATGAACAAGAACTGAAATAACTTAACAAATCTGTGTAGATGAAAGTGAAAATTCAATGATATACAACTTAATCATTCAAAATGCTGCAGATTCGGGTTTTTTTTGTTATGAAATTCGCTGGTGAGCAACAGTATCATAGTGGAAACATTCATATTTTAACCACCTTACATCACTGATCATTCAGGAGTCCGATGGCAGCGGAGAAAGAAACTGTCCTTGTGCCACTGAGTGCTCGCCTTTAGATTCCTGTACCTTTTCCTGATGGTAGTTGTATATTATCAAAGAATTGTGGAGTATAGAAACAGACCAGTTGGCCAATGTCATCCACACTAACCAATGGGTTCACAAATACAATCATTTAATCTCTCAGAACTTGACCTTCTATGCTGAGGTGGTTGAGATGTTTACCAAGGAGCTTCGTAAATGCTGGGAACAATTCTGCCTCCACCACTCTCTCAAGATATTCTACAGATTCACCACTCTCTGGGTGAAAAAAATTCACTCAAATCCCCTCTAAATGTCTCCCCTTACCCCAAATCTGTATCCTCTAGCTTTATGAACCTCTGATATATGAAAGAGCCTCTCCTACTTGTACCTCTTATAATTTTGTGCATCTCAATCGTGTTCCCTCCTAATCTTCGTCACACCAGAGAGAACAGACGCAACCTCTCCAATCTCTCCTCATTGTCCAACTGCTTCATCCCAAGCAATATCCTGGTGAATCTCCTTTGCATCCTCTCCACCACAATCTCATCCTTCCTAGAACATGGTGAACAGTGCTTCACAACATTCCACCCAAGGTCTACCATGGTTTTAAAACGTTGGACCTAACTTTGTATTTCAGCATTCAATGCCTCATCCATTTCATGCGACTTCCTAACCATGTTATCCAGCAGTTTTGACACCTTCAAGATCTATCGACTTTTATTCATAAAGTCCCCACTCTGCAAATGCTCCCCAAGACACAACCATTCATGGTGTTTGTCCAAGCTTCATTAGCACTTCCAAACCTTTCATTGTCCAAGTTAAACTCCATCTGCCATTCTCAGCCCATTTCACAAACATATCACTATCTCTGTCCTACCTTCCACACCGCCAACAACTCTCCCAATACTTTCAACCATCAACTTAACTGATTATTCCTCTCATGTCCACATCAAAATCATTCATATAGATTACAAACTAGTATCCCAACATCAATCCTTGTGGAACACAAGTCACATACATCCAACGAAAAAACAATCCTCTATCATCACCTTCTATCTCCTATTGTCTTCCCTTTGTTGGCGCTGATTCCAAAAATGCAGTGTTTTATGTTCTAAGCACCAGATTCTACCAAACAAATTGAAATAACTGCTTTGAAATTGTCACTCCTGCCTCCTCTCCAAACCACCCAACTGAACTGGTATTTGGACACTATTACTTCAGAGTTAAATACCTCCTGCCTGGTGATCCTTTCATTATGGCTCATGACACACCCTTAACTTATATGTGTAATCGGGCCAATGTTCCTCACTCAGGAACGGATAGTGAGACCTCTTCCCACTCACAATCCCAATGGAGCCAATCAGTGATTCGTTCTTCAAAATATCTGATCGAGAAAACCATCATACATACTCTCCATGAATTGAATCTCCACACTTTCACCGATATATTGGTTTGCTGAGCCTAAATATAGTTACCTCGACTTTGATTTTCATGTTCTATATTACCCCATCTGGGGGGGGGGGAATACCTAAAAACCCATCAGTTTTATTCCCTTTTAGCTCCATGCACACCGATTCTGATCGAAGGTCCTTCCTCATTACAGCCTTTATGTCATTCTTCATCATCAGAGCTAGCCAATTGGTCCATCTCTTCGAAAAGTTAACACCTAGAATATTTTATTCATAATCTCTTTCACTTTGTGAAAACTTCTCATCATTGTGAGTTCATTCACTCAATAACAAGTCTTCAATGGTGACAATTTTTGCATTTGGAATCTATACTGCAAGACTGTAACAGTGATGAGTAGATGAAAACAATTAAAACAAAACTGCAAATTCAATGGTAGAAAAAACAAAAGTAAAAATATTAAAACCAATTGTATGAATTTTAATCAAAATCAGGTTCAGAAACCAGAGGTTGAGGTCACCTTCCCACACATGCAGGACAGAGACTGGGGAATGTGAGCAAACAGCTCAACTTTTGAAATTATTCACGTTAAGTATATTTTCCTGCAAATAAGAGAAAGCTTTGCCATACTGAATTCTCATTTTCCAGGATGATTCTGTCACTCTCAATGAATGAGCTGGAAGTGATCACGTTGAGAAACTGACAGTCAAGAAACTCGACACCATTTGCCACACCCCAATTACACAATGTGAACTTCTCTGGATACACCCATCATCCTTAATATTAACCATGAACATATGTGCCTAGTAAAGAGAGAGAAAGTGAGAAGCAGAATGGACAGTCAGCAAAGCTGACTGGACACATCTTAGAAATTTGAGTTTTAAGTTGCTGACAAAGGTAGTTGACAAACATGTTGCCTACATGGACTTTAGTGGTTGGGGGAAGAGAAAAGGATGTTAACCTGACTGGAGGCCTGTGACCAGTGGTATTCTGCAAGGAATGGTATTGAGACCCCTGATGTGTGTGAGAGATATATATTTATATTATATTGATATGTGAGATATATATATATATTAAAATTACCAGCATAAGAAAGTAGGTGGGTGGGTTACAAATTTGCGAATGATTCTATGGTTGGTGGAGTTGTGAACAATATAAAGGATATAAAGAAAATACAAAAAGATAGAGATCAGTAATGGATATGACCAGAAAAAAAACCAGATGGGAGTTTAATCTGGGCAAGTGTCACTTTGGGAGGACAAATGTAAGGCAACGCAAATTGCAAATGGCAGGCTCATAAAACCATTCAAGTGTGAGAATGATGGGTGCCTGGAATGGACTGCCATGAGGAGTGGTGGAAGCACATGCAATAGTGGCCTTTCAGAAACTTCTGGGTAGACACATGGATCTGAAGGGTACATTGGGATATGTATCAATTCCAGGCAGCAGAGTTGGGTTATAAATTGGGCATCATGCTTGATGCAGACGTGTGAATCAAAAGGCCTGTCCCTCTGTTTTAAATTATGCCTCTTCCATTCAAATAAATACACTTTAATCTGACAGATTCCTCACTCCCTCTCCTGCTCGTGGTTCTTGAAATTGCTCCCTCAACTTCCCTCATCCTTCCTCTGTTTAACTTCCCCAATTTGTCTCAACTTTCCCATCTGCTGCACGTCTGCTTTGGATCTCAGCACTCTGCCAGACTAGTTTCAACCATCCCAAGTAGCACCAGGATCCTTCCAGGATATTTGTTCCCTTCCAGTCTAAGTGCATTCTGTGGCTCTTGCACATGTCACCTGCACCAGAAGAGATCCCAATGGTCCAAGACACTGAATCCCTCCCTCCTGCACCAGCTTCCCCAGCCAAACAGTCATCAACAGAATGAAACATGAGCCATTTGGAACTGTGGAATCAGATCGAGGTGGGGTGTTAACTAAATTGGAAAATTTAATGTTCATGCTGTTAGATTTACAGCTGTCCAGAAGGAATATGATAGCAGTGGAGATTTACCAGGATATTGCCTGGATTAGAAAACAAGTCACATGAGGCAAGGTTACAGAGCTTGGACTTTTCTCTTTCGAGCATAAAAGGATGAGAGAAGAATAGACATCTGCAAGATTCTCAGACGCATAGACAGGGTGGACAGCCAGCACATTTTCCTAGTACAGGAATAGCAAATACCGAAGGACAGATGTACAAAGTGAAGGCAGGGAAGACATCAGGGTTTTTTTTTAAATGTGGAGAGTTGTGGATGTCTGGAATGCCTTGCCAGTGAAGGTGGAGGCTGGAACATTAGGGCTATTTAAGAGACTCTTAGACAGGCACATGGATGAAAGAAACAGAATGTTTGAGGCAGGAAGGACTTTGTATTTTTTTTAAATAAAAGGTATGTATAGGTTGGCACAACATTGAGGATTGAAGGATCTGTAGTGTTCTATTTTCTATTTGCTTACATTTAGCTTAATTCAACAACGGATTGAGGGCTGGCCAGATATGTGAGAATGGTGAGGGGAATTAAAATATTAAAATGACAAGCATGCAGAGCTGTAGGGTTCCTCTGTTTAGATCTCTTCTTTATCCAATCCCATTCTTATATTTGTTACTCTAACCTTCCACCCCCCCTTCTTATCATCACTTCTAAAACCAGTCTCCACCTCCCACATCATTCTTCTGTCCAGTTCTCCATCACCTACACCCTTTCCCCTTTCTCTTCCTTTGCATCTCCTTTATACCTCCCCTCCCCACTTTAGTCTTGCTCATAGGTGCCTATCCGTAACGTTGACTGTCCATTTCTATCCATGGGTGAAACCCCAACCCCCCCACCCCCAAAAGCTTTCAAGCTTTTTGGGTATTTCAGCAGGTTACATGGAGGATCATCGGGGCACCAGGAAGCCGGCGTTCAAGAATCCCATTTCAGCACGGCAAACGTCTGAGGATTATGGTCTTGGTTTCTGAACTCGTTTTGTCACCTTCCAAGTATTTAATAGTCTGAACAGTTAGTCTGAAATTACACCCAATGTCATAGAAACCATTTCCATCTTTGGCTTTTATTATTTCATGTTCAATGATCCAATGAGAGAAATGGTGAGTTTCTCCAGCACTTTTGTCTGTCACGCTGCAATCACAGCACCTGCACACACTCCTGTTTAACTTCACATAAATTGCCCTCGGCAGTTCTTTCAGGCAAGGTTTTATGACATACAAGTTCCAGTCTATTTCTTTGGCTTGGCTTCGCGGACGAAGATTTATGGAGGGGTAAAAAGTCCACGTCAGCTGCAGGCTCGTTTGTGGCTGACCAGTCCGATGCGGGACAGGCAGACACGATTGCAGCGGTTGCAAGGGAAAATTGGTTGGTTGGGGTTGGGTGTTGGGTTTTTCCTCCTTTGCCTTTTGACAGTGAGGTGGGCTCTGCGGTCTTCTTCAAAGGAGGCTGCTGCCCGCCAAACTGTGAGGCGCCAAGATGCACGGTTTGAGGCGTTATCAGCCCACTGGCGGTGGTCAATGTGGCAGGCACCAAGAGATTTCTTTAGGCAGTCCTTGTACCTTTTCTTTGGTGCACCTCTGTCACGGTGGCCAGTGGAGAGCTCGCCATATAATACGATCTTGGGAAGGCGATGGTCCTCCATTCTGGAGACGTGACCCATCCAGCGCAGCTGGATCTTCAGCAGCGTGGACTCGATGCTGTCGACCTCTGCCATCTCGAGTACCTCGACGTTAGGGGTGTGAGCGCTCCAATGGATGTTGAGGATGGAGCGGAGACAACGCTGGTGGAAGCGTTCTAGGAGCCGTAGGTGGTGCCGGTAGAGGACCCATGATTCGGAGCCGAACAGGAGTGTGGGTATGACAATTTTTTATAAAAGACATTCCAGTAAAGTGCTCAAAATTTACAAACCTGAAAACATGTCACATCCTTTGTCATAAAAGAGATCTTGAAGTTGGTGCAGAGCAGGGTTCCATAGAGATCATGGGCACTTGTGTCAGTAGCAATACATTTTCTGACATTGCTGGTCTCGCTCACCACAAGTTCTCCTAAAATGAACACATCAGAATTACCCTGCTGGCCATCTTGCTGTCCAACTCATTGCCCAATGCCAGCCACCTCCAGTCAAGGTGAACATTTTGCACATAGAAGTATAGGCAGTGAAAGGGCAGATCGAGTTTAATCTGGACAAGTGTGAGAGGGTGCACTTTGAGAGGTCAAATACTAGATGTATGGCAGGACCCTTAACACAATTGATGCACAGAGGGATCTTGGAAAGCAAACCCACAATACTTTGAAGGTGCCGGGATCTTTAAAAAAAGGTATACAGCATGCCTGCCTTCATCGGTTGGGACATTGAACATTAAAGTTGGGAAGTCCTGTTGCTTCAGATAGGCCATGTTGTTTTGGAGTATGATGGGGCATTTTGGTGGCAATATTACTGCAGGGCATGGAACTCTTTAAAATACTTGTTGAAGTGTTTCACCAGGATGTTGGAGACATACGGAAGACTGCAAATTCTGGAATCTGAAGCTAAACAAAACCGAGAACTATCAAAATAAAAAGGTGTGGGGGTGGGGGGAAGATAGGGGCAGGCAGAGGAGTACAGGTCAACAGGTTAAAGGGTCAGAGGTGCATAAAAATGGAAGCAATGATTGATGTTTCAGACCTGATTCCTTTATCTTGTCTGGGAACAAAAAGAAGCCTCAACAAATAATGGCAACTCTTCCTGACAAAACACAGGAGGAACTCCAGCATTTGTGTGCTTTTACTATAATCACAGCATCTGTAGTCTTTGGGGTTTCACAAGCAATCCTGACATATTCCTTGCCACCCAAACTACTTGTGTTAGAAACATCAAAAATAAAAGCAGAAGGTTCTTCAGCTCTTTGAACTGGCTCCACCATTCAATACGATCATGGTTGATCACACAACTTTCAGTATTTTTTCTCTCCATACCCCTTGACCCCTTTAGGGACAAGAGCTATATCCAACTCCTTTTTGAGTATATCTAACGAGTCAGCCTCAACAACTCTCTGAGTGAAGAGGTTTCTCCTCATCTTGGTCTCAAATGGTTTCCCCACACTGTAACTCCTTGTTCTGGACTTTCCCAACATGAGGAACATTCTTCGTGCATCTAACCTGTCTATTGGCAACCTTTTATAAATTATGCCCATATGACTTAGTTAGCATAATTATTTTCCCTTTTGGACTCTTATTTCTTGTCTCTTTGTTGGTGAAGACCAGACCAGACAGTTAAATTTTATTAATAAATTCTCAGGATAGACTGCCCAATCTTTTTTTTAAAGATTGGGAGGGGTTTTATATAATAATTTTTTTTGAAGATTTCAGTTTGAGGAGTTGAGAACATATTCATTAATTGTGGTGTAATGCAATATGTTATCTCGTGATTTTCTTTTCACTTTTTTGATGATGTTCTCCTATTCTCCTCATGAATTGTTTATTGAGAATATGATGAATAAAAACATTGAAAAATAAAGAACCTGTCTAACCCTGTAAGTATTTTATGTCATAATGAGATCCGCTATCATTTTTCTAAATTCTAATGGTCTGACCTTAATCTCTCCAGTCTCTCTTCATATGTCAGCCCTGCCACCCTCAGGAATCAGTCTGATGAACCTTTGCTACATTCCCTCAATAGCAAAAATGTCCTTCCTCAGATTAGGAAACAGAAATTGTACACAATATTTAGGTGTGGCCTCATCAAAGTCCTATACAATTGTAAGAAGGCCTGCCTGCTTCTAGATTCAAAACCACATTCAGGGAGTCACAGGATCACAAAGCACAGAAGAGGACCTTTGGCCTAATTCCATGTTAACTAAGTTGGCATTCTGGGCAAATCCCATGCTAATGACAAATGGAAATCTCAATCCTTGAAATTAAGAGATAGAATCAACTCGACTCTGGATAACAAGGCCAGGATGTTTGGAGTTGCCTGTGCAATGGTTCAACAGGGTTTATGGAGTAAGCAGGCGTTTTTCCATTCTGTTCTGACAGAAGAATATAAGAAATAAAGGAGGAGTTGGCCATTCAGTTTGTTAAGCCTGCTCTGCCATTCAATGAGATCAGGGCTGATCTGATGAGAGGCTCATATCTCTATCTTTTCTCATATTCCTTCTTAATTCCCCTCCAATGTAAAAATCTATCCAACCTTGTCTTAAATATATTTACTGAGGTCGCCTGCACTGCTTCAATGGGCCTCAAATTCCACACATTCACCACTCTCTGGAAAAAGCAGTTCCTTCTCTTCTCCATCCAAAATCTACTTCCCTGAATATTGAGGCTATGTCTCCTAATTCTGGTTTCCCCCACCAATGGAAACAACTTACCTACCTCTATTTTATCTATGGCTTTCATAATTTTATATGTTTCTATAAGGTCCCATCTAATTTTTCTAAATTCCAGTGAATTCAGCCTCAGACAACTTAATCTCTCCTTATCAGCTAAAATCCTTCCTCTCTGGAATCAACCTGGTGAACCTCCTCTGTACCATCTCCATACCCAGTATGTACATCCTTCCTCAAGTCAGGAGACCAGAATTGCAGGCATTGCTCCAGATCCAGTCTTGCCAGTACCTTGTACAGTTGCTCCGATATTCAACCCCTCTAGCAATGAAGGCCAACATTCTATTTGCCTTATTGATCGCCAGCTACAACTGCAAACCGAACTTTTGTGATTCCTGAATAAGTACTCCCAAGTACTTCTGCAAGCAGCATGCTGCAATCGCTTTCTACTTCAATAATAATCTGATCTTTCATTTTCCCTTCCAAAGTGAATAACCTCAACATTGTCCTCAGATTTCAGATTTAGATTTATTCAGATTCAGCTACTCCATCTGCCAGATAGCAGAGAATCCCAGAGAGATGCTAAAATGGAAAACTAAAACACTCAAGCAACACGCCGCTGTACTCTGGTGCATTTTTTAATTTCAAAGAGGAAAACCTTTGCTGAACAGTGCCTAACTGGCAGATTTAATGAGCCCCCACAATTTGCAACAAACTCCATTGTCACCCCACACTGGAATTGACTGCACTTTCAACTGATCCAAGCTAATACATCAGATGGTTTTAAATATGTCTGGCTGTGCAAGGAATTTTTACATTCACAGCCCCCCTAGATAGCAAGTGTTTCATGTTGAAAATTTAAGTCAAGTGCTGAATGGCAAACTGCCTATTTCTGGGCATCCAGGAGTATTGGCCAGTTGTGCACTCAGTGGGATAATTCAGCCTCTCACACACATGAATAACAGCTAATCCAATCCAAGGGCAGGTTCATGGCATCTCAGATTTATCACAACTGTACATACCCTGCTCTTTCTGTCACTCCACCCGTCATCAATTCCAGTACTTCTAAAGCTTAGCCCAAAAAAGTGTCTTTGCAATGTTGGTTATACCTCCTATGGACGTTGCGAGACCAGCTGAGTTCCCCCAGCACTTGTGTTTTTATGACAACCACAGGACCTGCAGACTTCTGTGTTTCACTTCTTGCATCCATTTAATATTTTTGTAAAAACTTACGCTGAGAAATTTCCATTTTCTAAAATTATTCTGAAACAGCTTTTATTTTAGCCATTTTTTTTATCCCATTGTGTTTGGGAGTGTTACAAGATTTGTCTGGAAATCTTTTCGGTGGAATGATAAAGAAATGGGTGGTGCATTTAGCACAATGCAGTTACAGTGACAGTGATCCGGGTTCAAAAATCCTGCATTGGCTGTAAGGAGTTTGTACAGTATCTCCGTAAATTTTCCCTGAGTGTTCTGGTTTCCTCCCACCGTTTGAAACGTTCCAGGGGCTTTGGTGAATTGGGTGTAATTGTACAGCACAAACTTGTGGGCTGGAAGAATCTGTTTTTGTGCTGTATTTTTTTTAAAAAAAGAGATGATCTTATATGAACAAGATTGGTCTCGACTTTCAAACGGTGTATATCTCCAAAATTTGAACAGAACTTCACAGTAGAAAGAACTTTGGAACAGCCAAAACAACTGTTGAATCTGAGGGTTAATTGAAAATTTCAAAAATTAATTAATGGATGTTTGTCTGGAACTTAGGATGGCCAATTCAGTTAGATATCAATACTCCATAATCTGGTTGCATGGAAAAAAAGGGGATAACAAAAAAACCACTGTGCACATCATCCCCATCAAAAGAAATCTACAATAAACTCCATCTTGCCAAAATGGGCCCAAACCACATGCAACGTAGAATGAACCTGAACCTCTGCAACATGCCCAATTCTCAGTCCCTCTGCTTCATGCTGAACAAGATTTAGAGATACAGCTTGGCGAGATATTTTCTTTGTGAACAATCTCTTTTATTAGAATATTAATTCATTTTTTAATGATTTATGCCGAGCTAATGACTGAATTCCAATACTGGACAACGAAGATTTTTGCTTCCTGAACACTTTTGGGTGCTGCTGGTCACATACATTTTATTTTAAAAATTTCAGCCCTACCCCAAGCAGTGGCCTTTCTGTTCTTGTGTCTATACTCAATGAGACAAGTACAGAAGGGAACAGTTTGAGCTAGATGGGGCAGGGGGAAAGGAGAGGTGGGGGGGGGGAAGGAGAGGTGGGGGGGGGAAGGAGAGGTGGGGGGGGGAAGGAGAGGTGGGGGGGGGAAGGAGAGGTGGGGGGGGGAAGGAGAGGTGGGGGGGGGAAGGAGAGGTGGGGGGGGAAGGAGAGGTGGGGGGGAAGGAGAGGTGGGGGGGGAAGGAGAGGTGGGGGGGGAAGGAGAGGTGGGGGGGGAAGGAGAGGTGGGGGGGGAAGGAGAGGTGGGGGGGGAAGGAGAGGTGGGGGGGGAAGGAGAGGTGGGGGGGGAAGGAGAGGTGGGGGGGGAAGGAGAGGTGGGGGGGGAAGGAGAGGTGGGGGGGGAAGGAGAGGTGGGGGGGGGAAGGAGAGGTGGGGGGGGGAAGGAGAGGTGGGGGGGGAAGGAGAGGTGGGGGGGGAAGGAGAGGTGGGGGGGGAAGGAGAGGTGGGGGGGGGAAGGAGAGGTGGGGGGGGAAGGAGAGGTGGGGGGGGGAAGGAGAGGTGGGGGGGGAAGGAGAGGTGGGGGGGGAAGGAGAGGTGGGGGGGGGAAGGAGAGGTGGGGGGGGGAAGGAGAGGTGGGGGGGAAGGAGAGGTGGGGGGGGAAGGAGAGGTGGGGGGGGAAGGAGAGGTGGGGGGGGGAAGGAGAGGTGGGGGGGGGGAAGGAGAGGTGGGGGGGGGAAGGAGAGGTGGGGGGGGGAAGGAGAGGTGGGGGGGAAGGAGAGGTGGGGGGGAAGGAGAGGTGGGGGGGGAAGGAGAGGTGGGGGGGGAAGGAGAGGTGGGGGGGGAAGGAGAGGTGGGGGGGAAGGAGAGTGGGGGGGGAAGGAGAGGTGGGGGGGGAAGGAGAGGTGGGGGGGGAAGGAGAGGTGGGGGGGGAAGGAGAGGTGGGGGGGGAAGGAGAGGTGGGGGGGGGAAGGAGAGGTGGGGGGGGGAAGGAGAGGTGGGGGGGGAAGGAGAGGTGGGGGGGGGAAGGAGAGGTGGGGGGGGGAAGGAGAGGTGGGGGGGGGAAGGAGAGGTGGGGGGGGAAGGAGAGGTGGGGGGGGGAAGGAGAGGTGGGGGGGGAAGGAGAGGTGGGGGGGGAAGGAGAGGTGGGGGGGGGAAGGAGAGGTGGGGGGGGAAGGAGAGGTGGGGGGGAAGGAGAGGTGGGGGGGAAGGAGAGTGGGGGGGGAAGGAGAGGTGGGGGGGGAAGGAGAGGTGGGGGGGGAAGGAGAGGTGGGGGGGAAGGAGAGGTGGGGGGGGGAAGGAGAGGTGGGGGGGGAAGGAGAGGTGGGGGGGGAAGGAGAGGTGGGGGGGGAAGGAGAGGTGGGGGGGGAAGGAGAGGTGGGGGGGGAAGGAGAGGTGGGGGGGGAAGGGAGTGGTGGGGGGGGAAGGAGAGGTGGGGGGGGAAGGAGAGGTGGGGGGGGAAGGGTGAGGTGGGGGGGAAGGAGAGGTGGGGGGGGAAGGAGAGGTGGGGGGAAGGAGTGGTGGGGGGGAAGGAGAGGTGGGGGGGGAAGGAGAGGTGGGGGGGGAAGGAGAGGTGGGGGGGGAGGGAGGTGGGGGGGAAGGAGAGGTGGGGGGGAAGGAGAGGTGGGGGGGGAAGGAGAGGTGGGGGGGAAGGAGAGGTGGGGGAAGGAGAGGTGGGGGGAAGGAGTGGTGGGGGGGGAGGAGAGGTGGGGGGGGAAGGAGAGGTGGGGGGGGTGAGGTGGGGGGGGAGGGAGGTGGGGGGGGGGAAGGAGAGGTGGGGGGGGAAGGGAGGTGGGGGGGGAGGAGAGGTGGGGGGGGGGAAGGGAGGTGGGGGGGGGAAGGAGGGTGGGGGGGGAAGGAGGGGTGGGGGGGGGAAGGTGAGGTGGGGGGGGAAGGTGAGGTGGGGGGGGGAAGGAGAGGTGGGGGGGGGGAGGTTGGTGGGGGGGGAAGGAGAGGTGGGGGGGGAGGATGTGTGGGGGGGGAAGGAGAGGTGGGGGGGGAAGGTGGTTGGGGGGGGGGAGTGGTGGGGGGGAAGGTTGGTGGGGGGGGGGGTGTGGGGAGGAGGGTGGGGGGAAGGAGAGGTGGGGGGGAAGGAGAGGGGGGGGGGGAGGAGTGTGGGGGGGGATGGAGGTGGGGGGGAAGGTGAGGTGGGGGGGAGGAGGTGGGGGGGAAGGAGAGGTGGGGGGAAGGAGGGTGGGGGGGTTGGTGGTGGGGGGGAGGATGGTGGGGGGGGGGGTGGGTGGGGAGGAGAGGTGGGGGGGAAGGAGTGGTGGGGGGGAGGAGAGGTGGGGGGGAAGGAGGGTGGGGGGGGGAGAGGTGGGGGGGGAAGGAGAGGTGGGGGGGGAGGATGAGGTGGGGGGGGAAGGAGAGGTGGGGGGGGAAGGAGAGGTGGGGGGGGAGGAGTGGTGGGGGGGGAGGAGAGGTGGGGGGGGAAGGAGAGGTGGGGGGAAGGAGAGGTGGGGGGGGAAGGAGAGGTGGGGGGGGAAGGGGATGGTGGGGGGGGAGGAGAGGTGGGGGGGGAGGGAGGTGGGGGGGGGAAGGAGAGGTGGGGGGGGGGAAGGAGAGGTGGGGGGGAAGGAGAGGTGGGGGGGGAAGGAGAGGTGGGGGGGAAGGAGAGGTGGGGGGGAAGGGAGGTGGGGGGGAGGAGAGGTGGGGGGGAGGAGAGGTGGGGGGGAAGGAGGGTGGGGGGGAGGTGAGGTGGGGGGGTTGGGGAGGTGGGGGGGAGGTGGTGGGGGGGAGGAGAGGTGGGGGGGATGGTGAGGTTGGGGGGGGAAGGAGAGGTGGGGGGGGAAGGAGAGGTGGGGGGGGAGGGAGGTGGGGGGGAAGTAGGTGGGGGGGGAAGGAGAGGTGGGGGGGGAAGGAGAGGTGGGGGGGGAAGGAGAGGTGGGGGGGGGAGGATAGGTTGGGGGGGGGAAGGAGAGGTGGGGGGGGGGAGGAGAGGTGTGGGGTGGGGGGGGAAGGAGAGGTGGGGGGGGGAAGGAGAGGTGGGGGGGGAAGGAGAGGTGGGGGGGGTAGGAGAGGTGGGGGGGGGAGGAGAGGTGGGGGGGGGAAGGAGAGGTGGGGGGGAAGGAGAGGTGGGGGGGGAGGAGAGGTGGGGGGGGGGAAGGAGAGGTGGGGGGGGGAAGGAGAGGTGGTGGGGGGGGGAAGGAGAGGTGGGGGGGGAAGGAGAGGTGTGTCGCTGTCCCGCCGCCCCCGCGTCCGAGGCCCCGACGTCGCGTTGACACTCACCCGGCAACAGAGCGGCCTCACACAGCCGGCTCACCTCGGCCCCGCTCGGGAAGGAGCTCTGGGAGTGGGGGAACGAAAGAGCCATTAATGTCGGAAAGACGCCACGGCCTAGTCCCCGAATCAGACCCCGCACGGTCCCCGGCCTCAGGCTCACCTCGTCCGCCGGCAGGTAACTCGTGAAACTCGGCTTGGAGTTCTTCATCACGGCCGCTCGGAACATCCCGGGGGGCGGGTTCAGGGCGGCCGCGCCCCACAGGCTCCGGCGACCCGTGGGGGGGGGGGGAAATGGGAGGGGTTAAGGGAGGGGCTAAGAGAGGAGGAGGGGTTAAGGGAGGGGGAGGGATTAAGGGAGGGGGAGGGGTTAAGGGAGGGTGGGGTTAAGGAGGGGGTGGGGTTAAGGAGGGGGAGGGGTTAAGGGAGGAGGAGGGGTTAAGGGAGGGGAGGGGCTAAGGGAGGGGAGGGGCTAAGAGAGGAGGAGGGGTTAAGGGAGGGGGAGGGATTAAGGGAGGGGTTAAGGGAGGGGGAGGGGTTAAGGGAGGGGTGGGGTTAAGGAGGGGGAGGGTTTAAGGGAGGAGGAGGGGTTAAGGGAGGGGAGGGGTTAAGGGAGGGGAGGGGCTAAGAGAGGAGGAGGGATTAAGGGAGGGGTTAAGGGAGGGGGAGGGGTTAAGGGAGGCGTGGGGTTAAGGAGGGGGTGGGGTTAAGGAGTGAGAGGGGTTAAGGGAGGAGGAGGGGTTGAGGGAGGAGGAGGGGTTGAGGGGGAGGGGTTAAGGGAGGGGGAGGGGTTAAGGGAGGGGGAGGGGTTAAGGGAGGGGGAGGGGTTAAGGGAGGGGGAGGGGTTAAGGGAGGGGGAGGGGTTAAGGGAGGGGGAGGGGTTAAGGGAGGGGGAGGGGTTAAGGGAGGGGGAGGGGTTAAGGGAGGGGGAGGGGTTTAGGGAGGGGGAGGGGTTAAGGGAGGGGGAGGGGTTAAGGGAGGGGGAGGGGTTAAGGGAGGGGGAGGGGTTAAGGGAGGGGGAGGGGTTAAGGGAGGGGGAGGGGTTAAGGGAGGGGGAGGGGTTAAGGGAGGGGGAGGGGTTAAGGGAGGGGGAGGGGTTAAGGGAGGGGGGCTCATCTGTTGGGGAAGGGAATGTGAGCACTGGGGATGTCGACAGCCGCTTTTATTGGCTGCTGCAGCCCCTGTACTCTCCACGATGCTATTGCGCATGCGCGAGTCCCCATACCTTTTCCAGGGGCTCCTGTTGGAAGTTGTCATGTGGAGTTTAACAGTAAAGTATTTGTCAGAAGTTGCCACTTTGTGTTGTCTGGTTATTCGATGCATCAACAAACATGGTGTCAGAAGTCTGAAGCTGAAGCCTTCAAGTGAAAAGTGAATCCCAACACCACGTTGGCAACATATTTGTGACTGCGCCATAATGGCAGACGGATTCAGAAGGCCTGACCCGCTCGTAATTGAAGGCAATGTGGCCGAGAATTGGCGCGTATTCGAACAAGAATATGACATTAACATCACGGCACCGCATAGTGATAAGTCTGCCCAAGTCAAGAGAGGTCACTGGATGCGGGAAGAGTAGGAGGAAGTGGAATCCTAGAGCTCCCAGGATTGTCAAGAATAAATAGGGTAAAAACCTCAACCAAATTGCCAAAATACCAAAAAAGGATGTGGGAACAAACAATGACTAAGAACAGAAAATTCGCAAATAAAAGCACGAAAGAATCTCCATAGAAACGAGAGGCCCAGCTAGAGATGCCTTGTGACAAGGAAAATGGCGGGGTCATCCCAAGGCCCGAGGAAGGAGCTGCAGCTTCAGCTGTACGACCCACCCAGCAGGAAGGATGAGACTCAGTTGAAGATAGTGCTGCTGCCAGCAAGTACATAAAAAAAGCCTTTCCGAGGACCCTGGGGATGGGGAGAAGTTTGGGTGTTCCTCCCACAGAGGGAACACCAGGTCAGGCACCCTCGTGGTATGTGTGGGTCCCGTGATGAAGTCAGAGCCTGTGGCGGTCACAGGGAAATGGCCCTGAAGAGCACGGGAAGTGGGCTGGCCAGAACAGAAAAGAAGCTGCGAAGAACCAGCATCGACTCCAGTATCGAGGGGGAGGTTGATACTCACCTCTGCTCCAGCGGCAGGTCCAGGTTCAAGTCGCGTGGTGTAGCGGGTGATGCAGCAGTGAGCGGTGTCGGGTCGAGTGCAGCGATCAACTGGACCAGTGCCAAAGAGACGGTGACCACTGGCAGCAGCGGTGATGGGTCCAGGAGCTCTGAAGAGGTTGAAGGCAGTGGTGGAGGAAGGCTCCGTCAGGCTGTGGGATTAAAAAAGAATCCTGTCAAAACAAAACAAGCAAGGGGACTCAGAGCCCTCCCTACACAATGTAATGGACATGCTGGGCCAGATGGAAGGCAGGCTCTTCCACATTGTCAAGAGGAGAGCCCACGATATGGGAAGGAAGCTGGAGAAGGTCCAGGATACCCTATCTGGGCTGATGGATAGAGTGGCTGAAGTGGAGGAAAGGGTGGGTAAAAATGAGGACACCATAAATGATATGGGTAATAAATTGAAGATACTGCTGAATGAGAGAGAATATCTGGAGGAAATTAGATGCCCTTGAGAACTACAGCAGGCAAAATAACGTTAAAATAATGGGGCTAAAGGCAAAACCCAGTAAGTTTTTTTTTCAGACCTGAATCCCCAAGGTGCTGGGCAAGGGTATATTAGGAAAAAAAGATTCAGAGAGAAAGGGCTCATAGATCCCCAAGGCAACTCATGGAGAAGTCCCACAGGGAAAATATGGATGTATTCCTCAACCTGCTGAACCTAAGGAACATCCCCGGCAACGCCATATTGCGCAATGACACATGTCCAGGCAGACAGTGATGACTCTGCTTGTGGCAAGGAGACTCTTGGAGCCTCAGCTAAGAACCCACAAGAAATTAAATCCCAACTACTGAACAGGAGGCTAACACAGAAAAGATGCTATGACAGAAACAGACAGCCGCTTGTGCCATTAGCAGAAGGACAATTCATAAGGATGCAGACTCTACAGGGCTATGACTGTATGGGCATAGTCGAAAGGAGCTCTCAGGAGCCCCAGTCAAACCTGGTAAAATCAGAAAGAAGGGTGTATTGGAGAAAACGTTGAAAGATCCTACCCTAAGGGAGCCACCCCCATCCCGAACCATTCCTGACGAGACCATAAACCAGGATTTGGAAAATGAACCTGGGGTAGCCGGAGCTCCCTCAGTAACAACCCATGAAACAAATGGATTCACTCCTGAGACCATGGATGTCCCATCCTTTCAAGCTGAAGCACCCCAAGTATCCTCTTCCACCAATGGCTACTACATTACATGCTTTGGGCACACTTGTTCGCCCAACCCAAAATATCGGGATTAAACTGGGCTGACTGTTCACTGCTAAACTATAATTGTAATGTACGACATCTACATGGATAGTGGTATGAGAAGGGGGTTGCCCAAGGAAGGGGATGTCAACAGCCCTGCACTGCTGCAGCCACTGTGCTCGCTATGATGACATTGCACAAGCGCAAGTCCCCGTGAAGCATGTTAGTTAAAAAAGGAGGCAGAGCTTGGCTAGTGGCAGACGCCATTTCCAGGGGCTCCTGTTATATATTGTATTGTTTAAAGTAACAGTAAAGCATTAATCAGAGTTTGCCATTTTGTGTTGTCTGGTTATTCGATGCATCAACAAACAGGGCCAGAGGGATTTATGAGGGTAGAAAGGTGTATGGGGGCTGAGGGGAGGGGAGCAGGGTGTATGGGGGCTGAGGGGAGGGGAGCAGGGTGTATGGGGGCTGAGGGGAGGGGAGCAGGGTGTATGGGGGCTGAGGGGAGGGGGAGCAGGGTGTATGGGGGCTGAGGTGAGGGGAGCAGGGTGTATGGGGGCTGAAGGGAGGGGAGCAGGGTGTATGGGGGCTGAGGGGAGAGGAGCAGGGTGTATGGGGGCTGAGGGGAGGGGAGCAGGGTGTATGGGGGCTGAGGGGAGGGGAGCAGGGTGTATGGGGGCTGAGGGGAGGGGAGCAGGGTGTATGGGGGCTGAGGGGAGGGGGAGCAGGGTGTATGGGGGCTGAGGTGAGGGGAGCAGGGTGTATGGGGGCTGAGGGGAGGGGAGCAGGGTGTATGGGGGCTGAGGGGAGAGGAGCAGGGTGTATGGGGGCTGAGGGGAGGGGAGCAGGGTGTATGGGGGCTGAGGGGAGGGGAGCAGGGTGTATGGGGGCTGAGGGGAGGGGAGCAGGGTGTATGGGGGCTGAGGGGAGGGGAGCAGGGTGTATGGGGGCTGAGGGGAGGGGAGCAGGGTGTATGGGGGCTGAGGGGAGGGGAGCAGGGTGTATGGGGGCTGAGGGGAGGGGAGCAGGGTGTATGGGGGCTGAGGGGAGGGGAGCAGGGTGTATGGGGGCTGAGGGGAGCAGGGTGTATGGGGGCTGAGGGGAGGGGAGCAGGGTGTATGGGGCTGAGGTGAGGGGAGAAGGGTGTATGGGGGATGAGGGGAGATGAGGGAAATGTGAGGGGGAAGAGAGTTTGTTGAGTGGAAATGAGGTGTGGAGTTGCGTTGCAGTCAGGTTGTCTACGTTCTGGGTGGAAACACAGTTTGGGGATTGTTCACACAAAATATTGAAGCCTTGTGATAACTCAAGATATTGAGGGTGAATTGCAGTATCTTGTATGAAGGTTTGTTCTTTCTCAAGGCCACATTTCAGTGTCAGATCATCTGGAAGAGCTCCTGCTATAGTAAGAACTTGAAAAGCAAGGCTCCACTGATCATGACAAACCAGGAGGTGGTTGCAGAGGCTGAGGAATAGTTACAGAATTCCTTCCCGTCAGTGGAGGGAACTCAGCTGAGGACCTGAATGATTACACCAAGGGCATTACATAAATTATGAAAACAGCTGTCTATGGCTGAGTGTGTTCCCACCAAATCGATCAGGGGTTTCCCCAACCAGAAGCCCTGGATGAACAATAAAATCTGGAACCTGCTGAGAGATAGATCACAAGCATTTAAGTCCAGAGATGGAGAACACCAAAAAAGACGCAGGTATGACCAACAGAAAGAAATCTACCAGGTGAAGTGGAGATTCCAGATGAGAATAAAAACAAAGGATACCTGATATTTGTGGCAGGATTTTATTGACATAACTTGATATAAGACCAAATCCTGTGCAATAGGGAACAGCATAGCTTCACTCAATGCCTTCTACACCTAATTTTACCACCAGAACAAGGAAGAGCCTCTGCACACCCCCATGTCCACTGATGATCCTCTACTGTCAGTATCTGAAAGGAGTAGCAGGGATCTGATCTTCAAGTGGTGACCTGGGCATGTGCCATGCCTGCCATCCCGAAGATATGCCCCTGGATGTACTGGTTGTGTATAAAGGTGTATAAGATTATGAGAGGCATAGATAGAGTGGACAGCTAACTCCTTTTTCCTATCCCAGAAATATTCAAAGCAATTCTGTTGAAGATGAATGAAGGAAGGTTTAAAGGGAAATATTAGGTTTCTTTTTCCAGAGAATGACAGATTGGGACATGAGTGACCCCTCATCCTCTTGTGTTCCAAGAAAGAGTTCCACTCTGATCAACCTCTCCTAGCAACAATCTCATAAATCATCTCTGCACCCTCTCCAACTTGACATCGTTCTTCTAGTTCAAACAGGCCCCTTCAAATGGGGCCTCCTCAATATCTCAAAACTGTAAAGACCTCCCAACCTCTACACTCAGTACTCTGATTGATGAAAGCTGATGTTCCAAAACCCTGTATGTCCATACTATCCATCTGTGACAGCACTTTCAGAATTAAAATTTATTGTCATGAACAAATCACAAAATTTGTTGTTTTGCAGTAGCATCACGGTGCAAGCATTCATATAAAACACCTTACAAAAATAAATAAAGATAGCACACATAAAGTTAAGATTAAGCAGTGCCTTTGGGTTCATTGATGATACTGGGGAAGAAGCCGTCCTGTGTCACTGTGTGCTCGATTTTAGGCTCCTATACCTTTTTCCTGATGGTAGCAGAGTGAAGAGCGGGTATGGTGGTTGTGGTGAGGATCCTTGAAGATAGAGGTTGCTTTCTTAAAACACCACCTCATGTAGATGTCCTCAATGGAGTGAAGTCTGGTGCCTGTGATGTCGCAGGCCGAATTAACAAACCTCCAGAGTTTTTCTTGTCCTAAGCGTTGGCACCTCTGTACCAGACAGTGATGAAACCAGCCCGAATGCTCTCCATGGAACATTTGTAGAAGCTTTCGACAGTCTTTGGCGACGTACCGAATCCCCTCAAACACCTCACAAAGTGTAACTGATGGTGACCTTTCTTTGTGACTGCATCAACATGGATGCACAAAGACAGATCGTCAGGGATGTTGACATCCAGCAATTTGAAGTTCTTGACCATCTCCACTCCTGATCCCTCAAAGAGGACTGCATCATGTTCTCCTGACTTGATCATCTCCTTGGTTTATCTGATGTTGAGGGCAAGGTTGTTGTCGTTACACCATTCAACGAGCTGATCTATCTCCCTCTTGTCCACTTCCTCATTGCCATTTGTGCTTCTGCTGACAACGGTGGTGTCATCGGCAAATTTGTAGATGGCATTGGAATTGTGCCTGGCCAGTCATGGGTGTATAGTGAATAGAGCAGTGGGCTAAGCACACATCCTTGAGGTGCACCTATGTTGATCATCAGTGAGGAGAAGACATTTTTACCAATTTGTACTGACTGTGGTCTTAATGAGGAAGTCAAGGATCCAGTTGTGGGGGGGAGGGGAAAGAGTGGTGCAGAGGCTCAGGGTTGGGAGCTTGTTGACCAGCACTGAGGGAATAATGATGTTGAAGGCTGAGCTCTAGTCTATGAAGAGCAGCTGTATGTATGAGTTGTTGATTTTGAGGTGATCCAGAGTTGAGTGGCGAGCCAGTGATATTGTGTCTGCTGTGGAGTGATTGTGATGGATAGGCAAATTCCCATGGGTCCAGTCCTTTGCTTAGGTATGTATTAATTCTGGCCATGACTAACCTCTCAAAGCATTTCATCACAGTAGATGTTAGAGTTTCTCGGCGATAGTCATTGAGGCAGCTCATCCTGTTCTTCTTAGGCACTGGGATGATTGATGCCCTTTTGAAGCAGGTGGGAACCTCTGACTGCAGCAATGAGAGGTTGAAAATGTCCATGAACACTCCAGCTTGTTGGTTGGCAAAGATTTTCAGTACCCTGTCAGGTACAACATCAGGGCTTGACATCTTGCGAGGGTTCACCTTCATGAATGATGTTCGACATTAACCTCAGAAATAAGTATCACATGGTCCTCAGCCTTTGCACAGATTCTCATAGGTACTGTTGGGTTCTCCTTCTCAAAATGGGCATAGGTGTTCAGCTCATCAGGTAGTGAAGCATCATATCCATCTATGGTGTTTGCCCTCGTTTTATAGGCCGAAATGGCCTGCACTCCCTGCCATAGCTGGTGTATCTCTGTCTCTAGCTTCCTTCAGAATTGCCACTTTGGTTGAGAGATCACCTTCCGCAGGTTATACCTGGACTTTTAAAAAATATTTTATCTTGATTTAGATTTTCATAGACTCATTAAAAAATTCCAACAACCTACATAATTCCTTTCAACACTCATATAACATACAGAGTCTGTATTTATCTTCCCCTCCTCCCCACCCCAATGCATGTGGTCATATAAATTATAGATACAAATATGAGTGGGCATCCACAACCCCGACAGAAACCTGGGGAATAAAGCTAGACACCGAGGGAAAACAACCAGGTTGACGAAATAACAAAGGTAAAGAATAAAAATAAAAAACTAAAAACAAAATTAGAAAAGCATATTGCCTCCACCATGTCCTAGTTCCTTAATTCTGCTAATTTCCATGCTGGGATGAGTTATTATGGTCTCTATATTTCAAATATGGGTGGGGGGGGGGGGGAGTCTAGTCAAATCTGTGTGTCAACATATTTCAAATAGGCTTGCCACGCTTACACATGTCTCCTTAGATTGTATGTGATTTTCTCCAAGGGAATGCAACTCTGCATTTCCATATTCCATCGTGTGGTATTTAGTTGAAAGTTGGACTTCCTGACTACCGACGGGGCAACCTTCACAAACTGAAATTGGTATTTGGACAGTCTAAAACTCAGTTCCAAATATCTCCCATTAGGTACAACTCCAGATCCAGTGGAAAATCTACTTTTATAATTTTTTTTAGAATGTGTCTAGGTCCTCCAAGAAAGATCTCACACAGTCAAGTGGAGTGGACAAAGGCTCCACACCTCACCTGACGCACATTTCCAAAATTTCTGGCTTTGATTCATGTAATTTTTGTGGTATTGCACCAATCTATATCTGGCATTGATGGCTCTAGTCATGCTGTCCAGACACAGATTTTTCCCCCACTCTTCATTAATTGTTATGCCCAAGTCCGACTCCCATTCTCCTTCAACCTGTGCAAGCACGGTTTCAGGGCCTCACTTTGGAAAATGTAATAGAGATAAAGTTACACACATTCTCCTGTTGAAATAGAATCTCTATATTACTACATCTAGGTAGGGTCAAAGATGGTCCCAATTTTTTCCTTAAGAAAGATCTTATTTGCAGATAGCAGAAGAATGTTCTATTAAACAAATCATATTTATTCCTCAACTGCTCAAATGACATGAGCTGCATTTGCTTATAACAATCCTCGATACATATGATCCCCTTCTGGCACCAGGTGTCCAAGATCTTATTATCCACAGTCAAGGGTATTGTTATTCTGGGTCAAAGACATTTTGGGAGATATCCCCACCTTCAATCCAATACATTGATTTATTCTTTGCCGTATCTAAAGTATATGTTTTATCTGTTTACTTTGAAATTAATTTAGTGTCCCATTTATATATAAACTCTCCTACCATCTTTTCACCTTCCGCATGTAGTCCAATTTGAGCTCAGGAAGGGGGGGCTCCCTCAAAGAGTGAGGCAAGAAACCTTGCCTGCGCTGCCCAGTAATATTTTTTGAAATCAGGTGATTTTAAACCCCCCCCCCCCCCAAATTATAGTCCCACACAAATTTTTCCATGGAGATTTTAGCCTCTTTAACGTTCCCTTGGGCAACAAAATGGGTAACAATTGAAAAAGGTACTGGACCCTTGGCATCACCTTCATTCTGACACAGTTAACTCTCCCCACCAATGTTATGGTCAGAGTCCTCCATCTAGCAAGGTCCTCCTCAATCTTCCGGAGCAAAGGGAGATAATTAAGTTTGTATAAGTTGCATAAATTTTTATCTACTTTTATCCCCAAAATATTTAATGCCTTCTTGCGGCCATTTAAATGGACTTCTCTGTTGAAATTGTCTATAATTCCTGTTCAAAGGCATAATTTTACTTATGTCTGGATTTACTTTATACCTGAAACCTTCCCATAAACTCCAGTGTGATCCTATCTGCCGCACTGTACCTCCTGCTCTTGGTGGCGATGAGCTTACAGTTGGCAGACAGGTTTGGAAACAGAGGCAGGGGGTCAATGTTCAGCGTGGAGAGGCTGCAAGTAGGTTCTGGTTTTGAGGGTTTTGAACCGTTACTGTGGGAAGGGGACCAGAAAACTCCAAGGTCACGCTTTTAAGGTGACACAGGAAGTCCAGACCCAACAATACTGGAGCAACAATTCATCTGAAATGTACATGTGAAATTTACAAAATTTCCCCTCTTTCAAGCGACAGATGAACTATACAATGTTTTTGAACATGCCCCGAATGGAACTGGGATGCTAGGAAGATTCGGTAATTGGAAGGATACATTTTTAAGTTATAGTTTTGCACAGTCTGTGAGTGTATGAAACTTTCCGTGGAGTCCATGTCAATCAGACACTTGGTCGAATGTCCATTTACCTTCACCGTCACCACTGAGTTGTTGAGCTGGTGAGGTCTATTCTTGTCGAGGACCAATGAAGCCAGGTCACTGGAGATGCCGTGCTCTTCCCTCGAGTGGCCCCCTCCATCCTGAGTCGACCGACGCAGGTAAGATGGCGTCGACCTCATGGGATGGCAAGGCAGTAACCGTCCTTCCTCCTCTGACGATAATAATGGCACTGAATTCAAAATCAGGCTGCTGCAAGATGGCCACTGAGCCTTTTTGCACCATTTCCGTAAGCATCAGGTTGCACAGCAGGCGATCTTGGGTGAGTCCAGCGCAGACGACTTGTGGCTGGAATTGGATCTGGGAGCGGTACAGGCCATGGACTTCCCCGGACCTCCCTAAATAACTCTTCATTGTGTATCATATTAGGAAGTTATCCTCAGTAGAAGGGCAGTTCGTCTCACAGAACAATTCTATCTGAGCTCAAACAAAGTGACAAAATTCCAGTTTTCCCAAGAGCAACGTGCTCAAGCACCATCTTTACATTGAGGCCTGCTTATCTGGCATTAAGATGGATAAAGTTAAGGGTGAGTGGTCCGACAGTATCCTAGCCTCCAATTGGGCTGACGCCAAAAATAAATCAATTTGAGTGTAGGAATCGTGTCCTCTACACAGCCTTCTCCAGAAATCTATGAGATTCAGGTCTTTCATAAAGGCCAGGGTAGACTTAGCCACCCTGGTCCTTGTTACCTTCTTTGATGATTTACCCATGTCTGGATCCCGACAAAAATTAAAGTCCCCTCCACTCAAAACATTCTCACACCCTTCAGTGCCTGTTTTCTCCCAGCCCAATAACATCACTGCCATCTCTGTATTGGCCCGGCTCCCCCAATTTGGGTCCCGAAGCTTTCACACCCAACAGTACTACCACCTCCTTGGTCATGGCTCTCTCCTGACTTTGTCATGGGTCAGCCCCTCCTGGTCTGCCCTCATTCACCTCCTTCTTTGAGCTCTCTTCCCAATGGATGCACCTTATCTCGGGCGCAGACATCGCAGCAGCTGCTGTTTTCAGCCTCTGGGCAGGCCCAGCATCGGTCTCCTCCTCCCTTCCATGAGGAAAGTTTTTCTTGATCTTTCACTAGCTTCAACTTTTTCACCATTTTCTGACCTTGTTTTCTAGACTATCTTGTCTTCATCCCTGCTGATTGCTTCAGAGGTTCTGTTTTTCTAATACTCACTACGGCGAGATCTCCAAACCTGCCTCTGCTCCACCGCTGCCGTTTTCCAATCGTACCTGGATTTCTTGGATAAATCTGGATCCCCCGCCTTAAACACCTTTGATCTTGCCCTCAGTAGGTTGCAAATCCTCTGATTCATCCAAAGCTTCTAGTTGGGGATCACCCAGTGTGTACTCATGGGCACACACTTGTCCATGGCAGGTCTTAATGAGCTGGTGACACAAGTTTCATATTCATTTAAGTCTAAGGATGAGCTCTTGAATATGGTTCAGTCCACCGATTCAAAGCAATCCTGCAGATGCTCCTCTGCCTCCTTCGACTATACTTTTGCCATCTTCACAACTGGTGCTGTGGTCCTCAGTCTCTGCTTGTATGCTGGAAGTAGAAGTACAGCCAGGTACTATGTACCTGTTCTCCTCAATCTCTGCTCTACCACACTCCCCAAATCCCTACCATTCTCTCTGTTGGACCTCCCAAAATACAACCCCTCACATTTCTCTGTATTAAATTCCATCAACCATTATTCTGCCCAACTGATGAAGATCCTGTTGCAATTTTTGGCAATTGTTTTCACTCTCTTCACTGCCAGACAGTTTAGTGTCATCCACTTATTAATTGTCCCATGTCTGTTTTCATCAAAATAATTTAGATGACAAACAGCAATAGACCCAGCACCACACTCTGTGACACAACTACTAATCACAGGTCCCTAAAAACAACCTTGCACCATCATCCACTGGTTTCTACCATGAAGGCAATTTTATGTCCATTCTACTAATTCACCTTGGATCCCATATATTCTAACCTCCCTGAGCAGCCTACTGTGTGGTGTGGAAGCTGTGAAATACCTCAATGAAATCCACATAAACATTTCTAGTTCTGCCCTCCTCAACCTTCTTGATCACATCTTCAAAAAAAAGTTTTATTACATTTGAGAGACATATCCTCATTACAAAACTATGCTGACTGTCCCTAATCATAGACCATCCAAGTGAATGAATTCATTTTCCCTCAGAATACTCTTGTAACTTAACCACCACAGATGTTGGGCTCATGGGCTTGCAGTTTCCAGGCTTTTCCCTGCAGTCCTTCTTGAACAGAAACACAACATCTGCCATCCTCCAGTCTGATGGCACCACACTCGTACATAATTAAACTCGTAATATATTTCAAGGCCCTGTAAATTCCTCTCTGCCTTTGCAGAGTCCTTGGATCTACTGGATCAGGCACAGGAGATTTGTCTGCTTTCATATGAACCAGGACCTTTGGCACCTTTATGAAACTTTATCTCATTATCTGTTCCTTTGCCATTGCTTCACCAGGCAACAGCCTCCACTCTGAGAGATGGTCATGTTTAAAGCCGCGCTCCAGGGACTTGAGTTCCAAATTTGGGCTGACTCATTTGCGCAGGCACGGGACTGTTGAATGCAAGAACCTTCTGATTCAGATAATCCTAAGTCACAGGGACCTAACCATGGAAACAGACAGCAGTTCACCACTATTTGTTGACCATCAGCCACCCATTACACGAATCAAAATGAGACCTTTTTTTAAAAATTTTCACATTCATCTCACTTCTCTCTCCTCAGATTCTACCACTCCCAACATTCTAGGGGCAACTTGCATGTCGTTGGAGTGTGGGAGGAAATCACAGCCCTGGAGAACACTTATGCAGTCACAGGGAGAACATGTGATCTCCATACAAACAGTACCTGAAGGTCAGAATTAAACCCAGGTTCTGGAACTGTGGGACAGCAGTCCATCAGCAATGCCACTCAATGATTGGTACTCATTGATATTGGCGATCTGTGAGAATTACGTGACATGAATCATTTGTTGGATTTCCTCCATTAAAATGGCAACCATATTTCAAAAAGAGCTTAATTGACTATGAAGTATTTTGGGAACATTTGAAGGATGTCAAGGCTGCTTCAAATATGACATTCCAATTACTAGAGGATT
Source organism: Narcine bancroftii (assembly GCF_036971445.1). Taxonomy (NCBI): domain Eukaryota; kingdom Metazoa; phylum Chordata; class Chondrichthyes; order Torpediniformes; family Narcinidae; genus Narcine; species Narcine bancroftii. Next base: position 5,292,414 of record NC_091479.1, on the reverse strand, counting down.
GGAAACAGTTTATTGTAAAAATGGTCAAAAAATGAGACAGGAATTATAATAATAGTCTTGATCTGAATGTGCATGTGGAGGGTAGTCAAGTTGAAAAGAATCTGTCAAAAGAGACAATTTTATTACTACTGCTTTCAAAGAAAATTTCACATACTGGCTACAACATGATCTAAGGTGTTTTTTGTCACAAACATGACAAAGACAAGAACTTTTAGAAATTCAACGTATTGCAGAAAATTAGCAGGGCATTCTAAGTCCACTCAAAGAGTCCCAGAGAACAGGGCCAGATGTCTGAGTACCATGCTGACAGCACATTGTTAACTGATGCACTCGATGAAGATACATGAAAGTATGCAGAGATTGAATAAGTCCAAAATGTTAGTATTGATACCATCAGTGTGATTTTTATCCTTTAGGAAGGAAACGAGGTAGAATAATTCCCTTTGATTGCAAGAAAAAAAACAAAATTTTCTGCATTTCTTTCAATGAATGTTCCACATCAGCCGCATGAGCATAAATGAGCCAAATATTCAGTAACTGAGTCACAATGAGAAGATTATTTTGCTTAATTTCTCCTTATGTTTTTCAAATTAACCTGTCTCAGCAGATGTATAATGTTGCAGCGAATAATATAGCCATCACTGTTAACATAGAATGCAAGGTGTCATATCTGGGTGAATATTATACACAGTGAGTGAGGCAGTGAATACAAGAAATGTTTGGTAATTTCAAAACTGTATACACCAACCCACATGGTTTACATTCCACCCACCTGCAATTTGCCTTATCAATTACCAATTACCTGCAGGCTCCCCTGGAAAAGTATATTGGCAAGCCTTCATCACTAGGTTTGAATCCCTGAACTCCAAAATCACTGTGGGACTCCCAATGGCTGGGTAATAAATGTTGCTAATGCCAGCAACACTCACATCACATGAAAGAATCTTCTTTTCAATGTCACTATTCCAAGCTCACAGTTGAACGGCTACATGGCGAATTCTCCAGTCTTATCTATCAGTCTTGGAAGGAAGAATTCAATGAGAAAAGGAACCTATTCTTTAAACCTGTACTGAGGAAGATGAACTACAGGTCATCAAGTAAAGTTCTAATTTGGGATATTGAAGCTGTAGGATATGGTTCAGCAAGGGGTCTCGGTAGTTTTCTCCTCCAGGGTTGCTGTTTGACTGTCCGAGTCTCCCCAGACTTGCCGCAGATCTTTAGTGCTGAAGGCTTGTTTGGGTTTGTCAAAACTTCCTCCCACAGTAAGCATGGTTTTCCTGTGATGCCCATGCAGACTCTTTGACCTTGGGGAATTGAATCTATCTGGTATGACTGTCAGAAAGTTTTCTGATTTTGGGACTCTTCTCGGCACTTCTGTTCTAGGTTTACAGGTTTCAGAAGAACAAACTCCACCATCGGTGTCATCCTCGACGCCCGACAGATGGTGCCTTTGTTCACGCATTGTCACCGGGGAGAACATTTGGTAAGAACTTTCTGCCATTATTCGTTCTTCAGACATATTCTTACAAAATCTATGCCCATACAGAGGCCACGAAGGGTCCTTTGCAGAAGCAACATAACCCATAGTAAAGTCACAGTCAGAGCGCCAGCTTTCTTCTTGGCCCAACACCATGTCTCCTGGACCAGATATAACACTACTGGTCACCATTTCTGAATGGTGTGAGTCACAAGTCTGTGGGAGAAAGCAGCTGACTGCTTTGGACCTCTCCAAAGGAAAGGAGAAACATGTTTCTAACTTTGTTCGTGCCACCGACACAGATTCAGTTTGGGAAGAAGGCAGGAACCTTTGATAACCAATTCCCTCTTTAGCTTTGTATGGATTGGGCCAACCGTCAGTTGAAGATACAAAGATATCTACACAGGAGCTAAAGTTCCTGGGGTCCTGATTGATTCCCAGCCTTTGGGTGTTTTCCCTTGGCCTGTGGGTGCAGGGTGACTGGTGTTTTTGTGTCATATTCTTTCCCTGCTCGACAAGTTCCTGCTCATGTTTTAACATTGCAGAGGCATGTACTCTCCTGTGAGATCCCAGGGAAGGAGACATTAGATCCACACTGTCTTCATTGTTCAAGTCATCCCCATCCATGTGGAAGCGGTACATGCTTGCTGCCTCAGTGCTGTTTTGCCTGATGAGATAGGATGCCTCACACTCTGAGGGGCACCTGGAGTAGGTTTGGGACAATTCTGCCTTCTCGATACCTGCGAGCTTTTCCATTGCACGGATCATGCGGCTGCTGTATTCCTCCAGTTGACCCAGCCGAATGTCCACTGTTTGAAGGGAAGCTTTCATAAAGTGTTCCCTCTCATTCACCTCCTCCAAACGCATCGCCATGTTCTCCACTCTGAAATATCAAGGAAAGTATTCATCGAAAAATTAGAGTGATTCTTGCTGAAGACCCAAACAGAAATCACATCCTCATTATTCCCTTGTCAAAAGGAACATGTGATTCACATATGTCTGTCCACAATAAAGTGAACAGTAAAATCCCTCGTATCTGGAATTCAAGCAGCGACAACTTAACCAACTGGCAAAAAAAATCAAGGAAATAAATAAGAAGATTTAAATAAATAAGAAGAAATACATTTTTAAATAAAGTTTAAAATTGTGAAAGTAAGTGTTCTCTGAAGCAGCACACAACCCCTTGGTGAAGATGGGAGCAAACATTCAACCAGGGGAGTGCCCCGATCGTAGCCCGTCCACAGCAGCTGTTTGAATAAAGTTTCGGAATAAGATGGTGCCACCCAGGTCGAAGAGCCAGCTGATGGCGCTCACCGCTGGGGCGACTCTCCCAAAGTGTCTCCCTATCCCTGCCTAGTAGGAGTCTTTGTCTTTATCAGTATTAATTATATTAGTAAGGCTTTATCTGTAAACTTGGGGTTGAGAGGGTTAATTATGATGGCGGCATGCTTTTTAAAATTTTAGACATACAGCATGGTAACAGGCCATTTGGCCCATGACCCTGAGCCACCAATTTACACCCAATTAACCTACACCCCGGCACATTTTGAACAGTGGGAGAAAACTGGAGCCCCCATGCAGATACGGGGAGAATATACAAACTCCTTACAGTCAGCGCGGGAATCAAATCCTGGTCCCAATTGCTTGAGCTGGAAAGGCACTGTGCTATCCGCTATGCCACCTGTGCCACTCCTAGCATAGCAGTTAGAACAACGCTGTTATCGTGCCAGCGACTGGGATTTGAATTTAAATTTTATAAATTATGGGAATTCCACATTAAAGTGAATTTTACATAATTAATAACTACAGTACAATTCAGTATTTTTTTGTATTGTCTTTTCAACTGTTTATTCTTATTGCAGTTGAATTAAGCTTTGTAAGAGCAAGTCTCAGACAACCTGAAAATTTGCATATCCAGCATCTGCGATCCCTATAAGTGCAGGATATGAGGGAATTTTACTTTCCTTATTGGATGTGTAGATTATTGTTTCAGCCTGCTCCCATTATACACATTGTGCTGTATTGTCAGGGAACAATGTGTCAAAAGAATGCAGCAATCATGGTACCTGGTATGTCTTTGAAGTCAAAAATATTCTACTGGCACTCCACTCCAGAGGTCATGTTGATAAGACTAGTTCTAGGTGTTGGGAAGGAAGCAATGGATCACAGAATATGATGGTGGATCAAGGAATGGATTGGGAGGAGTCTGACATTGGTGGTTACATGTGAGACTGGCACAGTAAGATTAGAACCATCGGGCAGGTGGTAGGGTGGTAAAGTCAGGCTCAGACATTTCAATGGGAGAAAATTAAAGGAGGAGAGGAGCATTGTCAGTACACTACAAGACTGATGGAAGTTAAGTACTGAAAAAATAAGACCATGTTGTTCCAGAACTGCATAACAATGGGCAGACCACTTGGTCCATATTTCCCCATCAACCCTTTGAAATGGTTACTCAGGGAATATTATGTCAACATTTGGCCCTTGACTGAGATTGCATGGGGTTGTAAAAGGATAACCCTAACCCTAACCCTAACTCTTCACCTCATCTCAGGAAATGAGGATGAGAAAATGATTAAATTTTCTGTGGTAGAACCGTTTGGGAACAGTTATGAATAATCTTCAAGGCAGTCATGAATAAAAGATAAACTTGGTCCTCAGTTAGACTTTGAAAATAAAGGAAGTGCATTTCAAGTGTGGAAGGCAGACCTTGGGGAGCTCGACTGGGTGCAGCTACTGGGGAACCCTGGTTAGTGAAGGATATTGAAGGTTTGATCAAGGCAAAGAAGGAAGCACAGGTGCTGGAAATTGATGTCAAATGAGTCACTTGAGGTTTATAAGAGAAAACAAATTTTGAGGGAAAAAAGGGGCCATGAATAACATCATTAAGGGAAATCCTGAAAACCTTTGGAAGTATATTAGAAAAGGATAGTGAAGGAACAAAAGGTTTAAGCCAGAGCATAGGAATAAGATCCTGAATGAATATTCTTCATTGGTATTCAACATAGAGAAGGATGTGGAGGCTGGAGAGTTAAGGGAGGGGTATGCAGTTATTCTGGAGCAAGTCCCAATCAAGAAGAAGGAAGTGCAAAAAATATTGGAGCACATTAGGTTTGGTTAACCCCAGAGCCTGAGGGGGTCCATCCCAGGATGCGAAGGGGAAGGTTTGCTGGAGATTTTTGCATCTCTATTAATTAGCCTTTTGTTAGGGATTAGAAGACTGGAGGTTGATGTTCCTTGATCTAAAAAGGCATTAGGGATAAGCCTGGAAACTACAGAGCAGTGAGCCTTACATTAGTGGTACCAAACTGTTGGAGAAGATATTGAGGGACAGGATTTATGTTCATTTGGACATGGGTGAAGCTGAGGAACATGAAAGGTATGATCATACTCATGGGTTGTGTCAGCAAGAATTGGAAGAGCAAATCTGTCGAGAGATAGCGGACAACTGTCGGGAGATAGCGGACAACTGGAGGAAACATAAAGTTGTAATGGTATGTATGTGATTTTAACTTTTCACATATTGTTATTTTACAACAACAAGGTTGATTCCATGGATGAGGAGAGATTGAGTCGCCTGGGACTGTACTTGCTGGAGTTTAGAAGAATGAGAGGGAATCTTATAGAAATGTTTAAAATTATGAAAGGCATAGATAAGATAAAGGTAGGTAAGTTGTTTCTTTTGGTGGTGGAGACTAGAACCAGGGGACATAGCCTCAAGATTTAGATTTGACGGATATGAGGAGGAACTGTTTTTCGCAGAGGCTGGTGAATCTATGGAATTTCCTGCCCATTGAAGCAGTGGAGGCAACCTCAGTAAATATATTTAAGAAATTGGATAGATTTATATATAGTAAGGAAATTAATGGATATGGGGAAGAGGCAGGTAGAAAGAGATGAACCTATCATCAGGTCAGCCATGATCACATTGAATGGGCTGGATTGCCAACTCCAGCTCCTATTTCTTACACTGTTATGACTGTAAAAGGACTGGATGGCTTGGAATTTGTCAAACGTGTTCAGGGAAGTTTTCTCAATCAATATATCAAGGTATCAACTTGAGAGAGTGCAATACCTGATCTATTTTTTTAGGGAATGAGACAGGACAGGTGACAGAAGTATGTGTCAGGTAAAACTTTGGGTTCAGTGATCATAATGCCATTAGTTTCAAGTTGCGATTCTAAACTGGAGAAAGGCCAATTTTGAGGAAATGAGAAAGGTTCAAGAAAGCATGAATTAGAACAGGTTGTTTTATGGCAAGGATGCAGTCGATAAGTAGGAGGCCTTCAAAGATGAAATTTTCAGAGTACAGAGTTTGTATATCCCTGTCAGGCAAAGTTGACAGGCATAGGGAACATTAGTTTTCAAGGGGTATTGGGGATCTGATTAAGAAGAGAGAAGTGCATAGCAGGGACAGGCAACAAGGAGCAAATGAAGTACTTGTGGAGTAGAAAAATGCCGGAAAAAACAAGAGGCAGATCAGGAGGGCTAAAAGAAGACAAGGTTGCTTTCGCAGGCAATGAGAAGGAAAATACTAAGGGCTTCTACAGGTATATTAAGAGCAAAAAGGTAGTAAGGGACAAAATTGGTCCTCGAAGACCAGTGGTTGGTTATGTATGGAGCCTGAAGAGATGGGGGTGATCTTAAAATAGTTTATTTTCATCTGTATTTACTCAGGAAACTGACACAGAGTCTAGGGAAGTGGGGCAAACAAGCAGTGAGGTGATGGATCTTATACAGATTAAAGAAAAGGAGGTGAATAAAGAAGAATAAATCCCCAGGCTGACAAGATATTCCCTTGGACCTTGAGGGAGGCTAGAGCAGAAATTGTAGAGATCCTGACAGATATATTTAAAATGTCCTTAGCCATGAGTGAGCTGCCAGAGGATTGAGGGTTACATCTGTGGTTCCATTGTTTAAAAAAAAAGCTCCTGTGGCCGACCACTCTCTCTCTCGTGGTGAATTGGCCCCGCTTGTAACGTCACGTGGTGGGGGTTTCCCCTCCATCATGTTTCTAGCCCAGTGCACACCTGGGGCAGCAGTTATGATGTCATCACGCACACGATAACTGAGCTCACGCTGCCCTTAAAGGGGCACGCGCTAGATTTGAATTAAACAGTCATTAATGACATCCAACATGGCTGTGCATTTCTTAGCGATAGCTCACGCTACACTCCAAAAATAATCCAGGAAATTATAGGCCAGTAAGCCTGACATCAGTAGAAGGTCAGATTGAAGGGTGTTCTAAGAGAGTAGAGAGCTAAGGACTGATTAGGAATAGTCAATATGGCTTTGTGCATGGTAGGTCATGTTTAACCAATCTTATAGTTTTTTGAAGAGGTTATTTGGAAAGTTGTTGAAGGAAAGGCTGTGGTTGTTGTCTCCATGGACTTTAAGATGGATTTTGGAGGTTATTCATGAAGGTTCAGTCGCTTGGTATTCATGGAGAGGTAGTGAACTGGATTCGACATTGGATATTCGGGAAAAGGCAGAGTGGTAGTGGATGATAGTCTCTCTAACTGAATGCTTGTGCTTCAAGGATTGGTGTTGGGTCCATTCTTGATTGTTATCTGTGTATCAATGATCCAACGGATAATGTGGTAAATTGTATCAGCAAGTTTGCAGATGACACATCAATTGGAGGTGTAGTAGACAGCGAGGAAGACTTTGAAAGCTTGCAGAGGGCTCTGGACCAACTAGAAAAATGGGCAGCAAAATGGCAGATGAAATTTAGTGCAGACAAGTGTGATGAATTTTGGAAGGATATTCCAAGGTGTGGTGATACGCTACTTATACTGTTACTTGGTTACTGGCCATTGTTTATGTTTGGTTCATATATATGGCTGGCCTGCCTTTCCTCGGTGACTCCACCCTCTGGAATCCCATAATAAAGGCAGTTAAGCCAAGCCCCTCCCTCAGAACATTCTGGGATCGTGCCGGAACAGGAGCAAGGTCCAAGTCTTATGGTTCAGCAACTGCAGCCTTTTGGTGTTATTGAGTGTATCATAAGATAGGACATGCACACTAATCTGTAGGGCATTAAAGAGTGTGTTACAAAAGAGGGATCTGGGAATACAGTTGCATAATTCCCTGAAAATAGTGTCACGGATAGTGTTGAAAAAAGAGTTTTTGGCACAATGGCCTTCATAAATCAAAGTGTAAAGTACAAGAGTTGTGCTAAAGTTGAATAAGATATTGGTGTGCCCAAATTTGGAGCATTGTGTGCAGTTTTGGTCACCAAACTACAAGAAAGAGATCAATAAAATTGAAAGAGTGCAGAGATTTACTTGGATTTTGCTGGAGCTTCAGGAACTGAGTTACGGGGAAAGGTTAAACAGGTTAGGACTTTATTCCCTGGAGCATAGAAGAATGAGGGGAGATTTGATAGAGTATACAAGATTATGAGGAGTACAGACAGAGTAAATGCAAGATAACTTTTTCCACTGAGGGAAGATGAGAGGACATTGGTTAATGGTGAAAGGGGAAAAGTTTAGGGGGAACATGAGGGGGAAATTCTCCACACAGAGCAGCAGGAGTGTGAAATGAGCTGCCAGCTGAAGTGATAAATGTGGGGTAAATTTTAACATTTAAGAAAAATTTGGAGAGGTATATGGATGGGAGGGGTATGGAAGGCTATGGACTAGGTGCAAGTCAGTGCGATAAGACAGATTAATAGATGAGCACAGACTTGAAAGACCAACGGCCTTCACATTATCTGCGAAAACAACTTCATGTCTTATTTTAGTTCTCCTGATTTCCTTCTTCAGTTTTTTTTCTGTGTTGTAATGCTCTGGTGTTCTAAGTTCCATCATTCTAAAAATTAAGATTTTTCAGAGCATTTTTTTCTCTGGATTCCTGCAGCTCGGCAAGACCTACAACCATGTAACCCAGTGGGCATACCTGCACTAATCCTATTTACATGTGTCAGGTTTGTCATCAACACCTATGTTATTCAGGTATTTATCTGGATACTTCTTTAATGTTTTGACAGTTCCTGCTTCTCCCATCTCCTCAGGCAGAACACAGCAAACTCCATCTACACACTGTGTGAGAAAAAATCCTCCTCAAGTCTCCTCTAACACATCTTATATTTTGCCTTTTGTCTCAAACACACCCACCATTGGAAAATGATTTTTATTATTGACTCTATCTAACCCCCTCAATTTTTTTAACCTCGAGCCTTCTCTGCACCAGGGAAAGCAAACATAGTCAATTGAGCCCTTCCTTATCAATGAAGTACTTCAATTTGGGCAATATCCTGGTCAATTGACTCTGCACCCTCTCCAGCCCAATTGCATTTTAAAATTTGATTAAAGGTTTATCTCTTTGTGGATGTGGAATATTCTATTCAGTTGTTGTCATCTGTTTATCCCGCACACCCTGACTGTATTTCTTCACATTAATGCCACCTTTGTCACTTCCTCAACCACAGTTTCCCCTTCATCAGAATTAACAGGACACTCAGCAGGTTCAGTTCCTTTCTTAGTCCTCCTCCCACCCAGACAGCCTCCAAGTTCAATGGATCATCCTTGACACCTCAAATATGATGCCACCAGACCCTTGAACTCCTCTGCTCTTCCTTCACCATTCCCTCTAGGGTACCTTGTTTCACTTCATCTCCACCAGTACCCCTCCTACATCTAAGAGGACCATCTTGTGCAACTGGAGGAAATGTAACACTTTCTCTTTGGCTCTTTCCGATCCTCCTTCTAAGTAGATGCTCCAGAGGAAGTATTTATTTGTATTCCTTCCATTTAAGATATTACATTTTCCATTGATGATGTGGTCTCCACAGTAGGGAAACCAAATACGAGCTACTGGTGGACAACTTTGCGGACACCTCTGTTCAAGTGGAACAGGATTTTTGGGGCTGACTTTTCCAGATCCTGTGATCACAGCAGAGAAAATCCAAGGGCTATCCTTTTAGTGCCAAGACAGGAATCTGGGCACTGCAGTAGGAGCAGAACATCAGTCTTGTCGTGATACAGTGTAAGCAGACCTCAGTGATTCTCGTCACCTCTCAGCTGTGATTCGAATCCGCTCATCATTCGATGACTGCTCTTGGCCTTCCTTCTGAGTGAAGTACTGTTCTACACATTGTTCTTCAAACTCATGCACTTTCCGTAATTCGTCCTCACCCAGGATAAGTTCTGTCACAAGGATGAATAATAGTTCAGAAATACACGGCCAATTACAGTGCAGGAAATTATTAAAGACAGTTAATGTTTCAAAATATGAAATATCTCACTAGGCAACAATTTTTTTCAAAAGGCTTGCTTCCTGAAAAAAAATTGGGAATTATGATAGACAACTTCAAGCTGAACGCAAACATAATTTCATATTTGCTGCATCACAGAGGAAGTTGGAGAAACATTAAATTAACTTTTCTTTGAATTTAGCAGGTTTACCTATAAGCCCAGCTCTCAGGTTGACTGCACGTTGCACAACAAATGTGAAGAGCCCAGGGTTTGTCTTGGTCGCCAATTTTACAACCAAAGTAAAGCTCGTAGGCTTTCTTATTAAATACAGTCATGTTGTGTCTTTGAACCTTAAGCATATACTCGCCATGGGGAGTCACGTGATGGAGTAGTGGCTGGTCGGGTGGAACCAGCCCTCTCCAGAGAAAAAAAAGTGTGAAAAAAACAGTGCTCAACAAACCTAAAATACAGGAAGAGAAAGATAAAGTTACAGAGAAGAGACAGAAGATGGAACCCAAAAGAGAAAAAGTAAGATTAACAGAGAAAAGGGAGGAAGGAAAATCACTGGAGAAGAAAGAAGAAGGCCTTACCTACACGTCGGAGCAGAGAGCCACCGTGGAGAGGAGAGGCCAATCTCTGGTGTCAGTGAGTCCCCAGAGTAGCGGTGTCCTCCCGACCGGCAGACTTCAAAAATGGCTCTCAGAGCCAAGAAGAGGTGTGCAACTGAGCCTGCGCAAAGAGTTGTGCGTGCACAGTGCGCAAGTCAATAAAAAGGTTAATGCCTGCAGGAGGAGGACTCAGCTGAGGAGCGGCCAGCGGCCAGCTGAGAGACGCCTAGTATCGGGGCATTCGGCTGGGGGAAGTAAGCAAGAAAGAAGAAAGAAAGAGTGGTGAGAAAGAGACTGAAGGGCTAGAAGAGGATGAGTGGCAACAGAGGGACGACCTGTGGCAGGAGGCCCAGCAGCAGGTCGGCCGGCAGCAGGGGGCCCAACAACAGGTCTGTACTGACAATACCCACAACACCAGTGTGAGTTTAAGACAGCTTTAATAAACTAATATGGACATAAGAGGTCTTGTCTCTCTGCAAGACAAACCTGGAAGGCTAGACTGTAGCTCTGGACTGCTTTATGTACAAGGTCACAGGGATGACCTGGTGACCTAGTGGTGTAATTACATATCACCACGTTGTCAACCTGCAGCAGGAGGCCCAACAGCAGGAGACACACCAGCTGGAGGCCCAGCAAGGATACAGAAGCAGCTCATCAGAGAAGAATGAAGATAAATAGATACAGAGAAGAGAAGAAGGTGACACAGACATCGATACAGACACAGAAGAGGAGGAAGAAGACCAAGAATTTCAAAGGAAAGAAAGTGGTAAAATAGAAGGACAAAGTTGAGATAAAGACTTTGTAATTAAAAGAATGGCCATCATTAGAATTTGGTTCAATCAAAAGAAAAATGAAAAAAGCTGAAGACAGAATGCAAAGCTTAGAGTTGGTCAGGAAGGCCCTCTAGCCGACTCGGGCCTGAAGGATCTTTAACTTCTCGTCAGAGTCGACTACCTCAGAAGCAGGTCGAGGAAGTTGTTGAAGCAGTTCATCCACTGCTACTTCCTGATGGTGGTGGATGAATTCTCCAGGTTCCCCTTTGCAATTCCCTGCCCGGATATGACCTCAGCTACGGTCACGGGTCGGCAAGGGTATGCGGGGGCTGGGGGCAGGGGCCTGAGCAGTATCTTCATTCTGTTTGGGTACCCCGACTACATTCATAGTGACTGGGGGACCTCATTCATGAGTGAGGAGCTGCGACAGTACTTTTTGGCCAGAGGCGTAGCCACCACTGGAAGGTGATGCTCCTAGCCCTTAGGTCCAAATATTTGCCAGTGTCCTGCTGGCAGGACGTACTGCCCAAAGCTCTCCACACCACCCGGTCGTTACTGGGCATCGCTACTAATGCCACCCCACAAGAATGCCTCTTTGCTTTTCCTAGGAGATCAGCGAATGGTTCTTCTATCCCTCCCTGGCTGACAACCCCAGGGCCGGTTCTGCTTTGGAAGCACATCAGGGGCCATAAGACGGACCCACTGGTTGAAGTGGTGCACCTCATACATGCAAACCCTCAATAAGCATTTGTGAGGTACCCAGATGGCCATGAGGACTCTGTGCCAATACAAGACTTGGCAAGGGCTGGAGACCCTGAGACTGCCTTGCCGGCTACTGACCACGCCGTGGACCCAATTGTGCTGCATCAGGGCACGACTCTAGAGCCTGAGCTGCCTGCCTTGCAGCCAGACTTCCAGCCATTTACCCCCCATGCAGCAGCAGAGGACCCCCCAGCACTCCGGGAGTTCAGACAGTCTCTACAGTGGACACTCCCCCGTCAGTCCCCTCTCTGGAGGAGCACCAGTTCCACAGCGTTCTGGAAGACAGAGGAGGCCGCCCGTGCAGCTCAACCTCTAGCTGGTGGGGGCATCTGCTTCTCCGGCCCCTTGTAATAAGTGTTAATACTGTGAATATTGTGCTTACTGTATTGTTATAGCTGTTGCTGTTATCACTCTCGGTTTTGTTGTCTGTTTTCCGGTGGGTTCCATTTTTTAAAAAGAGTGGGTGAATGTAGTGATATCATTATATGGACTAGCTTGCCCGCCCTTCGGGTGTCCTCCTACCTTGGCTCCTCCCTTAGTCCTGCCCATGAGTCCCCTCTCCTTCCTGCTCATTCCTAGCCTTGGACTGTGCCAGAAGTCTCTAGTACAATAAAGCCTATCGTTCCCCTCAGTCTTTGTCTGTGTCGTTATTGGGACTACTGATAGAAACCAACAATAAGTTTAAAATTGGTGTCCCCGACTGGTCAGTTCAAAATGCAATCAGAAAATTCACGTATCTGGCACCGACCAATTTCCAGAGGTGCCAGATACTGGGGAGTTTATTGGTACAGGTTGTAACTCTTTAATCCATTGATGATGGGACCTGGCCATTGCTGGATCACAGAAAATGCCAGAAAACAGAAATTGACTCCTAAGGGAACATTTATTACCACTTGCACTATCTTCTGCACCTCTTGGTCTCTTGGGTAACATCCTAAAGGGCTAAAATACAGCTGAATATAAGAAATGAACAGGACTGTATCACCAAAACACTCGGCTGCAGTGAAAACAGATTTTGGGACAATACCGATACCCTGGTGACAGATCCACAAATTAAAGGCAGCAGATTCAAAACGTGCCAGACCACGGGAGTTGCCGGAGCACAGAGCGCCAGATTACAGAGGTATAACCTGTATTTTGGTTATCAAGAGATGGTGTGTATGAAAGTGAAACTTCAGTAAAATATCAGCCACAATCTATTGAATGTGAACCAAAGGGGCTGAATGACATTGCTCTGCTTCTATTTGTTATGCTCTCACAATAGAAAATTGATGAGGATGGGGTTTAGAGTGGAAGGGGAATGGGGACAGTAGGAGTCATGGTAGGAATGGACAGGTCCACACAATATCACAAGTTGAAAGGCACAATAAAAATTAGTTGAGAAATGCACACACTTAGCCCCCTATCTCGCTCGTCCACCTTCCCGTTCTTCCTGCGGCAGCAGCGCCGTATGATCATGGCCACGTAACTGAAGATGACAAGCGGCGGAGGGAAAACTGGCCTCTCGTGGAATGTTAAGATCAGTTGGTAGCGCTGGAACTTCCACACCTGGTTGGAAATGGAAATCACCTCCAGGAAAGTGTTACTGCAGGAAGAGACACAGATCTTAGTCTGGGCAACTACACTGAGAAATCTTAGGGAAGATGGAGAGGGATGTGCAGGGAGAGGATGGTAAGAAGGAATGGGAAACATAGAACACTACAGCACAATACAGGCCCTTTGACGCTTGATGTTGTGCCGAACTCTGCCTCTGGCCTTTGATGTTGTGCCAAAAGAGTTCGATGAATGTTGGATAAGAAAGTATGAAATAATAAATAGTGCAGAGAAGTGAGCAAGATTACCAGAGCACTGAAGAATAACTGGAGAAAAGTTGCTGGTATTTGACTTGTATTTGATTACGTAAAAGTTAGCACCTTAAGTTAAAGCGCTGGGTGAAGGCAGCCAGAAGTTAAAGTATATCATGTATATTACATATTGATATATATTTTTTGTGTCAATAAAACCTTGATGCATAATACCCTCATGCCACATGCACTATATTGTTATAGAGGTGCGCTGGTGGGGGTACGGCAATGTACAGGAAAGTTAAAACTGCCCTCCATGTAATAGGACCATTGATAGACTGTTGTACCAGATACTGTGTTGATTGAGTGTGAGTACCTTCATTAAGAAAGTTGGACAGTCAGCCTTTTCCTTGAACTCCAAAATCCCTTTGTACATCAACAGTCAAATTCTCTAGTTCCTGCAACATTCCATTGAAACTTTTCTGCACCTTATCCACTTTAATTGTACCTCCTAGGTCACCAGAACTGCACACCATGTTCCAGGTTTGATAAGACAAATGTCATGATATCTGTTATGTCGGCAAGGTAACTTTACCTGTGATATCGGAAGCCACACAGAACTGTTCATCATCCCTTAAGCACCGCTCCAGCCTGCCAATCAGGTTTGCACCTGCCCACCAGTTGAAGGCCCCGTACATCACAGACCCTGCTCAGCAGTGAGATATTTCAACCTGAGCACATTCTCTTTGTCACATGGTCGGGTCCTGCACTTGTTCCAGGTTGTTGTTGCCACAGTGAATGCTGTCCGAAGGTGAATGCAGGTGTGGTGATACACCACTAGCCTACTGCAGGGGGCAACCTGTGTACCTCCAGAAGAGCACTGGAGGACAAGACAATCACCCTCCGGGATAGAGCTAGATCTAGCCCTTCGAAGCCATCTCAGAGCTTGCAAGAGCATTCTCACAGTCAGCTCTATGGAAGTTTATGTAGAATAAAGACTGTAGAACAGATTTTATGTTTGGTGAGTTTGCTTCTGTTCAATATTTCAATAGCGCACCACAACAGGTAAGGAAGGGGCTAGCAACCCTTTGGCCGACCAGGGTATCACTGACAATCCAGTAGATCCTGGCATTGTAGCCACATTTCTCAGTTTACTTGGGTTGAGAGGCTGTGTTTCTTCCCCATAGGTAGCCAGTTAGGGCACCTCATGCCCACGGGTTGTTACTCCCGAGCTAGGTGAAGGTTTGCGCACACTCCTTTGTCGCTTAACCCCTTCCTTCGGTAGGGATTCAAAGGTTGGGTGCAAGCCAATAACCTTAACCTGTATGTCTGTGTGTGTGTGTGTGTGTGTGTGTGTGTGTGTGTGTGTGTGTGTGTGTGTGTGTGTGTGTGTGTGAGAAGCTGCATGTATTAAACTTGTTTAGCTTAACCTGTGTGGAGGTGTTGGAGCAGATTAATTGTGTTTGCTCTGGGACTGCCCCAGAGCCCGTTTTTCTGTGTACTGTTTTAATAAACCATATGTATTGTTGCACTGCACTGTGTCTGGACTTGCTTGGATGCTGTACCCAAAAACGAATCCTTCCCATACAATACAATATAGCAACACTTGAACTCATTGAGGTGGATAAGTCCCAGGAACTGATGGGATATATTGGATTCCAGATTGTTGAAAGAGGCAAGAAAGGAAATTGGTGCGGCTTGATGAAGATCTTTGTATTCTCATTTGCCACAGTCTAGGTCCCAGGGGATCAGAGAGTAGCTCACAACGTCTTTTGTTCATGGAAATGGGATAATCCAGGAAATTAGAGCTAAAATTTATGCACATTTGGAAAGGCATTGTTGGATTCAGGACAAATTGTTTGGCTTTGTGCGGGGCAGGACACATCTTACATATTTGAGTTTTATAGAAGACTTGACAAAAGTTGTTGGTTAGGTTAGGGCAATATATGGGGTCCAGTCAGGCATTTGACAAGGTTCCTCATGGTCGGCTGTTTCAGATGGTACAAATGCATGGGATCCATGATGATTTGATAGTTTGAACTTAGAATAGGCTGGTCCAGAGGAGGCAGAGGGTAGTGTGGAAAGCTGTTATTCTGACTCGAGGCTTGTTCCAGTGGTGTTCTGCAAGAATCCATGTAGTGATATCCATAAATGACTTGGATGAAAAAGTAAAAACACAAAATGCTGGAGAAGCTCAGCAGGTCACAGTGTCCCTTATGTCACCCGAAACATCAGCTATACAACTTTGCCTTTGTTACATAAAGGACACTTATTTGATTTGCTGAGCTTCTCCAGCATTTTGTGTTTTTATTTCATCCATGGTGTCTACAGAATTTTGTGATTTACTGGATGAAAAAGTAGGTAGATGGGTTTGTAAATTTGCAGATGACAGACACAAAGATTTGAGGAGTTGTGAAGTGCAGAGGACTATCAAGGAATTCAACAGGATATAGACCATAAGATAAAGGAGCAAAAATAGGCTATTCAGCCCATCGAGTCGGTCCTGCCATTTAAACATAAGTTGATCCATTTTCCCACTCAACCCAACTGCCTGGCCATAATCTTTGATGCCCTGGCTAATCAAAAACCTATCAATTTTGCCTTAAATGAATGTCCTGGCCTCCACAACTGTCCATGGCAACAAATTCCACAGACTTTACCACCCTCTTGCATAAGAAATTCCTCAGTGAAGTTGTGTCCTCTTGTCCTAAACTCTCCCACCAGTTACAGAGAAATGGCAGATGGATGGTCATATGGACAAGGTGTTCCACTTTAGGAAGTCAAATGTAGAGGAAAAGTACACAGTTAATTCCTAAAAGCATTGATGTGCAGAGGGACCTGGGAGTTCAAATCCATCACTCCTTGAAAGAAGCCATGCAAATAGATAGGTTTATAAATAAGGCATATAGCATGCTTGTCTTCCTTGGGCAAGGCATTGAATATCAATAGAAGGAGGTTATGTTGCAGCCACATAAAGTTTTAGTCAGCTGCACTTGAGGTATTGTGTGCATTTCTGGCCATTCCATGACAGGAAGGGCATCAAGGTTTTGGAAATAATGCTATCTGGATGAGAAGGAATGAGTTAAGTAGGATAAATTTGGCATGATTTCTCTGGAGCATCGGAGACTGAGGGAGCGACGATAGAAGTTTATAAAATTATGAGAGACATTGATATGGTAGATGTTCAGAATCTTTATCTAAGAGTAAACATGTCGCTCATCAGCGGGCATGCATTTAAAGTGAGGGGGTGTGGGGGGAGATGTTTAAAGAGGATGTGCAGGGCAAGTGCTTACACAGAGTAAGTACATGACTGAAATGGGCTGCCAATAGTAGTGATGGAACCAGATATGACGGTAGTAAGAGGCAGGGGATAAAGGATATTGATCATGAGCAGGCAGCAAAGGTTCAATTTAATCTGGGCATCATATTTGTCATGGAGATTGTGACCTGTTCCTGCTATACAGTAAATCCAGTAAAATCCGTTATCTGGAATTCAAACAACAATTTTAAAAAAAGCAGTAAAAAAAAAGAGTTTAAAATTGCCCTCCCCCCGCCAACCAGTGGTTAGTTCGCCAATCACGCCACATGCAATCTCAAGCAACCAGCAAATTCACTTATCCTGAATCGACCAATACCCATAGTTTCAGGATACTGTGGGGGGGGGGGGGGTTTACTGTGTTCAATAGCACATTTGGTGAAGACAAGCATGCCCAATTGCTTCCTTTCTCACTTATTGACCTTTGACTACTTTCCTTATCCAATTCTAAATATATTAGAAGTATTAGAATCTTACTTAAATACAGCTATTAGAAGGTTGACAAGCAGGATGTTGGCAACCAGCAGGTAGCAAGCCATGATGGCTGGAATCATCCAGGCTCCTGGGATGCAGGGAGGGAGCCGCTTCCCATCATCATCAAACAGGTTCTCACCACACGGAGCTACAGGAAACAACCCACAGTTTAATGAAAAACAGCTTTATTGTTCCTATCCACAGCACAATGCTCTATCAAATGTTATTTCAGGACCAAAGATTTCTGTTCTTTCAGACGCCATCACTGACTGAGGAACATACACAGTTTGAAGTTAACCCTGTTTTTAATCCTTTGGACTCAGTATCTCTGTTTTCAGGGACTACCAACAAGTGCATATTCTCCACGTCCCTGTTTTCCTGGACTGGTTTTATACCCAACCACCATCTAGTTTATCCATGGACCCAGACCAGAATATATATTATGAAAGGTTAAAAATGGCCGGAGTTCAAAGGGTTAATTAATATGGAAGGTGGAGCTCAGATAAGGAGATAAAAGTAAACAAACAGGGGTATCGCAAACATGTGTATGAGGAGAGGGAGAAAATGAGGGGTGGGGGGTGGACACAAGCACAGATGAGAAGGATGGACCACTCTGGGAGGATGCATGATGTTGTCGCAAAAGGTTCCCCACAATAACATGCAATTACAACCTATGCATCAGTTGCCACGATTCAACCTCGAGGCTGACAAGCATCAGCCTGAAATTGTACCCACAACAGAAACCAGCTCCCAAATGCTCCCAGCACACAGCACCATCCTGCACACTTACGATTAATTTCCATGGCATAAACTGATGTCATTTGTTGAAGGAATAGCAGAAAAAAAAGAAATGGAACAAGTCAATAAAATCAAGCCACCACATAGTGGAAGCAAAAACTCTTGTCAACATATTTAAAACAATAACTCAATATCATCAAGCAGGCAGAATATACTGAATCAGATCCAGTGTTTCTCACCCTCCAGTCCACACATTCACCTTCTTTTGTGTAGGTCTGTAAACAATCTCCTGTCACCATGATTAGAAAGCAAGCCTGAGTTGGATAACCCAGCACTTTTTAGCACATGAAAAAAATAATCCATATGGTTTCACATCATTCAAGTTCAAAGTAGTTTACCATGAGCTACTAT
This sequence comes from Narcine bancroftii, assembly GCF_036971445.1. Lineage (NCBI taxonomy): Eukaryota > Metazoa > Chordata > Chondrichthyes > Torpediniformes > Narcinidae > Narcine > Narcine bancroftii. The sequence goes on along the minus strand of NC_091479.1, from coordinate 5,273,873 downwards.
AAAATTGATCAGAATTTGACTCCAAAATCCAACATAAGATGGAGTCAGCTGCTTCCATTGGCTACTCTGCATCCGCTGCAATCACATTGCAGCCACCATACTCACAACAGCACTCTACATATGTACAAGCTCCACGAGGCCATGTTAGTTGAATTGAGTACTAGCAGGGGAGCAGACAGCATGCTATGGGCACTCTCTCTGTTTGATTGTATACCGTAAAGTTGTTTCGACACCTCATCTGCCGACTCGTCTAGTTATTCAGCATGCAATAACAAACAACTAACCCAGTACTTTTTAGCACATAAAAAAAACCATATAGTTTCACATAGTTCAAGTTCAAAGTAGTTTACTGTGAGCTACAGTAAAATTGTCTGATCAGAATTTGACTCCAAAATCCAATATAAAGTGGAGCAGTTTCAAACCAGCAACTGGCTTTCAATAGTAATTGAAATGTGGAGGTCAGCTCAATCTGCTTTCCTTGAGCATTTTCAAACAAATCTGACCTCAAGCCATCAGAAATTATGTTCGGGTGGGTAGAATGCCTTTAATACAGAGGAGGCCATTCCATCCATCACAGGATTATTTCCCATTTTAGTGCTCCAGTCATCTGTCGCCTTCCGTTGTGACTAAAAGCATGATCAAAGAAAAGATTTTACAGAGTGCCTCAGAGAAGCAGGGATGGGGAAGAGGTGGAGAGGCTTAAAAAACAATATCACAATGATGGAGTGATTGAATCAAATAGCTAAATTTTTGGGAGATCTCAGAGTGAGCAGTTAGAACATTACAGTGCAGGGGAAAAGATCTTAGAATGATAAGATTGTCAGGATGGGAGATCTCGGAGGGAGGAGATTATAGGGATTAGGAGAACACATCATTTGATCTGCAAATGAAAATGAGAATTTAAGAGAATCTAAGATGAGAAACATAAATATGAGGTGATGGGATACAGTCTTTATTCTGATGCCTTTCTGTTCTTTGCTTATTCCTTAAAGAAGGGCTCAGGTCTGAAATGTTGGTAAATATACCTTTTCCTCCTGTGGATGTTGCGATACCAACTGAGTTCCTCCATCATTTACTGTGCGTTTTACAGCAGTGTTTACCCCCCACCAGAATGTTGGCCCCTTTCTGGTTTAGGAGGAACCTGTCCCATTTACAGGTAACCTCTGCCCAATTCTGCTTTCTCCTATTCCCACTCTTACTAGCATGTAATACTGGTCATAATCCAGAGATGACCTCTTTGGAGGTCCTACTTTTCAAACTTGGGTTCAAATTCTTGACACTTGTTTTGTAGATCGTCATCCCATTCCCTACAGAGGTCATTGGAACTAATGTGGACCAAAACTTGTTTTAAAAATGCTGTGGAGTCAACCTGATACATCCCTGACTTGGGCACCTGGAAGGCAACATACCATCCAGGAATTTCTATCCTCAAACTGATGATCACTATCGCTCTCCTTTCCTACCCCCTGCCCTTCAGAGCCTCAGCGCCTGACTAAATGCCAGAGATGTAGCTGCTACGACTTCCTCCGGCTAGGTCAACCTCCTTCCTTAAAAGTATCCAAAATGGATACTTTTTTCAAGCCACATTCTCTACCTTCCCAGCTGGTCATCCAGGAACTTCATCTTTGATGAACCACATCACAAAAAAACTCTTAATTATGATGTCCTCAGCATCCCGAATGATCTGCTCCATTTCCAACCTTATTCTTAAGTTTTAAATTCCCTATCCTGGGGAAAAACATCATTTTCTAAACCTCTATAAGGTTTCGCCTTCTACACTCCAGGGAGAAAATCCCATCCTATTCAGCCTCACCTTGTAAATCACACCTGCTAGTCCTGGTAACATTTATAATCTTGGTAGCTTAATACTGTAATATTTTTCCTTTCTGTTTGTCCAAAGCTGTGGAGATTACTCCAAGTGTGTCCTCATTAACATCCTGTTCACTTATTACATGATATCCCTGCTCCTGTACTCAATGCCCTGATTGAAGGCAAGCATGCCAAACACCTTCTTCATCACCTATCTACCTGCATTGTCTCCGTCATGGAACCATGTACCTGTACTCCACTCCCTCAGTCATATTGTTCCACAACACTCTTTAGGATCCTACCCTTCACCCTGATTTCTCCTACCAAAGTGCAGCACCTTGCACTTGTTGAAGTTACATTTTATCTGGCATTCCTTGGCCCACTTCTAGATTCTCATTTCATTGTATCACCAGTTTTGGTTTCATCTACAACATAGTAACTGTTCTGTCAGTTGGATGGAGTTAGGGACACAGTTTGATATTTCTCGGACCGGAGAGGACAGAAAAGTATAAGTGAGGGTGAAATAACTGTTATTAATGTGTAAGTGGAAACTTGCAAGGTTGTCATCTGATGATACTAATGAGGAGCACAAAGTGGAGAAACAGAAAGGAAGAAAAGGTCCTTGAGGACACTTGAGATTATGGTGCAGATGTTGAAAGTGAAGCCACTACAGGTCACTCTCTAGCCATCGTGTGTCCCGGTTCATTCAACTGCACAACGATGGAGAGGTGGAGTGTTCAACGGCATCTCTGGCTTCAAACAGTTGGGAAGAATGTGGAGGAATGGCTTATCAAGTAGCAGATAATGCCAATAATGGTCTTGATAAGCAAGAAAATCTGCAGATAGTGTGATTGGAGTTTACACAAAAAGCTGGAGAAATTCAGCAAGTCATGAAGTGCTCTTTGTGTATCAAAGATAAAGATAGAGAACCAACATTTCAGGCCTGACCCCTTCATCAAGATATGAGCAAAATGCAGACAGGCACCTGAATAAAATGGTGGGGGAGGGTCAGGGGGAGGTGCACATGCCCACAGACAAGAGGTCAGAAATGGATAAGGGAGGGATGGCACAAGAGAATACAGAGTGAGGGGGAGATAGCTCTGTGAATGGAGAGGGAAGGGGGTGGAGAGTTGCAGGAAAGGAGACAGAGGGATGGGGAAGAGAGGGAGACAGATGAATGACCTAACAGAAACTGGAGAAGTTGATATTTATGCCATCCAGTTGGAGAGTGTGCAGATGGAATATTAGGTGTTGCTTCTTCAATTAGCAGGTAGCCTTGGTTTGGCATTGTATGAGGCCATAGACAGATATCGCAGCATGGGAGTGGGCACACAATTGAAATAGGTGACCACTGGGTGATCCCTGCTCTTGCAGCAGACAGAGCGAAGTGCTCAGCGAAATTATCTTTCATTTTGTGTCCATCTCTCAAATGTACAGAAGACTACAATGGGAGCACAGGATATAGTAGATGACTCCCACAAATTCATAAGTGAAGCACGGTTTCACTTGGAAGGACTATGGGGGGTGGGGGGCTTGAAGGATGGTGAAAGAGGAGGTGGGTGAAGGTTTTGCACTCCTTTGGTCACATGGGTGGTTCCAAGTGAGTGATTAGTGGGAAGGGATGAATGGACGAGGTGTTTTCAGAGAGAGCGGAGGAGAGGGGAATGGGAGGTGAATGCAAAGGGAATCCTGTCCTTGTTGCATCTGGTGGGGGGGAGGGGGCCAGGTCAGACTTGGAGGAGATGTGGGTAAGGGTTGAGTTGATGGTGATAGAGGGGAAGCCACATGTTGTTTTAAGAAGGAGAACATCTCAGATGATCTGGACTGGAAGACCTCATCCTGGGAGCACAGGTGATGGAGAGAGGATCTGAGAGAAAGGAATAGAATCCTTTCAGGGGACTGAATGTGAAGAAGTGAGGTAATTGTGGGAGTTGGTGGGTTTGTAGAAAATGTCTGTAGAAAGTTGTCTCCTGAGAGAGAGTCAGGATCAAGAAAGGGAGAGTTCTTGTTCAGAACTATTTTAGCACTTTGGCAATAATCTGATAAAATGGCATCAGAAATGGGGAAAACATCCCATGTTGAGAAGGAAAAGCAGGAGAAGACCTTACGGAATGTGACCATGGCGGCGGACCAGTGAGGGGCTCAGCGGCTGAGGTACCCACAAAGGCTGTGGGTGACGCAGTTGGGGGACCTACATGGCTGCAGGCTGCTGGAGGATGGCTCATGGGGTCCAGGTATCACAGCCGGGATTTGAAAGGGTTCTGGAGGCAAGAAGGGCTCCTGAAGAGTCTCGGGCATTGATCCTATCCGTTTGGATCTGGAGTTTGGTTTGTCAATGGATTGAACAGAAATCCGTGCAGCTGTAGAGGCTGTGAGAGTGCTGGGGGTGAATCCATAGACACACATCGACTCTGAAAGGGACTCTCTTTTGTTTATCTTTCTCTCTTACTGTAAGGGGCTCTGGGCCCCTAACACTAATGGTGACTCTTTGCCTTAGAGAAGGCAGAAGGCAATTTCATAAGAAATAGGAGCAGGAGTATGCCATTTGGCCCATCGAGCTTTCTCTGCCATTCCATGAGATAGTGGCTGATCTGATGATAGACTCATCTCCGCCTATCTGCCTTTCCCCCCATATCCCTTAATTCCTCTACGATGTAAAACATCTATCCAACTCTTAAATATATTTGTCTTAAATATATTTGCTGAGGAAGCCTCCATTGCTTTCATGGGCAATGATTTCCATAGATTCACCACCATCTGGGAAAAGTTCCTCCTCATCTCTGTCCTGAATCTACTACCCTGAGTCCTGAGTCTATATCCCCTAGTTCTAGTCTCCCCCACCAATGGATATAGTATATGTTCAGTACTATTACATGATAATAAAGGAATCTTGAATTGGCTGAATGTTGCAATGATCCCTATTAACAGGGATATCAACTTCTCCCAAGTAAAAATTTCTGAAAAAGGGGATGTGATCCATTCTCTGAATGAAGCAAGCACACATCACTATGAATGTGATTTGTATCAAGACCTAAAGGTCTCTCATCTTTACATTCCTTTTCTTGTATCAGTGAAGTTGATTTCTTGTCCTTGGGCCAGTCTCATGGAGTTGATAACCACTTTAAATCATCTCTCAACACCCATTTATTTAACAAAACTAAACACTGATTAGATTTAATGACTCAGCATTGGTTTTGGAAACCTTGCTGATGAAACCTCAGTCCAGCCACTTCATGGGCCATTATATCAGTCATCAGTTTTGGTCATGGGCTCACGTGGTTCCTGTCCCCAAACTTGGTGTTACCTGTATTCAATGTCCACATCTGAATGTTAACCAAGAGTAGATTAGGATATGATGCACTCATTGTTCAATTACTAGGTGTTAATGTCCCTTCAGAAGAAGAATGAAGGTTATAGGGAATAGGGGCAGCTCTCTGCAACCTCTGGAGACGAAATATGGCAGCAAAGCTGAGCAACTGCTGGTTGTTTTAAAACCAATTATCTACCTGAAAGACAGGAAGCAGTGTCTTACTATGAATTCTAGTCTTACGGTCTATCTGATCGGCAAACACTTCTCCGTAGATCATCCAATATGGCATGTAGAAAATGTTCCGTGCTAATCTCCAGGATGGCTCCTCATCTGGATGCAGAATCGCCTGCCTTGATACTCCAAAACTCATCAGGACCACCAGCATAATGACGACAAAGTACAGCATGTCCACCATCTGAAACAGAGTTGTTAAACAGCTAATCGTCTCACCGGAGATAAAACACCCTATTAGATTGCACATACATCAAGTGGAAAGTTGTCATCCTCCAAGCCAGGGTTACAGGCTACTCAGCCCACCCAGGGTCATCATTCAACCTGGGATCGTTACCATGACCTAGATTAGATTAGATTTCTAGAGTTCAGATTCATTGTCAGACCACAGACAAGACATTGCATACAACCGAGATTCTTTTTCCTGCAGGCGAAGTGCAAAAAAAAACTATGCACAACATGCACATGGAAACAAATAAAGAAATGTAAACAAACTGACTTCAATACAGAGAAAAAAAAAATCAATAAAGTATAAAAGTATGAGTCCTTAAATGAGTCCCTGATCGAATTTATCATTGAGGAGTCTGATGGTGGAGGGGAGCAGCTGGCTCCTGACCTCTTTCCTGATGGCAGCAGCGAGAACAAAGTGTGTGCTGGGTAGTGTGGATCCTTGATGATTGTTGCTTCTCTCCGACAGCAGTGTTCCCTGTAGATATTCTTGATGGTGGGGAGGGTTTTGCCTGTGATGTCCCGGTCTGTGTCCACTACATTTTGCAAGGGGTTATGCTCAGGGGTATTGGTGTCCCCATACCAGACTATGATGCAGCCAGTCAGCAAACTTTCCAAATCCTATCTGTAGAAATTTGGCAAGGTTTCCGGTGTCACACCAAACCTTCATAAACTCCTGAGGAAGAAGAGCTGCTGACGTGCTTTTTCATGAGCCATTAGTGTGTTGCGTTGAGGAAAGGTCCTCCAACTTAGTGACTCTCAAGAACTTAAATTTGCTCATGCTCTCCACTTCTGATCCCCCAATAATCACTGGATCATACACCTCTGGTTTTCCTTCCTGAAGTCAACAGTCAGCTTCTTGGTTTTGGTGACTTTGAGTGCTGGTGGTTCACCATTCAGCCAAGTTTTCAATCTCCCTCCTGTATGCTAATTCATATCCCTGTTTATACAACCCACTATTATATCATCAGGTGGTGTTGACCTGCACGTGGCTCCAGCCTGAACATACCATCAATATATTACAGTGGACAAGGGAGTGCGAAAGGTGCAAGGTAACCTTGGAGTGTCATATAAAGTTATGAGGTAGTGAATTTTGGGCCATGGACCACATGGGATTGGTCTTTTAGGTCCCTCAGCATTTCTGATCACAAAAAGCTTGAACATGAGACGTGGCGATGGTGCCATTTTAGGCACAATTTAGCGGAATCTATTCCCATTCCCAGACAGATAAGATAAACAACTCATGAATCTTTCAGAAGACTCTTTTTTTATCTGAAATTCAAACTTTAAAAAGGGCCAGATGGAATTGCTATTAAATTCATGGAATTAAAGTTATACCCATAAAATTTCTTCAGGAAACTCTATTGTTTAACATTAAGCAGTGAATGTCCTTGTTTAAACAGGTTACCATTTAATGTCAGTGACGTGTTCTGCATTTCTTCTAGATTTTATGTGTTTACTGTTGAAAGAACTCAACCGTCAAAGGTATGAGTCTGCAAAACAGAGTCGTCAATGAGACTCATTCGTGACAACAAATACACACTTGCTCATTCTGAATATTTCCAGCATTTTCTCTTTACGTTTCACTTCTCATTATTTAACTCATCAAAACTTTTTTGAACATACAAAAAGTAGGAACCCACCATTTACTGCTTCCCTACTTGTTATGAAACAGGAGGCTACGTGTGAGAGATGGGAAAACTGATCTAAAATTATGAACATGAAGGAAACTAAAATTCATACATCAGTTAATGGCTGTAACCAGTACAAACAGGATGAGCTTGGGGCCACCATAAGACTAAGGTAAGGAGTGGTAAGGAACAATAGAATGTAGGAAGTTGAGGTAGTCTGGATCAGATAAGGGTCTCCTAGCCCTGGACAGAAGTACCAAGTCCTACATATCTAATTAGCTAACCTTACACAGATTTATACATATTAAATTAGCCAACCCAAGACAGGATGAGCCAACTCTGCATATCAAGAGACTGTAGCCCCGAGAATCAGGAAGGTGTGAATAAGGATAATAACATGAAGGGACACGACAGGATACCCCTGGTCCTCCAAGTATACTGAAACTGCACGTAGGCAGGAAGGATTGCCTAATGCCAAACCTCTCCAGCAGGAGGCAGAAGAATGTAAGGGAGAGGGTATTCCTAGACTGAAATCAACTGTATAAAAGTTGGGTGAGCCCCAGTGTATGTGTGTATTCCCAGGGTAAGGGGAAGCACCCAACTTTGCATTGTTGTAAAATAAATGTTCTTTGTTCTCAATTTTTGTCTCGAGCAATTTCTTTAAAGGTACTTCTATTTCTAACAAATGGGGGCTCATCCGGGATCACACTCCCTCCACTGACAGAGAACCCCGACGACGAGAGTAGGTGCACCCCGGCTGATTCAGCTGGACTCACGGACGACGGGTGGCTGGTCAGTGGAAGAAGCGAGTGATATCCGAGAAGAGGCATTGAGAACAAACGACGGAAGGAAGCGCGCTAGAGCATTGCTACTGGAACCCGGTAAGAGGAATTTTACTTGCCTCTCAGTATGGTATGGTTAGCAAGGAAGAGAGTCCTGGTTCAGGATGTGAGGATCAGATAACTACATTCAGCCCGCCCAGGTTGATGTTATCTGAGTGGGGCACGGGAAGGACCCGTGGAAAGTACAAACTGACCATGGTCAGGTATTGTTGTAGGGACTGGGTTAAATACCTGATAAAAGGGAGCTCCGTGTACTGGCCAAAACTCGGATCCGAGATGACTGGATGTGTCAAGTTTTGAACATCTGGCTCTATCAAAACCAGAGATAACCTAGAGAGCAGGGAATATGCAGCCTGCTGGCTTAGGGGATCATGTGATCAATTGGTTTTGAAAGAAAAAGAGTACAAGGACAAGAGAGGGGAGGAACCTTTTGTCCCTGAACCACAAGGGTGGGATGTGTTACATTCCCTCCCTCCACCTTATGTTCCTCCTATGCCGGCTCCAACTTTCCTCCCCCTCCTATAACCTACCCTTCTGCACCTTCCCCACCTCCCCCACCACTAGAGAAGAGAGAAGAGAGCAGGAGTGGTATGATGACTCACTCACAAAGCACTCGATTACCACCCCTGTTGACAGGAGAGAGAGGTAACTTTAATTCAGAACAGCATGAGACTCTTCAGGAAGAAAGGGCAGAACCCTTTGATTCATTTCCCAGGGAGCAGGAACCCAGACCTAATAAGCTAGAAACCAACTGGATGAGACCACTGCGGGAAGTTCCCATGGGAGAGGGTCTCGGTTTCGTAAATGTGCCCCTGACCAGTACTGAAGTGCGTAACTTTAAGAAAGAACTGACCTCCCTGATAGAAGATCCCCAGGGATCTAATCTTCATTAGACCAATTTTTAGGACCAAATATATATACAATATGGGAGTCTCGACATAGAATCCCCAGCAGGGGAACAATTGGTACTAACTGGTTTTGTTACCAACTCAGCCCCAGACATTAGAAGAAAATTACAAAAGACAGAAAATTGGCATGAGCAGGGAATAACCCAGCTTCTACAGATAGCACAAAAAAGCATTTGTCCAGACATCTGAGGATAAGCAGAAAGCAAAGGCTAAAATTTTAATGCAAGCAGTTAAAGGAATAGTAGATGAGTAACATGAAAAAAGGCAGGGACTGTGTGCCAGATCCTGAATGTTGGGAGAAGTGCAGGGAGTGGGAGAGTAGAGACCAGAGATAATTTCATAAATCACGACTTCCCACTCCAGTCACTGACCAATATTGATTAAAATTCATGCTAAAATTTAAATGTCATAAAGGATCGTTTATCAATACTGTAGAATGAGCAAATTTAACTACCAGTTAATTCCAATTTATGAAATAAATTGTATTCAAATGTGATTTTGCACAGGGAGTACCTGAGAGTTGAGTGATGTTATAACATTTGCAGGGAGAAATGTTTGCGCAAATAGGGTGAGTTCTATACATCTTAACTTTAAGTGTATGTGAGATAAAGAAAGGATCTGATGTGTAAAGTGGCTGGATCAGCCAGTTGAAGGGGGAGTGTGCATGTCCCTTTAAGTGCACTGTGGCACTTGAAATTGAGGCTTCAGGCTCTTGTCTTGCAGTTAGAGGTATGGAGCCCTATCAATAGATTTAGTACATTTCTTCTACACATTCAGCAGTCAAGGTCCGTGAGTTTAAAGATCACCCACCTCTGGTGAATAAAGATACCTCTGGTGATTCCCATAAGTGTAATCATTCATTTCTCTGGTGCACTTACCTCCGGAGTGAAATTAATGCCTCAGCACAATTTCTCTGTATTGCCGCTGTAATTTAATTCATGATAACCTTCCCCCCCATTCATCAGGTTTATATTTAAATCCGGTAGTGCGGAAGTTACATTGTAAATAATCACGGAGGTAAACCCTGCGCAACTGGATTCAGCTTAATGGAGAAATAAACCTGCGAACTGGTCTATGGTGCTGTGTGAGTACTACAATAGGTGGAATATGATTTAAATTGGTGGCATAGTTCAGAACAATTGGGTGCATAAGAATAATAATATCATTAAGAACTCACAGATCTTGTACCAGATGCTATTCAGTACATCTTGACTTAAGGACTGGAGAAATTGGCATGTTAGAATGAGATTGGCATGGCACCAATATTTCTTGATTCAATAATGACTCCACAAGCTCCAGGATTCATGCAGCAGAACTTTTAAGTGGAATATAATAGAAACTAGCCTGTACTTAAATGATTGTGTGTGCAATCTTCATAAGAACATCTTTTAACTTTTTTTGGTGCCTGTTTTACAGATTGTTTTAAATAAGGCCAGCTCCTGTGAGCTGTGGCACAAGGCAGAACTAAAGGTTGAATATGTTTCAAGTTCTCTTGCAGGGGCTCTTGTGCTGCAATGTCTGTTATGTACTCACTCTAACAAATTGGAGGGTTGTGCCCCATACAGACAAGCAGCTCCAACTGCATTTTAATAAGGTCTAACATATTCAAAACCCATGGAAATATGGTTTGTGTTTCATTTTACAATTTTTACACTAACACAAAGGAAAGTCAGGTTGTTATTCATTTTATTAAAATCTAGTGATTGGTTATATGTAAAAGCATGGCAAGAGGATCAACTAAAACCTGCCTGGGATGGTCCCTACTGTGTACTTTTAATTACAGACACCGCAGTACAAACAAGAGAAAAAGGCTGGACCCACATTCAAAGAATCAAACCAGCTTCCGAACCACAACATCATGACACACAGACTCAACCCTCAACCTGGCGTGCAGTCCCTCATCCTTCTGACCTGAAAGTGACACTGCACCGTGAAAAAGTGCCGTAATGTTGTTTTTACCATTTATTGTATTGTTTAATTGTTGCTTCTCCATTTCTGGGACATCACTTAATTACTCACAATGTATTAAGTCCTCCTGGGATAGGGGCAGCAGAGGTGACAATTATTTTCCTTTAGAATGTAGACAGGGCATACATTTAATGTATAGTCATAATGGGGTATGGGTTAACAAGGGATTCCAATATGGACCAGGGGAACTGAACAGCTTTAGTGGAGTACATCTAATTTGTATCTTAGCCTACACAGGTATTAAAGACAGGAGTTTTAAAGCGATAGCACAAAGGACATGGTGGGACAAAGACAGTCAGAATGGTAGTCAGGATTGTACATGTCGCAGAGAGAGAGAGTTAATACATATGCTAATGTACACAGACAGGCTGCAACTCACAAGTTCAATGATACCCATGCTAATGTTAGCAGACAAGCTGCAACACACAGTTAAATCACAAGAAACAATCCTCCCCAGCTTGGTCTCTTCTCAAACATCCTTTGGGTCTCTCATACGTTCAAAATGACAAACACCACCCCGTGAAGGGGAGCACCAGTTACAAACGTGAGCTGCTACAGTGCTCTAAAGCTGCTTGGCATTTCAATATCAGACTCCAGACAGCCTTCGGAGATCGGTGGCCCTGGGGTTCAGGGCTGAAGAGGAACGGCAGATACGAGCCACAATTCAACGGAACCGCCTGACTCTCGACTATTCGTTCGCTGTTGAAGGCAGCGTTTCTCAGAGACTTCTACAGGACAATGCTTACAACAGTCGGGTGGTTAAAGACACTGCTTCAGGACTTTGACAAGAATCTGCCCATGCCCATGTTCAGACTTGGCAACCTTGGACTGATGTGGGATGGACTAGACTTTTTACTGAAAACTGGAGCCTGATACTCACAACCTTTATAGCAGCTGGACTCGCTACTCTGACCTTTATGGTGCTCCCCTGCCTAAAGACTTGGCTGCAGTTTTTAATTCATCAAACCCCTCGTCAGAACACTATACCCCAAAGAAAGTATGTTTCCCTAACTCTATCCAACGACACAGAGACTGCAATTCGGTTATTGACCAGCTGGGTAAAACAACACCTTACACTTTACAGCATCAGTAATACTGATCTAAAAGAAAAGTGAGGAAGGGGGGGAGGGGGGGGGATCAGTCACACTGAGACCAGTAACCTAAGATCAGTAACACTGATCATGGTGAAAGATCAGTATTACAGATCTAAAAGAAAAGTGAGGATTGTGAGAGATGGGAAAACTGATCTAAAATTATGAACATGAAGGAAACTAAAATTCATACATCAGTTAATGGCTGTAACCAGTACAAACAGGATGAGCTTGGGGATTAGGATGCAGGACAGCAGAGTCAGCATGATTAACATAAGAATCTTCTTTGTGACAAGAGCCACCATAAGACTAAGAAAAGGAATGGTAAGGTACAATAGAATGTAGGAAGTTGAGGTAGTCTGGATCAGATAAGGGTCTCCTAGCCCTGGACAGAAGTACCAAGTCCTACATATCTAATTAGCTAACCTTACACAGATTTATACATATTAAATTAGCCAACCCAAGACAGGATGAGCCAACTCTGCATATCAAGAGACTGTAGCCCCGAGAATCAGGAAGGTGTGAATAAGGACAATAACATGAAGGGACACGACAGGATACCCCTGGTCCTCCAAGTATACTGAAACTGCACGTAGGCAGGAAGGATTGCCTAATGCCAAACCTCTCCAGCAGGAGGCAGAAGAATGTAAGGGGGAGGGTATTCCTATACTGAAATCAACTGTATAAAAGTTGGGTGAGCCCCAGTGTATGTGTGTATTCCCAGGGTAAGGGGAAGCACCCAACTTTGCATTGTTGTAAAATAAATGTTCTTTGTTCTCAATTTTTGTCTCGAGCAATTTCTTTAAAGGTACTTCTATTTCTAACACTACGTAACTGGTTATTCCCCCTATAATCCCACAGCAATCCACAGCCCAGCTCCCAAAAGCTTGTTCACATGATCCAAAACTGTTCCCTCAAACCCTATGTGATACAATCCAACACCAACCTGCCAGCATCCCTCCACAAGTCCAAGCCAAGGACTTGTGATTTCAGTCTGGTATTCGTGATCAATGACTCAAAAACTCTTACTTAGGAGTTTTAAACTCTTGCTCAGACTCCATTTTTACTCTGCCACTCCCACAGATCAAGACCATGGGCCAGAAGCAAGATACAGCCAGGAGATTCTGAAGGAAGGGGAATTCACACACAGAGGTGTTGAGTTGGGAAGTTGACAGCTGATGGAGAGCAATAAAGGGAACTGGAAGCATTGCAGTGACTGGCAACTGAAGAGTGAACACAGCTCAAGAGAAATCAATAAGCAGCCTAACACCACAAAAGGGATTTGAAAAAGAGGATGTGCAACTTGAACTGAGGAATTTAGAAACAGAGGAGTGATGCAGGAGAGGGTGATGGGTGAGCTGACCATGGAGAATGGATCCCAGCCACACAAATGTTTCAATATTTCCTTTTGACACAGAAGAGAGAGGGAGGCACTTCAAGACAGGTGCTCCACGATGGCTCACGGAGCAATCCTCCTCCCCAATAATTTTCTCTGCAACTCTCCCGAGGAGAGTGTCAATAGACAATAGGAGCAGGAGTAGGCCATTCGGCCCTTCGAGCCAGCACCATCATTCACTGTGATCATGGTTGATCATCCACAATCAGTACCCCGTTCCTGCCTTCTCGTATCCCTTGACTCCACTATCTTTAAGAGCTCTATCTAACTCTTTCTTGAAAGCATCCAGAGAATTAGCCTCCACTGCTTTCTGAGGCAAAGCATCCCACAGATCCACAACTCTGTGCGTGAAAAAGTTTTTCCTCAATTCCATTCTAAATAACTCACCCCCTATTCTTAAACTGTGGCCTGCGGTTCTGAACTCCCCCCAACATTGGGAACAGGTTCCCTGCCTCTCGAGTGTCCAATCCCTTAATAATCTTGTGTTTCAATCAGATCCCCTCTCATCCTTCTAAACTCCAGTGTACACAAGCCCAGTCGCTCCATCTTTCAACAGATGACAGTCCTGCCATCCTAGGAATTAATCTCATGAACCTACCGCTACACTCCCTCAATAGCAAGAATGTTCTTTCTCAAACTTGGAGACCAAAATTGCACATCACACTCCAGGTGTGGTCTCGCCAGGCCCCTGTACAACTGCAGAAGGGCCTCTTTGCTCCTCGACTCAACTCCCCTTGTTACGAAGGCCAACATGCCATTAGCTTTCTCCACTGCCTGCTGTACCTTCTTGCTTACTTTCAGGGAATGATGAACAAGGACACCTAGATCTCATTGTACTTCCCCTTTTCCTCACTTGACACCATTCAGATAGTAATCTCCCTTCCTGTTCTTGCCACCAAAGTGGGTAACCTCACATTTATCCACATTAAACTGCATCTGCCATGTATTTGCCCACTCACCCAACTTGTCCAAGTCACCTTGCATTCTCATAACATCCTCCTCACATTTCACACTGCCACCCAGCTTTGTGTCATTTGCAAATTTGCTGATGTTTCTTTTAATCCCTTCATTTAAATCATTAATGTATATTGTAAATATCTGTGGTCCCAGCACCGAGCCTTGGGGTACCCCAATAGACACTGCCTGTCATTCTGAAAGGGACCCGTTAATCCTTACTCTTTGTTTCCTGTCTGCCAACCAACTTTCTATCTCTGTCAGTACCCTAACCCTAATACCACGTGCTCTAATTTTGCTCACCAATCTCCTATGTGTGACCTTATCAAAGGATTTCTGAAAGTCCAGATACACTACATCCACTGGCTCTCCCTTGTTCATTTTCATAGGTGCATCCTCAAAAAAATTACAGATTAGTCAAGCATGATTTCCCCTTCGTAAATCCATGCTGACTCGGATCAATCCTGTTATTGCTATCCAAATGTGCTTCTATGTCATCTTTTATAATTGACTCTAGCATCTTCCCCACCACTGATGTCAGGCTAACGGGTCGATAATTCCTTGTTTTCTTTTTCCCTCCTTTCTTAAAAAGTGGGATAACATTAGCTACCCTCCAATCCGCAGGAACTGATACTGAATCTGGAGAACACTAAAATGATTACCTGGGGATCTATCAGCCTTCAGTCCCATCAGTCTACCCAGCACCATTTTCTACCTAATGTGAATTTCTTTCAGTTCCTCTGTTACCCTAGATCACACATGTCAAACTCTGGCCCGCGGGCCAAATTTGGCCCGCAATATAATTATATTTGGCCCGCAAGATCATTTAAAAAATGTATTAGAGGTGGCCCGCCCTGCAGCGAGAGCCGATGCTGTTTTTTGGTCATGTCACCCCCACCATCCTCCCCCTTCATTGCACATCCTTCCCCATTGTAACACGAGAAATTGTAACACGAGAAGTCTGTCGATGTCATCAGCCGGCAAGCCGGTTGGAAGGCTCCCCGCACAACCAGTCACTACTCCCACCTGTCGAGCGGTGCAGCGGATGGGCGAGCGCCTGTGATTTCCTGTCGGCGCGACGGACATGGCAGGCTGCGCACGGCCCCCGGGCAGCGCAAGACCCCGCGACTGGCACCGGACGGCCCTTCCACAGCGCGAGCGCACTTCTCCCAGTCGCCACAGCCTTCAGCGCTTGCACCCGCGCGGACCCCAGGGACGGCTGGTTCGGCCCTGCACGTGAAGAGAGAGATGGTGGCTGTCCGCAAAGGCTGATCGGCAGCGCGCTGTGTCTGAGTGGGTGGGTAAGCAGGGGTGGGCAGAGGGTGTAGGTGAGGAGTAATGGGCAGGGGAAGTTATGGTGGTGCGAGGGACAGTTAGAGGGAGGGATGAGTAGAAGGAAGGGTGGATAGGGAAGGGGTAAAAGGGGAGGGGCAGGGCGAGTAGGGGAGGGGTGATTAGAGGGTGAGAGATGGGTAGAGGGAGGAACAGTAGAGGGGCATGTATAGGATGGGGTGGGTGGAGGCAGAGCAAGTGGAGTGAGGGGTGAGAAGAGGTTGGGTAAAGGACTGGTCAAGTAGAGGGATGGTGGGTCGAGGGTGAATAGAGGCCTAGAGCCTGAGGAGTGAGCAGGAAATGCTGAGTCCAGATGCAGGCCAAAATGGACATAGCCTGTGAATGCTGACTACATTTCCACAGGGACCAAATATGTTTCCCTCAGGTCAAGCAAAGGGTGAACTTGAGCTACCTACTCCTGACCTGCCTGTAACATTATCCTCCTAAAGTTATATCCTAAAGTTTAACATTACATATGTTGAAAGAAGAGAAAACATGCAGATGTTGTTGAAAATTTTCAATAAATATTTAGTTCGGCCCTCGACTTAGTCCAAGTTTTTAATTTTGGCCCTCCATGAATTTGAGTTTGACACCCCTGCCCTAGGTCTTCTGTCCACTATTACATCTGGGAGATTGTGTCTTCCTAAGTGAAGACAGATCGAAAGTACCTGTTCAACTCATCTACCATTTCCTTGTTCCCCACCCATATAACAATTACAGCATAGAAACAAGCCAATTTGATCCTTCTACTCCATGCCAAAATCTTTCTCCCACCTAACCCCACTGACCTACACTCAACACGTTATCCTCCATTCCTTTCCCTTCCATATACATAATCCAAGTTCTCCTTAAATGCTAATATCGAGTCTGTCACCGCCACTTCATCTGGAAGCTCATTCCACACACCCACCACTCTCTGAGTAAAGAAGTCCCCCCTCATGTTTACCACTAATGATCCAGATCATTAATGTATATGACAAATAGTAATGGACTCAATACTGATCCCTGAGGCACACCACTAGTCACCAGCTTTCAATCTGACAAACAGTTATCTACCACTACTCTCTGGCATCTGCCTTTCAACCATTGTTGAATCCATTTTACTACTTCAGTGTTAATATCTAATGATTGAACCTTCATAACTAACTTTCCCTGAAGAACCTTATCAAAGCCTTACTAAAGTCCATATATACAACATCCACTGCCTTACCCTCATCAACCTTTCTAGTAACCTCCTCAAAAAATTCGATGTTTGTCAAACATGATTTTCTCCTCACAAATCCATGTTGACTGTTCCTAATCAAATCTGCCTATCCAAATATTTATATATACCATTTCTTAGAATACTTTCCATTAACTTACCCACCATTGATGTCAAACTTACAGGCCTATATTTACTAGATTTACTCCGAGCAACTTTTTTAAACAATGGAAGGAACTACATGAGCAACCCTCCAATCCTCTGGCACCATTCCCATTACGAATGACATTTTAAATATCTCCATCAAACCCCCTACTATTTCAACACTAAGCTCCCTCAAGGTCCTAGGTAATATCCCGCCAGTACTACTTCTTCTTTAATCATTTCCATAACTTCCCTTCCTATTTCCCTTACTTTACACAGAACAATATCTGCCTCCTTAGTAAATACTGAAGAAAAAAAAACTGTTCAAGATTTCCCCCATCTCCTTTGGCTCCACACATCGCACACTATCCTTTTGCTCCTAGTATCTGTAGAAACCCTTTGGATTTATTTTCACATTACTTGACAGAGCAACCTCGTATCTCTATTTAGCCTTTCTCATTTCCTTCTTAAGATTATTTTTACATTCTTTATATTCCTCTAACACCTAATTTACTTCATGCTGTCTATACTTTTTGTATACCTCTCTCTTTTTCTGAACCATATATCCAATTTCCCTTGAAAACCAAGGCTCCCTAAAACTTTTAACCTTTCCTGTCATTCTAACAGGAACATACCGTTTCTGTACCCTTAAAATTTCACCTTTGAATGCCCTCCATTTTCCTTCTACATCTTTCCCATAAAACAATTTCTCCCAGTCCACATCTTCTAAATCCTTTCTCATCTCCTCAAATTTGGCCTTTCCTCAAACAAAAATCTCAACCCCGGGTCCAGACCTACCTTTCTCCAGAATTATTCTGAAACCAAAAGCATTGTGGTCACTGGACCCAAAGTGCTCCCCAACACACATCTCCGTCACCTGACCTATCTCATTTCCTAATAGCAGATCCAATATTGCCCCTTCTCTAGTTGGTACCTCTATATATTGATGTAGAAAACTACCCTGCACACACTGAACAAACTCCAAACCATCCTCCTCATTTACACTAGGGGTGTCCCAGTCAATGTGTGGAAAGTTAAAGTCTCCCACAATCACAACCCAGTGCTTACTCCAAATATCTGCTTATTTTCTCACAAATTTGTTCTCCACATTAGGTGGTCTATAAGGGTGACCATTTCTTTCCCTCTCCTCAATTCCACCCATAGTGCTTCTCTAGATGATCCCTCTAGTCTGTCCTTCAAAAGCACCACTGTAATACCTTCTCTAACAAGCAATGCAACACCTCCCCTTCTTTTTTCCCCTATTCCATCACACCTGAAGCAACCAAATCCCGGTATGTTTAGTTGCCAATCACACCCCTTGTGCAGCCATGTTTTACTAATGGCTGCAAACATCTTAATTCCAAGAATCTATCCATCCTCTAAGCTCATCTACTTTTCTCACAATGATCCTAACATTTAAGAAGATCTCCTTCTCTTGCTCTCCGCTGATGACTAATAGTGCCATACAACTTCTCTGTCTTCAATTTCATCCTTCTACCCACATCTATTCTTTCACTCTCGTTTTTCTAACTCTCAACTACTTTGGTAGCTCCGCAAAACACTCTAAGCCTATTTCTTTTCTTTTTTAACTTCTTCCACTAACTCTAACTCTTATACTCGATCTCACCTTTTTCACAGTTCCATTCTGTAAATAATCTTTTCTTCCCAACTCAATCAACTTCCCACCTTAAATCTTTTTAAATCCCTCCCTCTCCCTTTTTTAAATCCAGCTCTTATTCACCAATCACCTTCTTTTACTCTAACTCTCATTAATGTGATGAGCCCAGAGGACCCATAAACCCAGCAGCAGTAGATATTCACCAAGACCAATGGTTACTTCAACAAAAGTTGCTTTTAATTATCTTTAAATATGAAAACAGAATCAAACTTTAACTTATCTATTAACTTACTCTAACTAATTTAATCCCCTTCTAATTCTAAGCGCACATGTATGCAATGTGTGTGTAAGTTCAGAAAAGTTATAACCATATAACAATTTACAGTACGGAAACAAGCCATATCGGCTCTTCTAGTCTGCCCCGATTTACGTGAAACTCCACTAGTTCCACCTACCCACTCCCTTGCCCATAACCCTTCAACCCCCTCACATCCATGTACTCATCTAACCTCCTCTTAAATGACAGAAATGACCCTGCTGCAACAACCTCTTCTAGAAGATCATTCCACTCAGCCTCCCCTCTCTGAGTGAAGAAGCATTATTCCTTAAGTTATTATTCCTAAAGTTTTGCCCCCTAACCCTCAACTTATGATCCCTTGTTCCAATCTCCCCTACCCCCAGGGAAAAGAGTCTGTTCACATCTACTCTATCTATTCCCTTCATAATTTTAAATACCTCTTTGGTTCACAGTCCAATCTTTAACATAACATAACAATTACAGCACGGAAACAGGCCATTAGGCCCTTCTAATCCGCACCGAACCAAACACCCCTTTCTAGTCCCACCTCCCTGCACAATGCCCATAACCCTCCATCTTCTTCTCATCCATATACCTGTCCAACCTTTTCTTAAATAATACAATTGACTCCGCCGCCACTATTTCTCCCGGAAGCTCATTCCACACGGCTACCACTCTCTGAGTCAAGAAGTTCCCCCTCATGTTACCTCTAAACCTCTGCCCCTTAATTCTTAACTCATGTCCTCTTGTTTTAATCTTTCCTCCTCTTAACGGAAATAGTCTATCCACATCCACTCTGTCTATCCCTTTCATAATCTTAAATACTTCTATCAAATCCCCTCTCAACCTTCTACGCTCCAAAGAATAAAGACCTAATCTGTCCAATCTCTCCCTATACTCACTTTTCATTCCTCCAATTTCACTGGTTGCAGGCAATTCTTAAACTGTACACAGAATTTAACATGTATAAAGTTCACCAGACTTTGGTGCTCAGTGCCCTGCTGACGAAAATTGCCCCATCAGGGTTCTCCAGATGATAACCTCTTTCTTTTAGGTCACCACACAGTTCCTTTTTGTTTCTCTTATTCCAAGTAAAACATTAGACAGTCAGTCCTCTCCTCTTGCATGCACCATGAGGGCTTCGACCAGCCCATCTTCCAAAAGCTTGCCAGCTTGTCCTGTTCCAATCCCAGCAACGTCTTGCTGGTTGTAACACTGTCAAGTGGTCTCTGCTTCTCTCTCTCACTGAGACTGAGAGAAAGCCTGTTTGACTCTCTCTGCTTACAAAACCACATGCAAACAACAGCAAGTCTCCTGCAGACAATAGCGGAGCTAGCATTTTCTTTCATCTGTTGCTTTTGGGTAAACAAGAATCCAATAGTGATGTCTCTTGAGCACTCTTCAAAGCTCTTGCAAAAAGGCGTGAGAAGTCACTATGTTTCCAGTATTTCAAATAAGATGTTTTAAAGTGTTTGCATGTGACCTACTCGAACAAACCTTTCCCAATTTATCTCCCAAAACATTTCTATATACTCCGTCACATTCACCTTCTTTCACTCCTTAAAACATTAGACTAACTTTAAAATTTTTTAAAATTCTCCAAAACTTTTCCTGTTATTTAGTTATTATTATTTATTTATAACACTATACTTCCACCAACTTATATTGGTAGAGCATCTCCTGGGGAGGCGAAAAACCAAGAAAAACCTTTAATAAATTTAGGAAAAACTTGGAAAATTCCTCCCCGACTCTCTGAAGGCAATCAAAGATCTTAGATCACTGTAACTTGTTATACAAGATCAAGTTGTTGTAATATATATATATATATATCCGCACACCAATGTTCTTTTATTACTTTATGAATTATTTATCTTAATATATTTAATTATGTTTATAATTTATAATTAATTGATACTCCCTTCTCCGTTGCTCCAACTGGGCCTTGTCAATTCTGACTCCATGCCGCCACTATTGATGCTTCACCCAGACCTCACCAGGCCTGAACTCCCCACCACTACTCCCGCCTTGACTCTTTACCTACTCTGTTCCTCTCCTCTGCCACTGCTTCACTTGCTTTTGTCTTTAAGGACCCAACTTTGATCTTAACTAATTTTTTTCCTCTTCACATACCTTAATAAGCTTTTACTATCCTCCTTTATATTCTTGGCTACCTTCTCGTCATACCTCATCTTTTCTCCCCGCTTTGCCTTTTTAGTTATCTTCTGTTGCTCTTTAAAAGTTTCCCAATACTCAGGCTTCCCGCTCATCTTTGCTCTGTTATACTTCTCTTTCATTTTTATATTGTCCTTGACTTCCCTTGTCAGCCTCAGTTGCCCCTTACACCTCTAAGAATCTTTCTTCTTCTTTGGCATCCAAAGCAAGCTTCCTTGAAGATGCCACTGGGAGAATGCATTTCAGGTGTGGGCCAGAATATTTTATTCTCTCACCCTACTCTATTGTAAATCTCAGCCCTTTGTTCAATCTCAACTTCCCTGGAACGTAGAGCAGCAACAAACACCAAAACCAAGCTCCAGACCCCAGCACGCAAGCTGACTCACCATTTTGCCAATCATCATGACGTAAGGTCCCAGGTATTTGTTGACACCGAAGATGTCGAGCACACGGATATACCAGATGATAATATCCACGCAGTAGATGACGCGTCCGTAGCTCATGTAGGGTTCATTCTGGAGCCGCAGCAACACACCGCAGCTAAAGATGGCAATTGCCACCATGTCAGTGATGTTCCAGTATTCCTGCATCCAGATCTTGACCTTCTGCCTCAGCTTACTCGGTTCGGACATGAGGATCTAATTTAAAGATGAATATATTAGCAAGAATGAATTGGAGGGATTAAAAGGGATAGAGGAACATGATCATATTGAATTATTTAGCAAGCACAAAGGGCCACATGGCCTGCTCCTGCACATATTCTTGACATTACAGTAAAAGACCACAAATCTGGATGCCAGAAATCTGGACCACCCGAGAATCACTGAGCAGTCTGAATTTTAGGACTTTTACTACAGTGCCAAACAAGTTATCACCACATTGACGTTTCAGTTCACTTGTGCAGTATTTGTGTGACAACTCCATCTGGAGGAAAGGCCCATTAATTCAGGATGTACACACAGCTTCAGGAGAGAGACCAGCAACTCGTTAGCCACCTTTACCCATGGCTTCTGATTCATGGAGTGAGTCAACGGTGAAGTCTGATAGGGGAACTGTTATTCTCAGCCAATGGCCAGGAACCTTTTACCTGGCCAGTGGCATGCACCTGGCAATCTCGTCCCTGTGTCAGGTCTTTTATAAATTTCAGTAGGACATAATGTCCCTCAACCATTGAGTATAAGTAGGCGGGGCAGCATCCTTCCATCTGAGCAATATCGCATGTCTGGCCAAAAGAGAAGCAAAAGACAGAATACGACATTTGACTGGAATTAAAAGAACTTCATCCTCTCCAGTTCTACAAAAAATGAGTAACCAAAGGATTGGTCTCCAGATCTACATTAAGGTTAAAGGATAAAGGATAAAGTCTGAAACACATCCCTTCAGTATTTTTCAAGGCTGGGACACATCCAGAACGCATGAATTAAAGAAGCCTCTTCTCTCTTACATTTATCTCAAGAAAATTTACATCTAAATAGATATGAGATCATTTAACTTTAGACATATGAGCCCTATGTACATCTTTAAACTGTAACAAATAGTGATGGGCACAGAAGGATATAATATTAACCATCTTAAAAATTTAATCCCAAACCTTGTCTGATAATGTAAGGCCTAAATCCTGTTCCTAGGCATTTTTAATTGTAACTAGAGGAATGTGTCTCAAACCCATTAATTTATCATAACTAATGGATATTAAACCTCTGTGAGAAAGTTGTAAACTAAAAATTACATCAACAATGTTTGTGTCAAGTGCCCCAAGGAAATCAAGTATCTGAACCTGAAGAAAATGCCTGATTTTCAAATAACTGAAAAAAATTAGTATTTGTTAAATTGAACTTTTCAGAAAGCTGTTCAAATGACGCTAAACTGTTATCAATAGATATCTTTGAAATGTTCAATAGATAATCTGTGCTATTCATAAAAATCAAAATCATGCAAAGAAGGTTGAAAAAGATGATTGAATAAAATAGGACATGAAAGATAAAAACCATGAATTCCAAAATGTTTTCTGAACTGCACCCACAATCTCAGTTTCCCTGACAACAGGACTATCAATTGATTTATTTGAAGAGAAAAGAAGTGAAGTGTTGAAATAGAAAGATTTTAGCAGAATTCAGCTCCATTGCTACCCATACTCGACGATCCACTTGGTTATGAAAATGTAACCAAAACATAAGGTTAAGTATATTGATATACTCAATAATAAAATCTGAAATTAGGTAGCGCCATGCCTTCGTTCCTTTTAGATTTCTGAAGACAAACTTTGTTTAGACAAAGGTACAAGTAAATCAAAAAAATGATTTGGGAATAAAAATTGGTATAGATTGAAAAAGACATAAAAATTTAGATAAGATATTCATTTTTGATTGAATCAATACCACCAACCAGAGATATAGAAAGGGCAATCATTGTGTTAAGAACTGTTTCAGGTGCTTTAAAGTGTAAGGAAATTTTCTTTAAAAAGATACTTTAATGATTCTTTGTAACTGTTGTTACCAAGAGAAGTCCATTTATTTTCCACAATCACTAAAGCAGGTGGATTCAAAGGGAAAAGTTCACTTTTTTGCAGGTTTAATCTTATATCCTGAAAACTGACTAAATTGGGAAAGTAGTGACAGCAGGAAGGTAAGGAGGTGTCAGGGCTTAATATAAAAAAGCAGGAGATCATCCACATAAAGAGAAACTTAATGTTCAATTCCCTTCCTGCAAAAACCTGAAAATGACTCATATACTCAAAATGCAATTGTCAAAGGCTCTATGGCCAAATCAAAAAGTAATAGACTTCGAGGACATCCTTGACGGGTTCCCAGTTGGAGATTGCAAGGTTGTGACTGTAGAAAGTTAGTGAGAATTGAAGCCGTAAGGCATGATTACAGTAATTTAATCCATGTCATAAAACATGGTCGAAAATGGAAATTTTCTAAGATCTAAAGGACCCATTTCTACTGATTCCATTTAGCAGCACTCAGTCGAATCCAGCTGCATTAAGAATAAAGGTTAAAATACAATAGACAGTGCAAAATGTAAAAGAAAATCAGTCGTCTAGTCCTTAATAATGGAAAGTTCACTTTAATCAGCTAATTCTTGTAATTTACATAATTTAAATGTGAACCCTACTCACTGGGCTGTAACAGCATTGCGCTAACTGCGACACTAACCGTGCCACCGTCATAATTAAAAAAACCCCTTCCCCTCAGTTTACAGATAAAGCCTTACTAATATACTTAATATTAATAAAGATAAAGGCTCTTACTCAGCAGGAATAGGGAGACACTTTGGGAGAGTTGCCCCAGCAGCACTGCCATTTTATTCAAACATAGCTTTATTGAAATTTTGTTCAAATAACCGCTGCAGGCAGGGCATGACCAGGGCACTCCATTTACTGAATATTTGCTCCCATCTTCACCAGAGATTGTGTGTTGCTTCAGAGAACATTTACTATTACAATCTAAACTTTTATTTATTTATTTTTATTCTTTTTGATTTTAAAATGTATTTATTTACTCAATTTTTTTTGCTGCTTAGTTGGGGCTGCTTGGTATCCAGATACCAAGGATTTTGCTGTACATGGATAGATATTAATCAAATGCAAGTACACAACTGGTCATCATGGGCTGAAGGGCCTGTCTCCACATTGTAGAACTCATCTATGAATTTGAGTCTCCTTACCTCTCGAATTTTCTCAATGGCTAGCATTAGGATATGTGAGATGAGAATCCACTCTGGAATTGAGGGTAAGCGCTCCATCTTCACCAGAATAACGTAATTGTAGAGCAGCAGGTAGGTGAGATATGTCATCTGTAAAAGAAATCAGTTGAGAGCCTGAAGATGAGGCACTCTCCCTGGAACGTGCACAACTGTGAGGTGCCCAGCAGCATCTTACCGTGTGGAACCAAAATTTAACAATTGGTGCGTTATAGAACTCATAAATCTTCCTTCCAATTGGGATACTTTGGTGATTTTCCACTCCATCTTCTTCATCCCCTTTTCTGGAAACAGCCTCAGCATTTGCATCCTGAAACATGAGGAACATCTTTTTTATCCTGAGTGGGATGAGAATCGAAGTGGGATAACACCACAAACCCAGCTGTGAACTCGCTCTCCAGCGTCACCTCGAATTGCTGAACTGAACCTTCCACTTCCCCAGTCAACCATCAATCTTTCAGTGCTTGATTCTCCAGTCTCCATCTCTGCAAATCCATCCTGACCCACCTAACCCACCAGCACCCTGCCCCACCCAATGAACCCCCCACTTCATTTTCTCCCCTCACCCTTCCTGATCCCACTCGCCTTCCTTGTCGATACTTACATTGTCCTCCTCTTTCTCCTTCCCCTGCTCATCTCCTGTTGCTTCATACGACAAATCATCAGTACCTTTAAAATCCAGGAGGAGAATCGTGGGTGGGAATATTATTGCCAACATAATCTGACAGGAAATCACAAAATAGCCCAGGGAATTTGAATTCAATTTTAAACACACATAAAGTTAAAATTGCAGTGAAATCACCAGAACACAATGACTGAATGATACATACAGGCATGTAGCTTTTCAATGATCGAGCTTACAAAACTTGTAACTCACTGATGCTGTCATTCTTGACAACTCAAAGCTTACCTTGACAAATCTCCCTCCAGGCCGTGTGCTCCTTGGAAGAAGACCGCAGAGCCCACGTCACTGACAAAAGACAAAGGAGGAAAAACCGAACACCCAACCCCAACCCACCAATTTTCCCTTGCAACCGCTGCAACTGTGTCTGCCTGTCCCGCATCGGACTTGTCAGCCACAAACTGAGCCTGCAGCTGACGTGGACATCACCCCTCCATAAATCTTCGTCTGCGAAGCCAAGCCAAAGAAAAGAAGAAAAAAGATCTCCCTCCAGGCCGTGTGCTCCTGAGTACAATGACCCTCTTCCTTTGTTCTTGCTTCTTACCTCTTATCTCCTAATCTGAAGTCGGTGAACTTTCCCATGGGGAAATGTTCATCTACTATCTATCAATGCCATTCATAATTTTGCAAACCTTTATCAAGTCCCCTTTCAGTCTCTTCCACTCCAAGGAGAACAAAATCAACCTATTTTATCTCTCCTCATAACTGAAAAAAAAAGTGCTGGAGTAATCAACAGGTCCTATGATGTCCATAGAGGGAAAGATGTATAACCAACAATTCGTGCCTGTGTTCTTCATTAAACCTCCTATCATCCTCTCTAGAGCAATGAATAATTTTCTATTTTATGGCAACCAGAAATGCAATAATGCAGACAATACAAAGGTAGGTGAAGGAACAGGTAGTGTTGAGGAAAGAGAGAGGCTGCAGAAGGACTTGGACAGGTTAGAAGAATAGGCAGAGAATTGGTGAATGAAATGTCAGAAAGTACAAGGTCATGCACTTTGGCAGAAGAAATAAATGGGCAGTCTATTTTCGAAATAGGAATAAAATTGAAAATTCCCAGATGCAAAGGAACCTGGGAGCCCTTGTGCAGGATACCCTGAAGATAAACTTGCAGGTTGAGTCGGTGGTGAAGAAGGCAAATGCAATGCTGCCATTCATTTCAAGAGGAATAGAATACAAAAGCAGGGATGTGATGTTGAGGCTTTACATGGCCCTGGTGAGACCTCACTTGGAGAATTATGAGCAGTTTTGGGCTCCTAATTTAAGAAAGGATGTGCCAACATAAGAGATAATTCAGAGAAGGTTCACAAGGATGATTCCAAGAATGAAAGGGTTATCATATGAGAAAAATTTGACGACACTTAGCATATACTCTTTGGAATTTAGAAAAATGAGGGGGGGGGGGGATCTCATTGAAACATTTCAAATATTGAAAGGCATGGACAGAGTAGATGTAGAAAAGTTGTTTCCCTTGGTGAGAGAGTCTAGGACAAGAGAGCACAAGAGGGTGGTGAATCTGTGGAATTTGTTGCCATGGGAGGCCAGGTCATTGGGTGTATTTAAAGCAGAGATTGATAGGTTCTTGATTAGCCAGGGCATCAAAGGTTATGGGGAGAAGGCTGGACAATGGGGCAAAGTGAGAAAATGGATCAGCTCATGATTAAATGGTGGGGTAGACTTGATGGGCTGAATGGCCTATTTCTATACCAATGTCTTATGCTCTAAAAGTCTCAACCCAAACTGGCATAAATGGCAAATATGGACATGGTACCTTCAGGCCAGGATTTTTGCGTACATGAAGTCTCCCCATCCACATGTCAGACAGCAACATCTGGCTGCAGGTGTGAGCAATGAAGTCACGGTGTTTGGCTGTCACTGCCAGTTTAAGGCAGGTCAAGTCACTCCAATTCTTCAGTTCATAGGTCAAGAGCTTCATGGCGACCTGCTCATCATGTTTGAATGTGTGGTCCAGGAGATCAACAGCAAGCTGGCCAAAGTCCCTGAAGAGAGAGAGGAGAAAGTGCAAGAAGCACAAGAGATGAGAAAACAATAGTCGGAAGCATCTTCTCAGCCAATTTTAAATTTGCAGTATATTTAAAATTAATTCAAAGCATGGGTCATCATCCTCAACTTCAATCTCCAACGTTGCTCTTGTCAGAAAACTCGGAACTGAGGAAGGAATGTTTCATCTTGAACTTGCATGAGAATCCACATGATGCCTCAAGGGATGAGAGGGCTTCGAGAGTATAGTAAAACCCCTGGTAACCGGAATCTATGTGGATTGATAGATGCCGGATACGTGTATTTTCCAGTTGCTTGAGACTTACTCTTACAATGTCTAACTAATACACCTGCATTAAGAATAAACAGTTTAAAAGACAAAAATACTAGACAGTACTTACACTGAACAAACTTCACTTGCATAAATATATAAACCTTAAAGCATTTTACTTTATTTTCAGTCACATTCTTTGAAAACATTTAATCGTCATTGAATCTGGTGGTTCCTTTCCTTCCACGGAGCCGCCCGAAAGACGAACAATGACATTTTAGAATTAACACCCCCCCCCCCCCCCCCACCAAATTTACAGATAAAGCTTTTGACCGGGGCAACTCTTACTAAGCAGGGATAAGGAAACACTTTAAGAGAGACACCCCAATGGCAAGAGGCATAAACCAGCTCTTCATCCTGGGCGACATCATCGCTGTTTCACACAACTTTATTTAAACAGCTGCTATGCCCAAGGGACTCTGGTGGCTGAATATTTGCTCCCATCTTCACCAAAGGTTTATGTGTTACTTCAGAGAACATTTACTTTTACAATTTTAAACGTATGTATTTTTACCTTTTAATTTATTCTCATTTATTTAATTTTTAAATTTTATTTTCCTCTATGTTTTTGCCGGATACCAGTGGTTTTACTGTAGTATCTTTGCTCAAATAATTTTGTTCCATTAACACACAAGATAGTCTTTTCAACTGTAACAGAGTGGCATCAATAAGTCAGTTTAACATGTTCTGAGGAATTGGGCAGAATCCAGAGAAATCTTAGATTGGATCCCAGTGAGAAGATATTGGGAATACTGTATCTGATCTCACTTCAAAAGGAGAGTTGCACATGATTGTGGGAATGCAGCAAAGATTCCTGCATCAAGGATCCAGAGTTGGCTGCAGAATCTCAACTTGAAGCACCGACAATCCTCACATGGGTAGAGCATTGGCTGATCGCTCGGGGTCAGTATTGGGGCTACTTCATTTAACAAGGACAAAAGACAGATGTGTCAGTATTTCAGTGGAGTAAAGGGTATGAGAGAGGAACTGGCCAAAGTCGATTGGAAGGGGACACTAATAGGGAGGAGCGTAGAACAACAACGGATGGAGTTTCTGTGAGAAATGAGGAAGGTGTAGGATAGATACAAACCAGAAAAGAGGAAATATCCAAATGGAAAAATGTCACAACTATGGCTGATAAGGGAAGTCAAAGCCAATATTAAAGCAAAAGAGAGGACATACAAGGAAGTAAAAATTAGTGTGAAGATAGAGAATTGACAAATTTTAAAAAACTTGCAGAAGGCAAGATTTTTGAGGAAATGAAAAAGGATCTAGAATGCGTAGAGTGTGATAAATATTTTTTTGAACAAGGATGTGCGAGGTAAGTGGAGGACCTTAAAAGGTGAAATTTGAAGAGTACAGAGTTTGTATGTTCCTGTCAGGATCAAAGGTATGGTTAGAAGTCATAGGGAACCATGGTTTTCAAGGGATATTGGGGATTTGGTTCAGAAGAAGAGAGAGGTGAATAACAGGTATAGGCCACATGGAGCAAATGAGGTTCTTGAGGAGTATTAAAAAATGCAAGAAAAACCTCAGAAGAAAAAGAAATCAGGAAGGCTAAAAAGACATGAAGTTGGCAGACAATGTGAAGGAAAATCCTAAGGGTTTCTACAGATATATTAAGAGCAAAAGGATAGTAAAGGACAAAATTGGTCCCCTTGAAGATCAGAGTGATCGGCTTTTTATGGAGCCAAAAGAGATGGGGTGATCTTAACTGTTCTTTTTTCATCAGTATTCACTCAGGAAAAGGGCACAGAATTGTGGGAATTAAAGAAAACAAGCAGTGAGGTAATGGAACCTATACAGATTAAAGAGGAGGAAGTGCTTGCTGTCTTAAAGCAAATAAGAGTGGATAAATCCCCAGGGCCTGACAAGATATTCCCTTGGACATTGAGAGACGCTGGTGTAAAAATTTCAGTGGCTCTGGCAGAAATATTTAAAATGTCTTAGCCATGGTGTGGTGCCAGAGGATTGGAGGGTAGCTCATGTCGTTCCATTGTTTAAAAAAACTCTCCAAAAGCAATGGTGGAAATTATAGGCTGGTAAGCCTGACACTAGTAGTACATAAATTATTGGAAGGCATTCTAAGAGATGTGATATTCAATTATTTGGATAGTCATGGACTGATTAGGGATAGTCAACATGGTTTTGTGCATGGTTGGTCATGTTTACCCAATCTTATTGTTTTTCAGGAGGTTACCAGGAAAGTTGATGAAGGAAAGGCTGTGGATGTTGTCTACATGGTCTTAACTTAGGCCTCTGACAAGGTCCCATATGGGAGGTTAGTCGGGAAGGCTGAGACGTTAGGAATTCATGGTGGAGTACTGAACTGGATTCGACAAAAGCTGGACAGGAGAAGCCAGAGTAATGGTGGATGATTGTTTCTCATACTGAAGGATTGTGGCTAGAGGTGGACCTCAGGGATCAGTGCTGGACCATTGTTGTTGTCATCTATATCAATGATTGGATGATAAGGTGGTAAAATGGATCAGCAGATTTGCAGATGACATTACGACTGGAGGCGTTGTAGACGGTGAGGAAGGTTTTCAAACCTTGTTGTAGGATCTGGACCAGCTGAAAAAATGGGCTGAAAAATGGCAGATGGAATTTCATGCAAGTAAGTGTGAGGTTGCATTTTGAAAGGACAAATCAAGAAAGGGCATACACGGTGAATGGTCGTGCACCGAGGAGTGGGGTAGAACAGAGGGATCTGGGAATACAGATACATAATTCCCTGAAAGTGGCATCACAGGTGAATAGAGTTGTAAAGAGAGATTTTGACATATCTGCCTTCAAAATATTGAGTACAGGAGTTGGGATGTTATGTTAAATTTGTATAGGACATTGGTGAGGTCAAATTTGCAGCATTGTGTTCAGTTTTGGTCACCTAATTATAGGAAAGATATCAATAAGATAGGAAGAGTGGAGAAAAGATTTACTAGGATGTTGCCAGACTTCAGGAACTGAGTTACAGGGAAAGGTTAAACAAGTTAGAACTGTATTCCCTGGAGTGTAGAGAATGAGGTGAGGTTTGATAAAGGATTTAAAAGTATGAGGGGAATAGAAAGAGTAAATGTAGGTGGGCTTTTTCCACTAGGGTAGGTGACATGCAAACCAGAGGACATGGGTTAGAGTGAAAGGAGAAAAGTTTAGGGGGAACATGAGGGAGAATGTCTTCATGCAGAGAGTGGTTGGGGGTGGGGAGGGGGGGGGGTGAAACAGGTTTCCAGATGAAGTGGTGAATGCAGGCTCAATTTTAACATTTAAGAATAATTTGGATAGGTACATGGATGGGAGAGGTATGGATGTCTATGTACTGGTGCAGGACAGTGGGACTAGGCAAAAAAAAAATGGTTTGGCACAGATTAGAAGTTCCAAAGAGGCCTATTTCTGTGCTGTAATGTTCTATGGCAACTGAAAAACTCTCAAGGAGATAAAAGATGGTATGAAAGTAGACTAGCAAATAAGATCAAAGAGGATATAAAAAGCTTCTTCAAGTATATAAAAAGTAAAAGAGAGGTGAGAATAGATATAGGACAACTACAAAATGACACGAAAAATAACAATGGGAGGCACAGAAATGACAGAGGAACTAAATGAGTATTTTGCATCAGTCTTCACTGTGTATGATATTAGCAGTGCGCCTGATGTCAAAGGGTATTAGGGAAGGGAAGTGAGTGCAGTTACTATTTCATGGAAGGTGCTCAGGAAGCTGAATGGTTTTAGGGTAGATGCCTCTCCGACGAGATGGACTGCACCCTCAGGTTCTGAAAGAAATAGTGGTAGAGATTATGGAGGCAAGTTTCAGGAATTAATAGATTCTGGCATGGTCCCAGAGGACTGGAAAATTGCAAATGTCACCCCACTGTTCAAGAAAGGAGGGAGAAATGAAATCATAGGCTGGATAGCCTGATGTCAGTGGTTAGGAAGATGTTGGAGTCAATTGTCAGAGATGAAGTTGCAGAGTGTACTTGGAGGCACATGATAAGATAGGCCAAAGCCAGCATGGTTTCCTTGAGGAAAATCTTGTTTGACAAACCTATTGAAATTTTTTGACAGTGACAAACAGGCTGGATAAAGGATATGCAGTGGATGTTATGTATTTGGATTATCAGGCCTTAGAGGGGCCGTGCCACGTGACGACGTGGGGTTAGACTGGTAATCTCTGCTCTCCTCAAAAAAGTTGAGAAAAAGTGACAAAAAAGACTATAAAAGTTATGGAAAGTACAAGAAAGATATACAGAAGAGATCAACCTGCCACCAAAGAAAGATAAAGCTATCACTGTAATACAAGGAATGGAGCAAGAAAAAGAAGAGAGGCCAACCTTGAGAAAGGATACTGGAGATGTCCGCAAGGTAATATCTAAGGGAGAGAGGCCAAAAGCCAGGGAGACCTTGGACACTGCTGTCCAAGGTCTCCTCCAACAAAAGCCACTGACATCGAGTAAAAAGGCGACTCTGCGCATGCGCAACTCCTCACACATGCACAGGGAACATAAAAAAAGAGGAACTTTTAAAAAAGGTACAAGACACCCAGAGCTCCAGAGATCAAGAAGAGGACCTAGAAAAGCAAAGAAAAGACTAAGAACAAGTACAAACCGGGACCAATGCCTGAAGAGGGCGCACAAAATCAGTGAACCGGTGCGGACTCGAAAGGCCAACATGGCCTGTTTCCGCTCCGTCAATGGTTATATGGTTAAGCTACTATCAAGAATAAATCAGAGAAAGGTGCAGGTTTCTTTATCTTCTGAGGAAATGAATCAATTTTTAGACTCTTTTCGTCAATCTATCGTGGTGTTAACTGATGAAGAAAGGAAGAATGGTGACAAGATTGAAAGATTAATGCAACAGGCTGATACAACATTAAAGCAAATTAATTTGAGATTCAGAATATTAAAGACCAAATGAAAAAGGTGCAAGCAGAAGCTGCTGCTAAGAATGATCAGTTAATGGAAAAAATGGACATTCTGAAAAATCTTAGTAGACAGAATAATATCAAGATTATTGGTCAAAATATGAAAAAATTTCTGCAACAACGGATACTGGAATCTTTGGGTCAGTCAGGCTGAATTCCAAGGAGATTTGGAGATTG
Source organism: Narcine bancroftii (assembly GCF_036971445.1). Lineage (NCBI taxonomy): Eukaryota > Metazoa > Chordata > Chondrichthyes > Torpediniformes > Narcinidae > Narcine > Narcine bancroftii. The sequence continues at coordinate 5,240,926 of NC_091479.1, read as the reverse complement.
ACGAGCCCTTCGGGCACTGAGACCTAAACCTCAGCCTGACCAAAGGTCCTGTCCAATACTTGTCAGATTTCTTCAATACGAAGTAAGAGAGAAGATATTGGAGTTGGCAGCAAATCCAGCTAAAAGAAAGATGATCACCTTTGATTTATAATGAAAATAAGATTTTCTTTTATCCATTCACAAGTTTTGATTTGTTAAAAAAGAGAGAAGAGTTTAATCCAGTGAAAAATATGCTATGGAAAAAAGGCGATGTCTTTGTTTTGAGATACCCTGCTGTGTTGAAAGTATTTGTGGGAGAAATAGATTTTTTACAAATCTTAATGAAGCAAAGATATGTGCTGATTCATTGCCTGACAAAGAACAACAGGTGGCTGCCGGTACTTGGACTAATTATATAAATGAAAGGATTTTATTATAACTGAAATTACATTGTGTTTCAAGTGAGTTTAAATGGGGAGGAAGGTTTAACCTACAATGTATATGATCTACTATATTTTGATAAAGTCTATGGATTATTAGACTTGTGGGAAAGTCTATAGTGAGGGATAGTATGGCATATCGAATCAGTTAGTGTGGAGTATGAAGCTGACCACTGCGGAATCATGGGCATGAATGTTATTTGCCTCCCGTATAGATACGGGAATTCGAGACGTTGTAACATCGCACGCCTCTGGGATTTTTCTTTACTTTCTTCTTCTTACTTCCTTTTACTATCTTTTTTTTTTGTTCAAAGCCTGGATTACTTAAGAACGTAGTACGTTATATAAGTAGTATCAAAGGGTGAGCGGTGGGGGATGCTGGATGGACATATGGTTTAATATTGGTGTTTAATGGCAGGAAAATTGAACTTTATTAGTATTAATATTAACAGATTTGAGAATCCAATAAAGTGATAAAGGTTATTAGGTTATATGATAAAAGGTAAAGTGGATGTAGCTTTTCTCCAAGAAATTCATTTAATCAAAATAGATCATGCGAAATTAAAGAGGGATTGGGTAGGAATGGTACTGTCTTTTCCATTTAACTCTAAAGCCAGAGGGGTAGCGCTATTAATAAATAAAAGTTTACCAATTAAAATATTGGATACAACTATTGATAAAGTGGGAAGATATGTAATGATGAATTGTCAAATTTATTCAAGATTTTTATGCAATTAGTCAATCAAAGGGGAAGATAATTATGGGGGAGATTTCAATTTTACCTTCGGTTGGATAGATCAGGTGGAATTATGGTTAAAAACAAGATAGTTAAAACTGTGATAAATTTTATGAATGAAATGAAACTCATTGACAGTTGGCGGAAGATGTACCCTAGTACTAGGTATTATTCGTTTTATTCTTTTAGACACAAGACATATTCACGTATAGATATGTTTTAAATCTTTTCAGAAGGCCTTTGAGAAGGCCTCTGATTGCTGCACATGAGGCTACTGAACAAGAGACCATGGCATCATAGGAAACATACTAGCGTGGGTGGAGCATGAGCTGATAGGCAGGAAGCAAAGCGCTACCAATCGCTGATGGTGTTTCACGGGGGTCAGTGTTGGGGTTGCTTCTTTTATGTTGCAAATCAATGATTCGGATTGTGAAGTGAATGTCTTTGTGCCCAAGTTTGCACATAATCGAAAGGCAGGTGAAGGAACAGGTAGTGTTGAGGAAACAGGGAGGTAGCAGAAGGACTTCAACAGATTAGGAGGATGGGCTGAGAAGAGGCAAATGAAATATAATGTTAGAAAGTGTATGGTCATGCACTTTGGTAGAAAAAATACATGGCAGACAATTTTCTAAATGGGGAAAAAATTGAAAATACCTAGATGCAAAGCAACCTGGGAGCCCTCATGCACTATACCCTGAAGGTGAACTTGCAGGCAGAGTCGGTGGTGAAGAAGGCAAATGCCATGTTGGTTCATTTCAAGAGGAATAGAATATTTTTTCATGTGAGGATTATCGTATGAGGAACATTTGGTGGCTCTTGGCATGTACTCCTTGGAATTTAGGAGAATGAGGGGGAAATCTCATTGAAACATTTTGAAGGTTGAAAGGCATGGACAGAGTAGGCAAATAAAGGTTGTTTCCCACAGTGGGAGAGTCTACGCCAGGAGGGCACAACTTCAGGATTGAAGAGCATTTGCTTAGAACAGGGATGCCCAGGAATTTAATTGGCCAGTGGCAGGTGAATCTGTAGAATTTGTTCCCACAGACAATTGCAGAGGCCAAGTCAATGGGTGTATTTAAGGCAGAGATTGATAGGTTCTTGATTACCAGGGCATCAAAGGTTATGGAGAGAAGGCCAGGCAGTGGGGCTAAGTGGGAAACTGGATCAGCTGATGATTAAATAGTGAGGAAGACTCGATAGGCTGAATGGCCTATTCCTGCCTATTTGATTTTATGATTTGGATTGAGAAATAAATGGCTTTGTTGCTAAGTTTGTAGATGAAACAAAAGTGGAGGAGCAGGTAGTGATGAGAAAATGGAGAGCGTGCAGAGAGAATTACATCAGAAGGGGCATAAATTGGCAAGTGAAATACAGTGTTGGAAAGAATATGGTCATGCACTTTGATAGAAGGAATAAGAGAGCAGACTATTATTTGAATGGGGAGAAAATTCAAAATTCTGAGGTGAAAAAGGACTTGGGAGCCCTCGTGCAGGATACCCCAAAGGTTAAACTCCAGGTTGAGTTGGTGGTTAAGAAGGCGAATGCAATGTTGGCATTCATTTCTGGAGGAATAGCATATGAGAGCAGGATGTGATGTTGAGAATTTATAAGGCACTGTTGAGGCTTCATTTGGAGTATGTCTCCTTATTTAAGAAAGTCAAAGGGTCAGAGAATACTCACAAGGATGATTCTTGGATTGAAGGAATTAACTTATGAGGAATGTTTAATGTTTCTGGGACTGTATTCCTTGGAGTTCAGAAAAATGAGTGGGAACCTCATCGAAGCATTTCAAATGTTGAAAGGTGTGTCAGAGTAATGTGAAAATGTTATTTCCCATGGTAGGGGAGTCCTGGGCAAGAGGGCAGAACTTCAGGATTGAAGGGTACCCATTTATAACAGAGATACGGAGAAATTTCTTCAGCCAGAGGGGGGGTGAACCTCTGGAATTACTACCATGACTGGTGAGGATATCTTTGGATATATTTAAGGCAGAGATTGATAGCTATCTGTATAGTCAGGGTATCAAAGGTTATGGGGAGAAGGCCAAGGAGTGGGGCTGAGTGGGAGAATGGATCAGCTCATGATGAAATGGCAGAGTGGATTTGACAGGCCAAATGGCCTACTTCTGCTCTTATATCTATCGTCTTAATTCCTAACTCCCCCATCCTGCATTAAATGCCACTTGGCCACCAAATTCCTCCTGTTTTTTGCTCTGAATTCCAGCATCTGCAATTTCTTGAGTCTTTCTGAATCAAAGATTGATTCTTAGGATGGGTGATTGTTTTGTGAGGAAATATTAAGCAGACTGAGCCAAGACTATGGAGTTGAGATGACAGAAATTATGTAATTAAGTTCAATATTGTTGCTGGATTTGACCGGGTTGATGCGCAGATGAAATGGAATGTCAAGAACACAAACTCACTGTCTCAAAATAAAAGAATGGCCATTTAGATAGAGTTGAGAAAAATCTTGAGATACTAAGGGAATTGAGAGGTTTTAAGTTAGTTTAAGTATGTTGTGCTGAGTCCAAGCATGGGAGACGTGCTGAGTTTCTATGTCTTATGTTCTTGGATTCAGACTGATATAGGTGACTAGCACACTCTGGTAGCTTGTGGTTGGGCATGACAGGAGGAAGGAAGGTGAAAAAGGAGAGCCCTGGGAAATGCACAGAGGAGGGCAACTAACCTGGAGTTGTTTTCAAGATCCTGAGAAATGTCATCCACAAGCTCGCTCCCAGAACACTCATTTGACATGGCTTTGTAAAGTTTGCAGGCCACCAGGGCTTTAGCCAGAGCCTCCTCACCCTGCTGCCAGAAGAAGAGAGCCATGCGCTGTCGCTTCACCAGCACTGCCCATACCAGCAGCTCGTGGTAGGGGAAGGCAAATCGGCCTATATCAGGGTTCTCCTCATCAATGTCAATCTCCTCCTCTTTCTTCTTCTTTTTCTTTTTTCGTTTAGATTTTGAGGGTGGTTCATCATCCTAGGCCAGAAGAACAGAGTGAGCACAGGTAGAGAATATTCCAGTCTCACTGGACCATTACCAAATACCCAAACACAATTAAAAAAATACATCAGGGACATGTGTGAGGAACTTCAGAGACACAGGATATGAGGCAGTAGCTGTGTCGCTGCTTTTGATTGAAAATGAGTTTCCCGATCAATTTTTTTCTTTAAAAAATTTCTTGCTGATCAAAGATACAGATCAAAATGGATGGGGATTCCTAATTAGTATTCAATATTCAAGAGCAGTTACAAGAGATGGGCATTGAAAGGTTAATGGTATATTTTTTTTAAGGCAGCACAGATCAAATGAATTAAAGGATGTTCAAAGGGTTCATGTAATGTTTACTGCCTGGATCAGAGATAATCAGAAAGTTAATGGACTGTCTTCATGGAACAGAGGTGATCAAGGGGTTAATGATGCATTCACAGACATGGGGCAGAGGTGATTGAGGGTTAATGTTGTGTTCATTGACTTGGTGATAAACATCTGGCATTGGTCAGTTGGGATGGGCTGCGGGCACTGAGCTGTTCTGCAGGTTTCTGTTGGAGAGCCAAGGAGTTGATGGTGCTGTGTAGTCACTGTCTATACCCATGAGGGCACTGGGAACTCACTAAAAGGAGATTAGCCCTGAAGGAGGTTGGGATTAGGGAACAACAACACTGATGCTGTGTGAACATTTGGGAAAGCTGCTCATTGATAAACCACATTCACAATAATATCACAGGATGTGATGGAAAATACAATGCATTTGCTCAAAGTCCATGCCAGTTTTTATGCACTGCTAAGCTTTCTTAACAATTTCCTTGTCCAAATCCATCTGCCTGATCTTCTATCTCCTCCTGATAAGCCTCCACTTAAATGTATCAGGATTACAAAGTAAAAAGGTTTAATTTCCAGGGATTTTTCTGATTGCTGCTTTTCTGCCTGCAAGGATCGACAACGAGATAGACAACAGACTCGCCAAGGCAAATAGCGCCTTTGGAAGACTACACAAAAGAGTCTGGAAAAACAACCAACTGAAAAACCTCATAAAGTTAAGCGTATACAGAGCCGTTGTCATACCCACACTCCTGTTCGGCTCCGAATCATGGGTCCTCTACCGGCATCACCTAGGCTCCTAGAACGCTTCCACCAGCGTTGTCTCCACTCCATCCTCAACATTCATTGGAGCGACTTCATCCCTAACATCGAAGTACTCGAGATGGCAGAGGCCAACAGCATCGAGTCCACGCTGCTGAAGATCCAGCTGCGCTGGTTGGGTCACATCTCCAGAATGGAGGACCATCGCCTTCCCAAGATCGTGTTATATGGCGAGCTCTCCACTGGCCACCGTGACAGAGGTGCACCAAAGAAGAGGTACAAGGACTGCCTAAAGAAATCTCTTGGTGCCTGCCACATTGACCACCGCCAGTGGGCTGATATCGCCTCAAACCGTGCATCTTGGCGCCTCACAGTTCGGCGGGCAGCAACCTCCTTTGAAGAAGACCGCAGAGCCCACCTCACTGACAAAAGACAAAGGAGGAAAAACCCAACACCCAACCCCAACCAACCAATTTTCCCCTGCAACCGCTGTAACTGTGTCTGCCTGTCCCGCATCGGACTTGTCAGCCACAATCGAGCCTGCAGCTGACGTGGACATTTACCCCCTCCATAAATCTTCGTCCGTGAAGCCATGCCAAAGAAGAAGACAGTAAAACCACAAATTGTGCCCTGCATGGATTTAAGACTACACATCATGATCTGGTTATACAGTTATAACCGGAGAGATCTGCAGTTACCCTGTGTCAGGATTACAAACATTGCTACCACATGTAAACATAATTACCATCACTCTGGAACATATTTATCTTGATACCATTTGACTCATGTTCATTTCTGTTCAGCCAATGAATTTGTTCTGTGAATTATGAGGATTCTATTCAGTCAGAGAGCCATACTTGAGTGAACGCAGCTAAAGACTCAAAGACACAAGTGCAGATACAGGGAGGCTGCTCTCCTCACAGAGGAGCTAAAGACTAGAGTTCAAAAATCAAATATGGATTGGCATTTCAGGACGAAGATGATAAACATCTTCACTCTTAGAATGATGAATCCGAAGTACCCTAAGAGGACTGTGAAACCTCATTTTTTGGATTCAAGACAGAGGTGAATCAAGAGCAGGAAAACATTATTGAACTAGCCTTGATTATGTTCAATGATGAAGCAGACTCAAAACAACACATGGTTTACTCCAGCTCCTCCATCTGATACCCTGTTCTCTGGCATCATCTGAGAAGCTCAAGAAGTAGGGTCCAATGCTGGAGGTGGCACAAGGAATGGAGGGAAAGGCTGGAGTGGGTCATGGTCCAGGGATAGGAGGCACATGACAAACATGGAAACAACAGAACCACCAAATTCACCAGATACAAGAAGAATAAAAAAAGATACTTACCTCCATTCCCAGAAGCTTAAGAGCTTTTGGCTGCAGGAAGATAGATTGAAATAAATTAACAGGCAGAATAGGACATCACTTTTTAACACTATCAGGTAGAATGACCTGCAGTGAAATGCAGCCCCTTCTGGGTCAATGAACCATTCCAGTGCATTGACTGCCATTGTGCCTGATGTTGAAAAGAACCAATGCACATTAAAGGATGTCCCATCAACATTCACAAACATTCCCAATGATGTTGACAGAGATCCCTCTAATCTTTGGTGGAGTTCAAGTTTAAGTTTATTTTCACATGTACCAAAATGCAGAGGTGGAGATCAAAAAATTGTTAGATATTAAAGGAATTAATTTGAGTTAGTCAGGGAAAGATCATATAAGATCAACTGTAGTCTAACAGAATGGTGGAAATTGGTGAGAATGTTCTCCTGCATTTGTTTATCTCATTGTATTACATTCTTGCATTCGGACATGCAAAATCACCAGTCTAGAAGAGAGTGGAACATGACAGGCCAGCCAGGGAACAATGTGAAGGTAACAACAGCAGGTGAACTAAGGCTGGACGGAATCCAGCAATGGTACACAGGTTTCCAACACGAAAGTCTGCAGACTCCGTGATTGAAATAAAAACACAATGCAGGAGAAACTCAGCAGGTCAAACAGTGTACTTTAGAATCAGAATTTATTGTCATGAACAAGTCATGGACTTGTTGTTTTGTGGCAGCACTACAGTGCAAACATTCTACGAGGCACATTTCAAAATAAAAAATAGTGCGAGAAAAAGACAAAGTGAGTTAGTGTCTGTGGTTCATGGTTCATTCAAGAATCTGATGGCAGAAGGCAAGAAGCCGTCCTTGTGCTGCTGGGGACTCGTCTTCAGGCTCCTGTACCTTTTTCCCAATGGTAGCAGATGAAGAGGGCCTGGCCTGGGTGATGGGAGTCTTTGGGGACACCACCTCTTGTCGATGTTCTCGATGGAATTAAGACTGGTACCCGTGATGATGCAGGCTGAGTTATCAATCCTCTGGAGTTTTTTTCCTGTCCTGAACGTTGAAACCTCGATACCAGACAGTGATGCAACTAGATAGAATGCTCTCCACGGTACACTTGTAGAAGTTTTCGAGTCTTTGGTGACTGACCGAATCTCCTTAACTTCCTCACAGAGCTTAGCCTTTTTCATGATTGCATTGACATGGGGGCTTCAGGACACATTCTCAGAGATGTGGACAAACAGAAATTTGAAGTTCTTTATACAAAGATACATGACCAATGTTTCAAGCTTGAGGCTTTCATCAAAGTATGAGCAAAATGTAGGAAGGTGCCCACCTTTATCTTTGCTACATAAAGTACACTGTTTGACCTTCTGAGTTTCTCCAGTATTGTGCTTTTACTATGGCATCCAGGCTTACTTGTTGACAGTGCAGACAGAGGGTTCACAAGAAATCTTGGGGCCAAATCCATCCAAAGGAGAGGGATGAAATCAGTGGTTGAAGAAAAAAGCTGGGATTGGCTGCAGCATTCTCATCTTCTGCTAATTTTGTTTTGAACCAAGTGCAGGGGGTTTTGGGAAATACGTTGGATGTCACCTCAGCACCCCAGGAATTACGTGTGCAGGCAGGAATCTCAGCACTATGGAGCAAGAGGGATATCACAGGGGTCCTACCCTGGATGACTGTAAATCATTTATAATCTTTTTGACGTGCAGTGTGGTAACAATCCCGACGAACCCATGCTGCCCAATTACACTCACTCGACATACAACCCCCAGTTCATTTTTAAACGGTGGGAGGAAACATGAGTACCGGAGGAAACACACGCAGACACAGGGAGAGAACAAACAAACTCCTTACAGACAGTGTGGGATATGAACCCGGGTTGTTGGTGCCATAACAGCTTTGTAGTAATCACTAGGCTAACCCTTGTCCTGAACGTAGGAGAAAATCCATGACCTGAGGTGAATTTTGGATTTTAAACTAAATGGTCTGCATTTCTAAATCATTCTAACATTTGAGATTAAATTTGTTCAGTCAGGCTAATACTTACTCGCTTTGGTCCGAATAAATGATTGTACAGTGTTCGGAATGATTTGCGTGTATAAGCACAGCAGTAGGCTCCTCCCATCAGGTGCTCTATGACCAGCCCAATGTCGATCAGACTGATGTGGTAATCTGGAGGTAGGTTGCCCTGTTCCAAACAACAGTCCTGTGTCAACATGTTTGATCCAAAAACAGCCCCAGATCCAGTTTCTTACACTAAAAACACACAGAAATGATGGAGGAACTCAGCCAAACTCGCAGCAGCTACAGAAAAGAAAGATATATTACAGACATTTCAGGCCTTAGCCCTTCTTCAAGGAATTAGCAAAAACCAGGAAGGCATCAGAATAAAAACTGAGGTTGGCAGGTGGAGGAGACCAACACCAACAAAAAAAGGTGTAAATTGGATATGATAAGAGGACAGGTGAGAACTGATTTCGGTAAAGGCAACAGGGGTAAGAAGAAGGGGGAGGGGTTTTCAGAAACCAGAAGTCAATGTTAATGCAATCTGGTTGAAGGGTACCCAGACAGTTCTTTGCTTACACTTTGAAGAAGGCTCAAAATGTCAGTAATATATCTTTACCTCTGATGGATGCTGAGTTCCTCCAGCATTTTTTTGTGTTTTTATCACAATCGCAGCATCTGCAGACCTCCATATTTTACCTAGCTTCTTATACACATGCCACAGTCCAGGAGTCCAGCCCTGGATGAAGAACTAACTAGGTTCTGGAATACTGCAAGGCCAAGGGACCAGATATTGGAAGAACCAGTCCACAATGAGTCATTGTTGATTGTATCATCCCTGCTTGCTGAAGTGGTGACCTTCACTCCAGAACGAACTGTTCCTGCAGATAAACTGCTCAAGGTGTTCCAGTGCAGTTACCACATTAACACCTACACAACAATATGGAAAATTAATTGAATATGGCTGTTCACAAAAACAATCTAATTCATGTAACTGCTTCTCTGTTGAGATTTTACCAGAAACACTCTGGATTTCCTCTCTCCTTTGACCCAAATATGGACTGCAGAGGTGAAGTGAGACGAATTTCTTTGGCAACAAGGCAGCATTTAACTATGTTGGGTCAAGAAGCCCTCATCAATCTGAAGTCAATGGGCATCACAGGCGAAATGCTCTTGTGGTTGGAGTCATCCCTCACACAAATAAAGATGGATGATATTTTTGGAGGTCAATCATCCCAGCTCCAGGATAAGACTGAAGGTTCTGTTCTCGGCCTAACCATTTCCAACTTCTTCATTAATGACCTTCTTCAGAATGTCAGAAGTGGGGATGTTCACTGATAATTTACATAATGTTCAAATCCACGCAGCTCCTCAGAAAATATTTAAACTTGTGACATTTCTGCCCAAAAGTTCCAATCAATGACCATCTCAAATTGGAGAGCCCAGTGGTTCTCAACTTTTTTCTTTCTACTCGCATACCACTTTAAGTATTCCTTATGCCATACGTGCGCTGTGATTAGTAAGAAATTGTTTAAGGTGGGATGTGGGTGGAAAGAAAAAGGTTGAAAGCCATTGTTTTAATCACACCTCATTGACTCGTCATGTGCAGGGTTTCATAACTCCAAACGAAATGGACCAATGACAATTTTTCTCAAGCAAAATATTTTAGCCACAATTGGATCTAGAACAGTGATTCTCAACTCGTCCTTCCCACTCACGTACCACCTTAAGCAATTCCTTACTCATCACAGAGCACTGATGGCAGAGGGATGACTTAAAGTGGTTTGTGAGTGGAAAGAAAAAGGTTGAGAACCATTGGACTCTAACCACAAAACTTGACATTCAACATAATCACCATTGTTTAGACTTCTTGTTAGTCCTAGAATCAAATGTTTACCTTTTTCACATCTCTAACCAGATAATGAAGTGTGTTTGGTGGCCCAAGTCTCTGAAATAAAACACAAAATCTTGAGTCACTTGGTTCCATGTCTCTCCCCTCCACCTCACCATCTCAGGTGAATGGCATGACCCTTCGTATCAGTCTGAGGTGAAATGAGCTCAATGCAAGCAGACTCAGTGCCAAGGTTAGACAGGTTGATTAGTTTTATTCATGTCAATGTGAGTTAATTCCATCATTGGAGCGTATTCTGCATGGAGGTCGGTGACCAGTGGCATTCTGCAGAGATCTGTTCTGGGATCCTTGCTCTGTGGCGTTGCAGGTGTAAAGAAAGATTTTGGCCTTTATAAATCAGAGTATAGGAATTGGGATGTTATGCTGAAGTTGTTTAAAACATTGGTAAGGCAAATTTGGAATAATGTGTGCAGTTCTGTTCGCCTAACTACAGGAAGGATATCAAAAAGATTGAAAGAGTGCAGAGAAGATTACTAGAATGTTGCTGGGTCTTCAGGAGTTGAGTTACAGGGAGAGATTAAACAGGTTAGGACTTAATTCCTTGGAGCAAAGAAGAATCAGAGGAGATATGATTGAGGTTGACAAGATTATGAGAGGTAAAGAGAAAGTGGATGTGAGTAGACTTTTTCCACTTAGATTGGTGGAAATAAATACAAAAGGTTATAGTTTTACAATGAAAGGGGAAAGGTTTAGGGGAATATTAGGGAGAAGTTCTTCACTCAGAGAGTGGTGGGAGTCTGGAATGAACTGCCATCTTATGTGAATGTGGGCTCAATCTTGAGTTTTAAGAATAAATTGATAGATACATGGATGGGAGAAGTCTGGAGGGTTATGGAATGGGAGCAGGTCAGTGGGACGAGGGAGATAATGGTCAGCACAGACTAGAGGGGCTGAATGGCTTGTTTTCTATGCTGTAGCATTCCATGGTTCTACCTATTTAGGGATAAAAAGTGAAGGGGGGGGGGGAGTTTAGGGGAGACACCAGGAATGTTCTTTATGCAGAGAGCTTTGGGTGTCTGGAATGCCTTGCCAGGGATGGTGTTGGAGGCTGAAACAATGGGTGCACTGAAGAGACTCTCAGAGAGATACATGGATAGAAGAAAGATCGAGGATTACGGGGTAGGGAAGGTTTAGTACTTTTTTTAAGGAATCTATGGGTTGGCACAACACAGTGCTCTCTGTTCTATTGATAGGGCAGACAGCTAGCACTATTTTCCCTGAATGACAACAGCAAATACCTTAGGACATCTATTTAAGGTGAGTGGAGAAAAGTTCAAGGGAGATTAAAGTGTAGTGGAAAGCAAGGAAAGCTTTCAGAGCTTGCAGAGGGATCTGGACCAACTCAAAAAATTGGCTACAAAATGGCAGAGGGAATTTAATGCAGAGAAGTATGAGGTGTAGCATTTTGGAAAGATAAATCAAGGTAAACATACTTGGTAAATGGTAGGGCACTGAGGACTGCAGTAGAATACAGTATCATTAGTTACACAGGTTATATATCACGCCCCAAAAGTTCTTTTTAAAAATGGGATCCAACATTATCATATAGATGTTTTCGCTGTAAGAAGGAAATGGGAACAAAAGTACATGCAATTTGGGAATGTGAGAAAGTGAAAATGTGTTGGGAAGATCTAAATCAGATATTAAACAAAATCACAAAAAATAACATACCAAAAAAAGTGGCATCACAGATAGATAGGGTCAGAAAAAGAGCTTTTGGCACATTGGCCTTCATAAATCGAGTATGAGTTGGGATGTTATAAAACATTAGTGAAGCCAAATTGTGTGCAGTTTTGTACACCTAACAACTGAAAACATGCAGCGAAGATTTACCAGGATGTTGGTGGGACTTGAGGAACTGAGTTACAGGGAGAGGTTAAAAAGGTTAGGACTTTATTTCCTGGAGCGTAGAAGAATGAGGGGAGACTTATTAGTGGTATACAAAATTATAATGGGTATAGATAGAGTAAATGCAATTAACCATTTTCCACTGAGGTTATAAAATTATGAAGGGCATATGTAGACATGGAAAATGTAGGTGGGCTTTCTCCACTGAGAGTAGGTGAGATACAAACCAGAGTATATGAGTTGAGGATGAAAGGGGAAAAATTTAGGGTGAACTTCTTAACACAGAGTACTGGGAGTGTGGAACAAGTTGCCAGTATAAGTGGTATATGCAGACTCAGACTCAATTTTAATATTTAAGAATTTTGATAGGTACATGGATGGGATGGGTATGGAGGGTTATCAACTCAGTGGGACTAGGCAGAATAACAGTTCAGCACAGACTAAAGGGGCCTGTTTCTATGCTATAATGTCCTATGATTCTCCATCCTTCTCCTCTCCATCATCTCCTTCACTTTCTCCACTGTCCTGAGCAGTTAGAAGAACGCAGAACATTGTTGCACAGGACAAGCCCTTGGCCCATGATACGGTGCCAACCTGTGTAAACCTGCTCTACACAATCTAATCATTCCCTACCTGAGATACATTACCCTCCATTTTTCTTGCATCCATGCGACTAAGAGTCTTTTGAATGTCCCCATTTCACCCCTGGCAATACATTCCAGACAACGGCCACTATTTTAAAAAACTTACCTCTTTCATCTCCCATAGAACATTACAACACAGAAACAGGCCTTTCAGCCCTTCTTGTCTGTGCCAAACTATTATTCTGCCTAGTCTCAGACCTGCACCCAGTCCATAGCTCTCCTACCCCTCCCATCCATGTATCTGTCCAGATATTTCCATATAACAATTACAGTACGGAAACAGGCCATATCAGCCCTTCTAGTCTGCACTGATTTAAGAGAAACTCCATTAGTTCCATCTACCTGCTCCCTTGCCCATAACCCTCCAATCCCCTCACATCCATGTACTCATCCAACCTCCTCTTAAATGACAAAATTGACCCTGATGCTACCACCTCTTCCAAAAAAAGTTAAAAGTTGAAATTGAGCCCGCATTCACCACTTCAGCTGGCAACTCATTCCACACTCCACCACTCTCTGTATGAAAAGATTCCCCTCATGTTCCCCCTAAACTTTTCCCCTTTCAGATTTAACCCATGTCCTTTTGTTTGTATCTCACCTATCCTCAGTGGAAAAAGCCCACCTATATTTACTCTGTCTATATATATCCTTCATGATTTTAAATACCTCTATCTAAACTCTCCTCATTCTTATACACTCCAGGGAATGATCCTAACCTGTTAAACCTTTCCCTGTAATTGTTGAAGTCCGGGAAACATTGTAGTAAATTATCACTGCACTTTCAGTCTTATTGATAATGTAGTTAAGTGACCAAAACTGCATAAAATCCTCCAAATTTGGCCTCATCAATGTATTATACAACTTTACCATATCATCCCAACTCCTGTACTCAATACTTTGTTTTATGGCTAATATGCCAAAATCTCTCTTTACAACCCTTTCAGGGAATTATGTATCTGTATTCCCAGATACTTTTGTTCTGTCACAATCCTCAATGCTCTACCATTTGCTGTGTGTGTCCTTTCTTGGTTTGTCCTTCCAAAATGCTCACATTTGTCTGCATTCAGTGGAAGGAGCAGTTCAGAAAGGTAGGGGAGAGCAGGAGGGGAGATTGTGGTGAAAAATTAAGGGGGAATGAAGGGAGATTGAGAGTGGATAGTGAGGAGGGAGTAAGATGATGAGAGTGACAGGAGTCTACTTCAGTGGGAGGAATGAGGAGGTGGAGGAGCAAGATGGTGGGGGGGGGGGACGCGAGGATGGAACAATACAGTGAGTGAAGTAAATAGAAAATTGCCTGTCAGGGACTTGTTCAGCTTTGTGTCAGAGAGGCAGTGTGGTCATCACCTGCTCCAGCAGCTACAATGTGAGAGTCGGTGATGATGTTAAACTTACTGTGTTGTACAATTCCTCAAGGCGAGGAATGGTGAGGAAGTTGTGGATATTCACTCCATTCTCGATCAGCAGCTTCACAAAGTCAACACGGTCCAAGACCAGTGCATCTATCATGGCCTGTTCCAGTGAGTGTACCTGCAACAGAGCATAAGGCCATCAGCATGCAGGTACCACAAGGCTAACAGAGACAGGCACCTCAGAGACATCCTCACCCAGTTCAGCAGCTCCACCTTCCGGGGATCTGTTTCCTCCTTCACATCATCCTTTCCCTTCTTCTTCCCCTTGCTTTTGGCTTTGGTTATCCGCTGTTTCACAGATTTCTTTGATTGCCGAGCCGTGAATTCAGAATTACTGCTCACTGACTGAAATATAGAACCAACATCAACCATTATTCTGTGGCAGCTTTCTCTACATCCACAAAGAGTTAAAAGAATTCTCCTTTCTAGATTCATGCACCTCAAATGAATAGCAACACCCCATTTATGAATCACAAGGAACTGGTTGGTCCACGATTGTGCACAGGTCTGTGATGGCAACTCTAGTGCAATGAGGGAGGGGTCGTGCTGAGGGCGCTTGATTATTTCATTCCCCCACCTCACTCCCCCACCCTCACTATCCCACCACCTCACTCCCCTACGACCTTGCTTCCCCCACCACCTCACTCCCCCACATCACTCTGCCACCATCTGAATCCCCTCACCCTCACTCCACTTCACTCCCCCCACCCTCACTCCAACACCACCTCACTCCCCCCACTCTCACTCCCTCCCTCACTCCCCCCACTTTCACTACCCCACACCCTTGCTTCCCCACCATCTCGCTCCCCCCACCACCTCATTCTCCCCATTTTCACTACACCCCACCCTTGCTTCCCCACCATCTCGCTCCCCCTCCATCTTGGTCCGCCCACTTCACTCCCCCACCACCTTGCTCGCCCATCACCTCACTCCTCTCACCCATTACTGAAATAGATTCCTGTCACTCTCATCGGCTTACTCCATCCTCATTCTCCACTCTCAATCTCCCTTCCTCCCCCCTAATCTTCCCTTAATTTTCCCCTCCCTCTCCTCTACCTTTCTGAACTGCTCCCACTACTTATTGCAGACAAGCACAAGGTGTTGCATTTGGAAGGACAAATTAAGAAAGGACATACAGGCAGTCCCTGTATTATAGACTAGGTCCATTCCTAAGTCTGTCTTGAACTCGAATTTGTAAGTAAGTCAGAATAGGTATATATGGTTTTATTTAGCGTCAGTTAGTCAAATGTTTGTCTTAGCATAATAGTTTTTTTTAAAACTTTCCTATGCATATAAAATGACTGGAGTAATTTTCTTGAAGTAGGAATCAAGGGAGGTTTGTACAGAGTTTTCTTTTTCTCGTCATAAATGGCCTTGTAGCAGCTGATGACCTCTGTAAATGTACGGTAAACTTTGGTGAACTCTATATTAGCATCTTGCTCCTCTAATTTTGCCATCCCTGCTTCAAAGAGACTGAAGGCTTCAGCTAACTCTTCCTTCAAAAACATTTTTGGTTCTTGAGTGTTTCGGTCCCAGATTTCTTCCTCCAATGCTGTCATCTGCTGCTCTCGTTCCATAAGGCCTTCATTGGTCAGCTCTTCAGCATGGGAGTCGAGTAACTCGACTACATGACTCGACTACATGATTTCCACTGTTGTCTAACTCCAGTTGATTACTAATATCAACCACAGCTTATTTGGCTTCGTGACGTTGTCAGCTGTAAACCCCTGAAAAGAATGTGCGAATTGGGGGCACAATCGATGTTCTTCTTCCTTGAGCCGACAAACCGCTGAAGCCATGGGTAGTCCATTCGTAAGAACAAGTTGTCCTTAAGTCGGATGGTCTTAACCCAGAGACTTAGTGTACTCGGTAAGCAGTAAGGCACTGAGGAGTGCAGTTTTGGCCACCTTTTGGGCAGCGTGGTTAGTGTAGCAGTTAGCGCAATGCTGTTACAGTGCCAGTAATCAGGTGAGGGGTTCGAATCCCTCACTGTCTGTAAGGAGTTTGTATGTTCTCCATGTCTGCGTGGATTTCCCCCGGGGCTCTGGTTTCCTCCCACCATTCAAAACATTTCGGGGGGTGTGGGGTGAGAGAGTACTGCAATGCTGAGAGCAGTGCATGGGTTGGAACAGGACAAAGAGAGTACTGAATCATTGGTGCAGCACCAAAAGTCAATTTCTGTAGAGATCTGGTCTCCGGCATTGGCGTATCTTGGATATGGCAGTTAGGCCACCATGCCCTGAGTGCCACTTGAAGGGGGGCACCACTATCCTCGCCTCGCATGCCCAATATCGAGCTCCCGAGCCCACAAAAAAATCTCCATCTGACAAAAGAACTTTGAAGTATGGGCAACAGTCTGAGGTTCTTTAAAGAACATTGTCACATTTTGCTTTTTGATAGAAATCCCTGCTCCTGCCGGGAGCCCGAGGTCCCTGCTCTTGCTGGGAACCCGATGTCCTCGATCTTGCCGGCAGCACGATATTCCCACTCCTGCTGGGAGCCAGAATTCCCTGCTCCTGCCGGGAACCCAATGTCCCCGATCTTGCCGGCAGCACGATATTCCCACTCCTGCTGGGAGCCAGAATTCCCTGCTCCTGCTCCTGCCGGTAATTTCCTGCAGTTGATCTTCAAAACTAGCCCAATGTGCGTGGAAATCTCACAAATGGCAACTTTATTTGTTATTCTTTTAAACAGGAGGGGCACAATTTCAGTGCTTGCAATAAACTTAGTGCAGGTAAGGTTCAACAGATCGATTCCTGGTACAGGGAGTTTGTCTGGAAAACAGATCACACAGACTGGGATGGTATTCTCTAAAGTTTGCAGGAATGAGAAATGATCTGTTTGAAATGCAGAATTCTTACACAATGCAGGGCAATGGGTTGATTGTCTGAAACCAAGGGACTATTGTCTCAAAATAAGGGATTGGCCATTCAAGACTGAGATGAGATGACTTTTCACTACCTCAGGTGGTGAACCAACAGAGCACATTCAAGGCAAGGGTAATACAACTTTGGATACAGTAAAACCCATGGTATCTGGAATTCAAGCAAACTACAGCCTCAAGCAACTGGCAAAAATATCAAGGAAAAGAGATAAAAAATTAAAATAAATGAAAATAAAATAATAGGTAAAAAAACATATTTAAAATCATAAATGTTCTCTGAAGTAACACAAAAACCTTTGGTGAAGATGGGACCAAATATTCAGCCAGCGGAGAGCCTTGGTCAGGCTTTGTTCGTCGCAGCTGTTTGAATAAAATTATGTGAAGAGCTGGTTGATGCCTCTTGCCGTTGGGCAACTCTCTTTAAGTGTGTCCTTATCCCTGCTCAGTAAGTTTCCCCACTCAGAGGCTTCATCTGTAAACTTGGGGGAGTGGGGGTTAATTATCTATAATGTTATTGGCTCCGAGGAGGGGGAGGAACCTGCAGATTCAATAATGGTTAAGTTTTTTTGAAGAATGTGACTGAAAATAAAGTAAAATGCTTTATATATTCATGCAAGTGAACGTTGTTAAGTGCAAGTACAGGATAGTATTTTTGTCTTTTAATCTGTTTATTCTTAATGCAGGTTTATTAGTTAGGCATTGTGAGAGTCAGTCTCAAGCAACCAGAAAATACTTATCTACCATCTGCAAAGGTGCCGGGAACCAAGGGCTTTGCTGTATTTAGAATGTCAAGGGATATGGGGTAGTGCTGAGGTTGAAGATCAGTCAGAGTCGTACTGAACACCAGACCAGATATGAAGGGTAAATGATGGATTGCCCCTCCATTTCTGACTCTATCTTCTTGGAATTGCTGATGAGACAGTAAACGTGCTTCCCTCATTTTGTGGTTCTGGAACCAGCAGTTTGAGAAAAAGTCAGAAGGTTTTACCGGCCAGCTGTTCCCAAAGACAAAGATGTGGCTACGGGCAATGTCGACCCTGTTCCATGCCATGGCTAGGCTTAGCTGGTCAGGAGCTGATGCATTTGTACCTACAATGAGAAAGGTAAACAGCAAGAATTAATAGAGAAATCCTTGGTTGTTCACAAACACCCATTTGAGTCCCTATCTATCTATCTTTTGCTACCAAGCTCACATTAGCTCTGCCCTATACCCATTGGCAAGTTTGGCTTCACTGCAATCCACAAATTTACTGATGACATCACTGTTGTGTTCAGAGTAACAGGAAATGATGAGTATAAAATGTCACCAAAACCAAGGAGTTGGTTGTTGACCTCAGGAAGGGAAAACCAGTGATCATTGGGGGAATCAGAGATGGAGAGGGTGAGAAAATTTAGATTCTTGGGAGTCACTATCTCAGAGGATCTTTCCTGGACCCAACACTATTATTGTGAAGAAAGCGCATCATTGTCTTCACTTCCTCAGGAGCTTGTGGAGGTTTGGTATGGCATTGGAAACGCTGGCATACGTCTTCAGATGTGTGGTAGAAAGTGTGCTGACCGGCTGTATCATGGTCTTATTCAGGTGCTGGGCTAGGCTAGTGGCTCTTATGGCAAGCAAAAATGGACAAATTTCTGCAAACATGACAAGAAATAAATTTTGAAGCATTTCATCATGACACATTTGATGAACCACTGGCCAACAGTGAATACTTGTTGGCTTTGCTTTTCTATGAGCAATATTTTGTGCTGTCAGTATCTGGGAAGCTCCAGGAATTAAGACTTTCACTCCATCTGTACAATAAATCCTTCAATTATACAGCCCTGCAAAACATTACACGTGTGGCCCATACATACTGCTCTGACCTCCATTCTCAGTTACTGATCTTTACCCCACAATTATCCCCTTTCATTTCCTGTCCACAAACAACCCCACCCTCACCCTATAGCCCACTTTAAATTCATTTCCACCACAATCATCCATCCCACTCACTCCCAATTACCACAGACATTCCCTGAAATTTGGACTCTCAGTGCCACGAGCTCACTAGTGAATAAGTCCAAGATAGTTCTGTTTGGCCACATTTTCACATATTAATAATTTCACTCAGACACAGCCAACCAGTCTTACAGAGATGGAGGATCGACAGGAAGACTGAAGAGTAGATGCCAAGTTCCTCAAAGTTCCTCTTACCTTTCAGCAATGCTGTCAAGATTGCGAGATCAATGTCTTGCTGCCCCTCTGAGCCCATTCGAAAGACAGTGATCTGCAGAAAAAAACCCTGGAGTCATTACCAGACCAGGTCATTGTATTAACTCGAGCTAATGGAGTTAATATAAACTAAAAATCCCAGAAAATGGCCCAATGCAAGCACACAACCAGTGTTTGAGTCAACACGAAACTGAAGACTTTTTATGGCCAAATTAAAAACATTGGAAAGTAAATACAAGATGAATTGTTGTCAAGATGGAAACGGATCAGAACTCACTAACTCTTTCTTCTTCATGCACTCCATGACGATCAGGAAAAGTTGCTGAGCCTGTTGCCGGCTGTAGTTAAAGGTTTTCTGCAATGTGACCATGAGCTGATCTCGTACGGACTCGTTGATTATCCTGCAGAGAGGAAGCAACAACTCAGGAACCAAATGAGAAAATTAACCAACAATAACAGCAATTTCTGTAACATGTTTGTTGGAAAAAATTAGACCACAACCACCTCAAGGTGGCTCACAAAGGCAAAATCCAACATTGATGAGCTGTGGAGTCAGGATGTGCTACTCTTCAAGCCTGTGCTACCCGTTTGCAGGTCAGTGTGTTGCCTTGCTCCCCCGTGCATTGCAAAACAGAATCAGGAAGGCAGCAGCACCCTTCATGAGGACCTGGGTCCCGGAGTGACGCCACACACTGCATCAGCTCTGACGATGGTGGCCTCGGGTGCTAAGGAATGCTTCTTCTGTAGTCGGTAACAGCACCCAAGAACTCGATGTCCAGCTAAAGACTCCATCTGCTCTGGCTTACAAGGCTGAGCTGCCCAATTACATCCAATTAACCTACAAATTCTGTACATTTTTGGAGGGTGGGAGTAACCAGACCACCTGGAGGAAAGCCTCGCAGACACAGGGAGAAAGTACAAACTCCTTCTCAAAATTCAGGGCAAAATACCAGGCTTCATCAGTTTTAAAAAAAAGCTAAATGACTGTTAATTCACTAAGCCAAAATGCCCCCATAATCACTATTCCTGACTACGTTAGAGTGGCTCACAGTCCCTGCATGGAACAAAATGATGGACGAAGCTGTGAGTCACCATATGAATGAGACCTTGGGTGGATCATGGTGGGGAATTTCCTTAAATCAGTGTGGAGGATTTCCTGAGGAGCTTTGTAGAGTTGACATTCTCCTTTCAGCTTGATGGAGTTGGGATCCTTTTGGGAACATTAAGTGTATGCATGTGATTGGTCTTACCCGCCATCTGCCGAGTACCGATGTGCAAATGCCAGGATGTCAGAAGCTCTCCCACTCCCATCACAGACCACCACAGGTACTGGAGGTTCCTCCCTCAGATTCTCCAGCACCATTGATATCACATTGGGACCACCTTCCACAACCAAACAAACCACTGGTACTCTTTGACCAAGACCTGCAGGCAACACAGAGATGGGATTAATTTCAGATCAAGGCAAAAGGTAACAGCAGAAAATGTGGCTATTAATGGAGAAAAAAAATATGAGCAAGGTCACCAAGTAGGCTTGTTAATCTTCACACCCCTGTTCCATACTCTAGTCTGAAGGCCTCCACTGTCGAGAGGGATCCCATTCTACACTTTCATCATTCCTGACTTACTGAATCTAAGATAATTTATCCTAAACAATCCCAGTATACAAGCTTCAATGTGGGGTCTGAGATGTGTGCAGTGGGAGTGTCGAGTGAACTTTACTCAGTGTCTAATCAAGGCTGTCCTTGGTCTTGAGAGTATGTGGTAGGACAGCATAGAGGGAGATTTACTCTGTACCCAACACATTTATAGTTATGTTTTTGACATTCTATGTTGCAAATGCACATGCTCCTGACTTTGGGATGTGGTGGTGGGCATCAGGCACAAGTTGAAATTTATTCCATTTCCCAAAGCTTTACCACACCCAACAAACTGCTCCAACTTCATAATGATTCCCTTTCTAAACACCAGAATGGGACTGCAAAAGGGAATGCTGTCAACAGGCACATTCCTGCCTGCAGGAGTACAATCATGAGGGACATACACACTGAAATTTGTTTAATGCCTCAAAGGCAAGGGATCCTGCTTCGAGCCTGTTACAAATGGACACAGGAGCTGGATCTGTGTGAAAGTCCCTGAAACAGGAGTGGTGTTGATGTTTTGTGAACGAACACTTTGATTGGTATGAGAAATGTAGAAGATGGTCACATTGTATTTACAAAATAAGTTACAAATAAAATACATGTTCGAAATAAAACATGATAATCACAGCTTGATGATCCAATAAAATTATGAGCACCAGGATTAAAGCCTTCTAGTATGGTCCAACCTGGGCCCTGGGGTGAAAAAATCAACTACGTAACGCCAAGGCTCAAAAGGATGTTGAGCTGATGACAGCTGAGTGATCCTTTTTCCTCCCTGCCTCATTATATTCCCAGGCACAGGATGAGAAAGGGAAACTCACACGTCACAGAGTGCTGGAAAAGTCAGCTCCAATGTCGCCCTGCCTCGCCCAACCCAGCTTTACCCTGCTCAACTCAGACCTACCCTGCACATCGCTGCCCTGCCCAGCCATATTGTAACCTGCCTGTAACCTGCCAGCCCTGTCCTATCTAGCCCTATTCAAACCTGCCCTATCCAGCCCTGCCTTACCCAGGTCAGCCCTATCCAGCCCTCCGCTACACTGTCCAGCTCAGCCCTATTCAGCCCTGCACTACCCTGTCCAGCCCAACCCTGCCCAGCTCAATCCAGCCCTGAACTACCCTGTCCAGCCTAACTCCGTCCAGCTCAGCCCTATCCAGCCCTGCCCTACCCTCCCTAGCCCAGCCTTGTAATGGAAACATCCTTACGTGTGTTGATTTTTTGCATGGAAATGTGTTTCTCCAGCTGTCGCCGGAGCCTGACCTCAGCTCCGTACTTGGCTAAGGTGCCATTATCGGCCAGGATGAAGTGCGAGTGCGTGTTGCTCAGCACGGTCAGTTTGCTCAGTGGGTTCGACATTGTTTGATAAGGTCTGGTGACCTGAAACAGAAAGAAACATCAGGAGCCAAATTTTGAACTGCAAACTTTGGTCCTGTTTCAGTGATCCTTGATCTGCCAGTCAACTTCTGACCTCTATATGATCCCATGACCCGATTTCTCGTGCTTCCTCATCTCATTGATCCCTTGGTCTCTCCCTGACCCTTTGATACATGCTTCCCATGACACCTCTACTCTCAGTGGCTGAAGCCTGACTCAGAGACCTCCCAGATCTCAGCGACCAGTCTCCCATGCCTCACTCGAGGGTTCTCTGCTAACAATTAATTCTCTCTGGTGAACAAAATTCCACTAAATCCAGAAGGAAATCACATTGGACAGCAGAAGAGGCCCCCCCTGGTGAGCCATGCAGAATCTCATTTCCTCAGTTGGCCTACACTCAGGAAACTTACAAAGTGTGGTTGATTCTATCAGATTGCCAGGAAAGACAAATCAGTCAGTCATTCTCCCCCAACAGTTCTCCCCCACAGTCTTCATTTTGATGGAATCATGAAGAAGGCTTGCCAATAGTAATACCTTGCCAAGAGTTTGAGGAGATTTGGTAGGTCACCACTCTCGGAGATTTCTACAGGTGTACCGTGGAGAGCATTTTGGATAGTTGTATCACTGTCTGGGCTGGAGGTGTCAACGCTAGGTCAAGAAAATACACCAAAGATTTGCAGGGTTACGATAATAGTGACACATGAGAGGAGCCAAGGTCATGATCATCCTGGAATTGTGAGGTAGCCTTGTGGGGCCTGGCAGTCAACTCCTGGTTTGATTTTGTTTTCTCAACAATACCATTTATTCCCCTGTTCCTGGATCAGTTTTAACACACCCTCCCACCCCTGACTGCAGAGGTGGTCTTTTCAACAATACAAAGCAAACAGGGAATTCTCCAGAGGATGTCTCCTAATTCACACTCACATTCTGTACCCCAGCATCACAGTGTTGGAGGGACTGTGCTGGGGATTCACAGGGCAATGGTGAGCAGGAAGAGGGGATGAAGATTATATTGGAGAAGAAAGCAGAAAGTAGTAGAGGAAGAAAAGTTCTTTGCTTGGAGGTCAGTGACTTGTGGAGTTCCACAGGAATCTGTTCTGGGACCCCTGCTCTTTGTGATTTTTATAAATGACCTGGACAAAGAAGTGGAAGGATGGGTCAGTAAATTTGTGGATGACACCAAGGTTGGAAAAGTTGTGGATGGCGCTCAAGGTTCTTGAAGGTTACAAAAGAATATAGACAGGATGCAGATTTGGGCAGAAAAGTGGCTGATGAATTTCAATCCACACAAGTGTAAGGTGATGCATTTTGGAAGGACAAACCAGGAGGCTGGGTACAGGGTAAATGGTCAGTTACTTGTGAGTGTGGATGAACAGAGAGACCTTGGGGTGCAAATCCATACATCCCTCAAAGTCGCCGCACAGGTGTTGATAGGATAGGATACGATGTTGGAATTCATTAATATAGGGATTGAATGGAGAGGGCATGAGGCAACTCTACAAATCTTTGTCCTCAGTTCTGGTCACCCCGTTATAGGAAGGATGTGGAAGCTATGGAGAGGGTGCTGAGGAGATTAAGTAGGTTGTTGCCTGGATTGGGAAACAAGTCTTATGAGATAAAGTTAGCAGAGCTGCGACTTTTCTCCTTAGAGCGTAGAAGAATGAGGGCAAACTTGATAAAAGTTTACAAGATTATGAGAGGCATAGATAGGATGGTGAGCCAGCACCTGTTTCCCAGAGAAAGATCAGCAAACACCAGAGGACATAAGTACCAAGTTAAGGGAGGGAAGTTTCGGGGAGACATCAGGGGTATGTTTTTTTCACAGAGAGTTGTGGGTGCCTGGGATGCTTTGCCAGTGATAGTGGTGGAGGCTGAAACATTGGGGGCATTTAAGAGAACCTTTGAAAGACAAATAGATGAAAGAAAAATAGAGGGTTATGGGGTAGTGAGGTTTTAGCATTTTTTAAAAAAAGAAGGAATATATGGGTCAGCACAACATTGAGGGCAGAAGGGCCTGTACTGTGCTGTACTGTTCTATGCTCTATGAATTCATAAGAGACCAAATGCGATCAGAGTTCCCGAGGGGGAAGAGAAGACACCAGTTTTGAGGAGCCCAGTTTATAAGAGAAAGCACCTTTTGAAGACCAACCAGATTATCTCACAACCTGTCATCAATTGGGTAGGAAAGTTCTTAAACAGATATAAAAAGCAGACAGCACCTTGCAAAACTAACAGTGCAATTCATTCATTTTAACTTCACTCTTGACCCATGTGAAATGCAAACAAGCCAATGAGAATATCTTTCTCATCCTGTTAAACAAGAACAGATCAAAAAGCAACTGTTCATCCAACAGAAGAAGGCAGGGTGCATGGAATGTAATGGGAGAGGAGAATGGGGTATCTATATCAAACAGAAGAGGAAAGTGGGTCTCAATGCATTGACAAGGAGGACATTTCTGATCTTTGTCAAGTTTTGTGAAAATGTTCCACTTCACTGATTAATGTTCTGTAAACCTACATCTTTCCCAATTAAATCCATCCTGTTTTCCACAATTCCCCAAGGAGCAAATCCAATTGCACAGATCCTTCCCCGGGATTTGGATGAATGATCTTTCAACGCATCTCCCACATGACGGATGACACCTGAAAATTAATAATAATGTGTTACTCCAGTTCTTGAGTAAGTTAGGGGAAGGAGAGCAGGTAAGGGAGGGGAAAGAAGGAGAATGGAGTAGGGAAGTAAAGGGGAGTGGAGGTAGATTGCGCATGAGTACGGAGAGAGTGTGGAAGGAGAGAGGATTATAAAGGCACAAGATAGAAAATGGGTATATGTGTGTTGGGTACTACCAGTTGTCCCAATAATCACAGAGACAAAGACTGAGGGGAACGATAGGCTTTATTACACACAAGACTGATGGTCCGGGTGCAAGCTAGGGAAGTGGAGGAAAGGAAGAGGTGACTCGACCTTTAAGGCCTGGGTCACCGGGGAGGAGTCCAGGGAGGAGTATAGGAGAGGATGTCATTAGGAGGGCAGGTTAGCTCGTGCCTGTCCTGGCCAGTACATACAATACCATATCATTAGAATGTGTAAGGATTCAGGAGTATCAAGATGAGAGATAACAAATTTATCATGTTATTTTATCCATTTAAACCATAAAGAATCCAACCACTGGGCACTGGACTCCTAGGAACTGAATATAAGAACACTAGGAGCAGGAGTAGACTATCTGGCCTGTTGAGCCTTGATTGATCATGGCTAATCTAGCTACCTCATTATTTCTTTCTTCATGACAGCATAAAGCATGTTTCCATCAACAGACATCCAACTGGTCTATAATTAAGTGCTTTTTGCTGACATCCTTCTTTTTTTATATTTTTTTATTTATTACTTCCCCATAAACATATCAATAACAATATATACAAATATTCATCATTAAAATATACACAGTGACATTTTCATTTCCCCCCTTCCTACCCCACAGAATGTAAAGTAAACAATAAAAGAACACAAAAGAAAAAGAAATCTTGTCGTCCAACATTCCATATTTATGTATTGTCATGCTTGGATCTTATCACTTTAAGGGATGGAGGTTTGAAATTGACGGTTTCCAATTTATTCTATGTATGGTCCCTAAATTTGTTCAAATAAAGTATGCTTGTCTTTTAGATGGTAGGTAGTTTTTTCTAATGCAATACACTTGTTCATTCCTATGTACCACTGTTGTATTTTGAAGGTTGCCTCCGTTTTTCACGTTCTCATTATGCACTTCTTTGCTGCTGCTCTAGTGCAATCATAGTAAATCTTTTTTGAGCTCTGTCTAATTTTAGGCCTAATTCTTTGTCTTTTATATTGTTTAACAGAAAGATTCTGGATCTTTTGGTATCTTATTCTTTGAAATTCTATTTAATATTAAGTTTAAATCCTCCCAAAAGGTTTTCACTTTTGTACGTGTCCAAATTATGTGTAATGTTGTTCCAATTTCTTGTTTACAACAGAAGCATCTCTCTGATATTATTGAGTTCCTCTTTTAACTTTTGATGTGTAACATATAGTCTATGTAGCCAGTTGTATTGTATCATACGAAACTGAGTATTTATTGTATTATTCATGGTTCCTGTGCATAGTTCCTCCCACGTTTTGTTTTTTATTTGTATATTTAAATCTTTTTCCCAACCTTGTTTGGGTTTATAAATTGTTTCATCATTTTCTTTGTATTGTAATTTGTTATACATGTTTGTTATAATTTTTTTTACTATCGCGGTATCTGTAATTAAGTATTCATAGCAGCTACTCTCAGGTAATCTTAGACTAATTCCCAATTTTTCTTTTAATAAGTTTTCAACTGACAGTATGAAAACACTGTATCATGCGATATTCTGTAAGTTTTTTAATTGTTCAAATGTTAATACATTATTTCCCAAAAAGCAATCTTTTATTCTTTTAATTCCTTTTCTAGCCCATTCCTTAAAAAAATAAATAGTCTATTGTAAAAGGAATTAATGGGTTTTGCATCAATAACATTTTTGGCATTTGATAATTTATCATTTTTCAATCCAGATGTATTCTCTTCTATGTTTTTAGTAATTGAAATAGTACTGGTGAATTGTTGTGTTGCACCAGTTTCTCATCCCATCTATAGAGTAAATGTTCTGGGGCCTTTTCTCCTAATTTATATAATTCTATCTTGAGCCAGTCCGGTTTTTCTCCCATCTGGTAAAATTCTAATAGATATCTTAACTCTGCTGCCCTGTAATAATTTTTGAAATTTGGTAACTGCAATCCTTGTTTAAACCTCCATGTTAATTTTTCCAAAATTTTGCCCTTCCATAAAAACGTTCTTATTAATTTATTCAGTCTCTTAAAAAATTCCCCTGTCAAGGGAATCGGTAGCATTTGGAACAAATATTGTATCAGTGGAAATATATTCATCTTGATGAAGTTTATTCTCCCTATTAAAGTTAATGGTAAATCTTTCCATGTCTCTAAATCTTCCTGTATTTTTCTTATTAATGGTTGATTGTTTAATTTATACAAATGATTTAAATTATTATCTATCCTGATACCAAGGTAATGTATAGCCTGTGATTGCCATTTAAAATAGGATTCCTTTTTACATTTTGTATAATCAACTTCATTCATTGGCATCACTTCCCTAGTTGCCCTACTCAATTTAAAGTGGTCTGAAATGTACCCATTTGTTACTACTTTTGCCAAAGGTCCATTATACAATGCTCTAATCCAATTAATAATTTTCTGTAGTACTTTAAATAGATAATTCCATTCCACCCTGTCGAAAGCTTTCCCTGCATCTAAAGTAAATGCCACAGTTGGCGTTTTATTTATTTGCAATGAATGGATTAAATTAATAAATTTACAGACATTATCTGATGCAATTCTATTTTTAACAAATCCTGTCTGATCTAGTTTCACTAATTTTGGTACACAGTCTGTCAATCTATTCAGTAGTAATTTTGCAATTAGTTTACTATCTGTATTTAGCAAAGATTGGTCTATATAATGCCATGAACAGCGGATCTTTTCCCATTTTTGGAATTACTGTAATTATTACCATTTTACATGAGTCAGGAAAATTTTGGGTCTCTTCCACTTGTTTCATTACCTCTAAAAGGGGCGGAATTAATAGATTACTAAATACCTTATAAAACTCTGTAGGGAATCCATCTTCATCTGGTGTTTTATCATTTGGTAGTGTCATTAATGTATTCTGTATTTCTGCTATTGTAAGGGGTTTTAGCAATTTATTTTGATCCTCCAATTGTAATTGTGGTAATTCAATGTTTGATAAAAATCCACCATGAAGGTTGATACAAAATAGTCATTCAGTTTTGCCACCCTTTTTTATGTAATTTTTATGACTTTGCTGTCAGTATATTTTATGCTAGTGTGGCCACTGGAATCACAGTGGACATGAGGAAATAACCACACAAGGCATTTCTAGAGTGAATCAAATGGATTTTCTCTTCATCACCTGTGCAACATTTTAAAAGCTAGAATCACGCACTCGACACACACTGACATCGTCATGCACTGATGCCAGTTCGATGCCTCCTGGGAGTTGTAGTTCCGCCATAGCGCCACGACACAGTCCCCTTTGCCCTCCAGAAAGGTTTGTCTGTCTTTTCGGTTGTTGACCTTTGTGACAGTCTATTGGCTGCTGCAGTGGGGAAGACATCCACATGAGCTGGTTTAAGCCTGTCAATAGTGAAAGACTGTGGCTTCCCTCCAATGTCCAAAATACAGGTGAACATAGTTTGTTTGAGTATCCTATAAGGTCCTTTGTAGGACATCTTTAAAGGTTGACCAAGTGTTCCCCTTCGGACAAAGACATATTCGCAGTTTTTGAGATCTTCAGCCACAAGAGTGTTCTCCATGTGTTGATGGTGGTATAGAGGTCAATTTTCCTACGGTCTCCCTTTGCCTGATCAACAGTTCCTTAGGATTATCACTGGAATGGTTGGGGACGAACTCCCCTGGAATCACCAACGGTGTGCCGTACACAAGCTCCACAGATGAAGTTTGGAGATCCTCCTTTGGAGTTGTTCTAATGGTCAGTAGTACCATGGGCAGCTCATCAGCCCAGTTTGGGCCCTCTAACCAAGCCATCAAGACTAACTTGATATGTCGATGAAATCTTTCCACCATTCCATAGGCCTGGGGATGATAGGCATTCATATGATGAAATGTTGTACTGAGTAAACAAGACAAGGCATCCACAATGAGGAAGTCAATTGTGGTCCTCTATATGAAGTAACATGCGCTGGTAAACCAAAACGAGACACCCAGGAACTGAGGAACACCCGAGCACAAGTGTCAGCAGTAGTATCTACTACAGGCACAACCTCGGGCCACCACATAAACCTGTATATTACTGTAAAAAGATAATGGTATTCTCTTGATACAGA
Organism: Narcine bancroftii; assembly: GCF_036971445.1. Taxonomy (NCBI): domain Eukaryota; kingdom Metazoa; phylum Chordata; class Chondrichthyes; order Torpediniformes; family Narcinidae; genus Narcine; species Narcine bancroftii. The sequence goes on along the minus strand of NC_091479.1, from coordinate 5,211,490 downwards.
AAGCAGACCAACAGTGTCCACATGGACATGAGCAAAATGCTGAGTAACTGCTGGGAAGGACTACAGTGGTGCCTTAATATGCTGCTGAACTTTTGCTCTCTGGCAGGCAATGCAGGACATCGCCATTTGTGTAATGTCTTTTTAAAGACCGAGTCACATGAACCTGTCTGAAACCATACAAACGGTTGATCTAATCGATGGATGTGAGAGATCATGCAGAGAGTCTAATACTCCACGTTTCCATGATGCCAGAACTTCTGGGCATGGGTGTCCCGTCGATATATCACAGAGGAGTAGTTTGCCATAACTGCAAACTGGACATCTTTCAATTGTAGGTTTGTGAATTGAATCCGATAAGCATTCATTTCATGGTCATATTCTTATGCCACGGTCAAAGCTCTATAGTCAATATCTTGATCTACAGATAAAACCTCGAGTGGAGCAGAACGGGAAAGTGAATCAGCTACTCCATTGTCTTTTCCCGAAATATGTAGTATTTTTGTGGTGAATTCTGAAATGAATGTAATTGCCATTGTTGTCGAGCTGACCAGAGCTCTGCAACCTTGGAAAATGCAAATATTAAGGGTTTGTGGTCAGTGTACATGGAAAATCTAGCCCACCAAAAAAATAACAGAAGTGCTGAATAGACAAGAAAATTGCCAAAAGCTACTTGTCAAAAACACTGTATTTCTTCTCATGATTGATGGCAGCTGAAGAATGCTAATGGTTCCCATTGCCTGCTGACATATTGATGAAGTGAACCTCCTACGGTCATACAGAAAGGGTGGTGGCTGCATTTAAAACTGGGCAGCTGAGCATCGTGGCATGAGTCAGCAAATCTTTCATCTTCAAGAAAGCATTATTTCCCTCTTCAGTCCAATCATTGTTTTCTGGCATTTCCGGACAGTAAATCGAAAAGAGGCTTCATGATATGAGCTGCTCCTAGAAGAAACTGATGGTAAAAATTTACCAATCCCAAGAATTTCTGCAGGCTTTTAACTGTAGCAGGTCTTGATCACTTAGTAATGGCCTCAACTTTGGATGGCAGCGGAGTCACACCTTCCTGAGTAATCCTATGCCCAAAGAAATTAATAATTTCTTGTCAAAAGAGGCATTTATCCGAATTGATGGTCAGTCCAAACTTTTGAAGACAAAAATGAATGTACGAAGATGTTCCAAATATTCTTCCTAGCTCCACTGGCCACTAAAATGTCATCGAGGTAAATGAAGACATTTACCATGTGCTAAAGTATCCATCACCCATTGAAATGATTGAGCGGAATTCTTTAAACCGAATGGTATTTGTAAAAATTGGAACAACCCAAATGGGGTAATTATTGCTGTTTTTGGAATGTCTTCTGGCTCTACTGGTACTTGGTGATAGGCGCGCAACAAGTCTATTTTGGAGATCTTTGGGTCATGCAAATTAGCCATGAAATCCTGAATATGAGGTATTGGATAACTATCCAGGCTGGTGGTGTCATTAAGCCATCTGTAATCTCTTATAAGGTCGCCAACCCTCAATTGGTTTTGGAACCATATGTAATGGATATGCCAGGGACTGTCAGACCTACGAATTATGCCTAGTTCCTCCATCTTGGCAAACTCTTCCTTAGCTAAAGCGGCGTTCTTTAGCATGGATAGGAGGGGCCTTAGTACAAATGTGATGAGAAACACTGTGCTTTTCAGTGGAGGCAGAAAATTGAAGAGTAGTAATTTCAGGGAAATCTTCCAACAGCTTGGACAATTCATCTACTGGTTTACCTAATGTTTGAAGGCACAGAGCAGGGGTATAGGTGTCTGCCAGAGGAATAGTCTGAAAAGTAGTTTCATCTATTAACCGACACCCTTTTAAATCAACGAGGAACGAATGAGCCCGAAGAAAATCTGCACCAAGCAAAGGTCGGGATACTTTTTTTTCTTTGGCTTGGCTTCGCGGACGAAGATTTATGGAGGGGGTAAAAAGTCCACGTCAGCTGCAGGCTCGTTTGTGGCTGACCAGTCCGATGCGGGACAGGCAGACACGATTGCAGCGGTTGCAAGGGAAAATTGGTTGGTTGGGGTTGGGTGTTGGGTTTTTCCTCCTTTGCCTTTTGTCAGTGAGGTGGGCTCTGCGGTCTTCTTCAAAGGAGGCTGCTGCCCGCCAAACTGTGAGGCGCCAAGATGCACGGTTTGAGGCGTTATCAGCCCACTGGCGGTGGTCAATGTGGCAGGCACCAAGAGATTTCTTTAGGCAGTCCTTGTACCTTTTCTTTGGTGCACCTCTGTCACGGTGGCCAGTGGAGAGCTCGCCATATAACAGGATCTTGGGAAGACGTGACCCATCCAGCGCAGCTGGATCTTCAGCAGCGTGGACTCGATGCTGTCGACCTCTGCCATCTCGAGTACCTCGACGTTAGGGGTGTGAGCGCTCCAATGGATGTTGAGGATGGAGCGGAGACAACGCTGGTGGAAGCGCCCCAGGAGCCGCAGGCGGTGCCGGCAGAGGACCCACGATTCGGAGCCGAACAGGAGCGCGGGCACGACAACGGCTCTGCACACGCCCATCTCCGTGATGGGCTATAATAAATCGCCAAGTTTCGAGATGATTCTCGAACTTTACATTCATCTTCCTGGTGCCAAAAGTCAAAATGTTGGAACTGTTAACTGCTTAAAATTGCAGGTCTGGGGTAGGATGGCATGTGTCAAAACTGGTGGGTGGAAATACATTAACTTCTGAACGTGTGTCCACCAGAAATTTTCGCTGGGATAACTGGTCCCATGCACACAATAGACTTTCAGGTTTCTTGCCAACCACCGCAGCCCTTACTGGCAGTTGGCCTGGACTTTTCCCACAAACGGGCAGGGTGGAAGGCACTTGCAGGCAGTTACCCCACAACACCTGTGGTAATAACACCAAGACAAGGTCTCCACAGGCTGCTTGCTTGTAATGGGGCGTTGCCTGCTTGTAGGGAGTGATGTGCTAAGGGCACTAGAGTGTGACATGAGCTTACTTTCATAATCTATAATTTATTTCTTTTTTTAAGTTTTCCCAATCATTCTGCGATCATTCTGTTTGTGAGGATCCCTAACTACAAGATCATTAATTTTACTAGTCTCATTGCAATGGACCAAATCCAAGATAACACATTCCCTTGTCAGTTCAGTAATTTGTTGTTCAAGAAAACCACTGCAGATACAGTCAATGACTTCCTTGACCAATTAAATTTGCCAAATTTATGTGCAAGTTAAGTCCCCGTAACAACATTCTTACATGCTTCAGATATTTCTTCATTTTTGGCCTGTGCTAGCGTAATGTTATTATTTAGTGGCCAATAGACTACGCCCAGCAGTGATTTTCTTTTCCCTCTTAATATTCCTTATCTCAACCCAGAGTGATTCAACATTCTGCATCTTGGTTTTTCTATTGTTTATCGTTCAACATCTTCTTAATCTCATCCTTAATTTAGGGTGTTAGCTCACTTCATTAGCCTATCCTAATCTTAACCTCACACCTTTGGATATTTAATTCACAATCATCTCTACGGTTCTGCGATGACCATTAAATTATATTTCTTTGTACTGATTTGTGCCACATTCATTGACCCTGTTCAGAATACTATAGGCCCAAATCTTCAGGCTCCAGTTCCCAGGTTCCCAACTCAGATTCCTGATGCTATTTGGTCTCTATTGAGGTGCAGATGATTGTGAAGGTCTGCAGGCAAACTGGTTGTAGGCTGCCACAATATTCTGGTTGCTTACCTGTGCTGACTCCGGCTGTGAATATCCAAGCTCCTGTGGTCATTGCTGCCTTAATCAGCCCCTTCCCAAACACCTGTTTCAGCTTATGCTGTAAGTCAAAGTTCTGAAGCCCACCATGAACAGAGATGAGTAGCTTTGGAAGCTCGAGTTCCCATTCTGTGGACATGAGGCGGAGCAGGAGGTCTGGCTTTGTGTCGTATGATACACGGATATACTGTAATGTCAGAGCAGTAGACAAACTCAAAGACCATTGTACAAGTAGATCATTTATCACAATTTACTTCTGGGAACTACCCATAAACCCTTAAATGGCTTTGGTAAAATAAAACAAATCAGAAAATTAAAGGAATGTGTATAAAGGGTAATGGAAAAACCATCGTGGGGTTCTATCTCCATGCAAAGTCTCAATATCTATGGCTGAAACACTTTCCTGTTGGCTGCAGAGCCATGGAGGATGAACTTATAAAGTGTACAATGAGGTGGTTTTCTACATCAGTATGTTGCAGTCCATTGAAAAACCTGCTGTAAAAATGAGGAAAGGTTAATTGGTCACATGGTAGTTCAAGGGCTTTTCAGGAACAATGATCGTATGTGATAATTAGATCAAGAAATCTTATGTCATTTTGTTAAATCTGAAACTAGCATTACAGTTACTGCAGCATAATTACAGTGCCAGTAACTCGGGTTCCAATCCAGTGCTGAGTGAAAAGAGTTTGTATGTTCTCCCCATGATCTGCGTGTGTTTTATCCAGGTGCTCATTTCCTCTCACCCTCCAAAATGTACAGGGATGGTAGATTAAATGGTGTAATTAGGTGGCATGGTTTTCAATGAACAGAGTAGGCTTCTATTGTGTTGTATTAGTAAAATTAAATATTAGAACATAGACAATACAGCACAGTACAGGCCCTTTGGTGCTCGATGTTGTGCCCACCTATATATTCCAATCTCGATGATTTTAAGAAGATCCGACACTTCCACTTCCTGAATCTCCACCATGTCCAGTGCACAGACCTGTTCTCCCACATGTCTGCGTGGGTTTTCCCCGGGAGGCTCCGGTTTCCTCCACCTATTGAAACATTCTAAGGGTGTAGGTTAATTGGATATAATTTGGATAGTATGGGCTTGTGGGCCAAAATAACCTGTATGTCTAAATTATTTTAAAAATTAGATCTTATGATGTTGGTAATAAGACACCACCATTGATTGAGGATGTGTTCACAGACTAAGAGCACAGAGTAGGAATAAATGGATTAATTTTGGATTGATAGACTGACTGGTGGGGTGCCACATGAATCTGTGCCTGTCACAATGGATTAAATAATTTGGTTGATGGGATGTGTAATATATCAAAATTTGTAAACTGTACAAAGCCAAGCGGCAGCGTGGGCTATAAAGCAGAAATCCATGCATTATGGTCTAAGGTCGTCAATGAGTTAGGGATAAAAACAGTTCAATGAATTGGTGAAGACAGGTCAGAGGGAATATTCTTTTCCAGCGAATAGGAGTTGGAGTGAGAGTGCGAGAGCAGGGTACTTAGAGCAGGTAAGTGGAACAGCTATTGTGGCAGCGGCCATTGTGTGAGTGGGCCAAATTTTGGGCGGTGAGTTGAGGCTTTGGCTCAAGTGGCATCAGTGAGAAGAGGTGGAGACTAAGGTAAGATTTGAAGCGGAGCATGAACCTCATTGATTGCCTGGATCTGGTAAGCAGCCAGATGTCATGGCTCTTGTTAGCAACAATGACATTGATAGGAAAAGGGATGAGGTCCTGAAGAATAAAAATAGGGAGTTAGGAAGGAAGCTAAAAAGCAGGACTTCAAGGGTTTTAACCTCTGGATTGTTGCCTGTGTCACGTGCCAATGAGGGGAGGAATAGGAAGTTATGGGAGAGGAATGTATGGCTGAAAAGTTGCTGCAGGGGATAGAGGTTCAGATTCGTGGATTATTGGGATCTCTTCTGGGGAAGATGACCGGTACGAAAAGGACAGGTTACACCTGAACTAGAGAGGGACCAATATTATGGTGGGCAGATTTTCTAGCATTGTTGGGGAGGGTTTAAACTAGTTTGGGAGGGGGAAGGGTGTGGTGATATGTAATTACACCACTAGGTCACCAGGGGTTATCCCAGTGATCTTGTCTGTAAAGCAGTCCAGAGCGACAGTCTCGCCTTCCAGGTCTGTCTTGCAGAGAGACAAGACCTCTCAGTGTACATAGTAGTTTATTACAGCTGTCTTCTACTCGCACTGCTGGTGTGGTTACTGTCGGTACAAAGGGAACAAGAATGTGAGGGCACTAGGCAGTGAAATGATGAAGAAGGATAGACAGATAATAGGGAAATATTGCAAGTGTAAGACGTAACTCATGCTAGTTTGGAAACAAATTGAAAATGATGATGACTGCAGCACTGAAGGTCTGAAAGCCCTTAGTATAAGGTGGATGATCTTGTAGTTGCTGTGAAGGCCCGTAGTATAAGGTGTATGATCTTGTCGAGCTGTGAAGGCCCGTAGTATAAGGTGTATGATCTTGTCGAGCTGTGAAGGCCCGTAGTATAAGGTGTATGATGTTGTAGTTGCTGCGAATGCCCGTAGTATAAGGTGGATGATCTTATCGTGCTGTTGAAAGTTGGCAGGTATGATGTAGTGGGCACCACTGAGTCATGGCTGAAATAAGTTCACAGCTGGGAACTAAACCTCCAAGGATACAGTGTACTTGAAGGATAGGCATGTCGTCGGGGGATGAGGGTGGGGTGGGGTGGCTCTGTGGGTAAAAAAAATGGAATCAAATCTTTGGAAAGAGGAGTCATGGATCAGAATTCCTGTGGGGAGAATTAAGAAACTGGTATCAAGGGTCATGGGGAGAAGACAGGAGTATAGGGTTGAAAAGGATAGTAAATGAGCAATGATGGAATGGCGGGGCAGACTCGATGTGCCGAATGGCCTAATCCCACTCTCATGGTCTTGTAGTTTTATTTTATGTGTGAGAAAATTGAAGTCATTACTTCAAAAGAAACAACAGCAAGCAAAGCAGGTATAGATCGAAAAAGACTGAAGGGTGTTGTTTATGAGGGGGACCTGGGTTTAAAGTTAACATGCAGATGTATCAGCTATCAGGAAGCTACTTATTGGCTTTTATTGCAAGGTGATTTGGGTGAAGTGTGAAGACTGCAGGGTGCTGGAGACTGGCTCATGGGGACCAAGAATTCGAGAGGATGCTGATGGCAAGAGGGTTCCTGAAAGCTTTCTGATTGGATCTAGAGCTCACATAGCTGATGGATTGAGTGGGGTCTTTTGCAGGAGTGTTGGAGGCAAATCCAGTGACTTCAAAGAGACTATTTTCCTTATCTTTCTCTTATACTGTAAGGGGTGCTAGACAACACTACTGGTAACTCTGCCTTACAGTGGGCAGAAAGCAATTTTGTGTCATAGTACATGTTTTGTACTGTTACATGACAATAAAGGAATCTTGATATCCTGTTCTAATTATAAGGATCCTGTATTTGGACTATTTTGTGCAGCTCCAGGCTCCTGATTAAAGGAGGGATAAAGTTATTATGACGTATACAAAAAAGCAGCAGATTAATTCTGGGAATAGAGGTTTTTTTTTTCAAAAAAGAGAATCAAATAAGCAGTGGATAACATTAAATTTCAAATAATTAGTATAGGTCAGGGGTCAACCATTCAAGAAAATGGAGACATTTCTTCACCCACTGCCCCAAACATCAAGAGAAGCAAAAGCTTGGAAATACCATCACCACAAAGTAATTCTCCAAGCCACACACCACCCTGACTTGGAAATACAGTAAAATTAATGGCATGCAGCACCCATGCGGATTGTTAGTTGCTGAATAAGTGCATTTGCTGGTTCCTTGAGATTGACTGGTGCCAATTTTAAACATTCGGATTTTTCTCCAATTTATTTTCCGCGATTCTTTTGGCAAGTTGCAAGAGGCTTCTGAATGCTTGAATTCTGGATAATGGGATTCCTTTATAATTGCTGGATTGAGGTTCCTGACAGTGCATGGATATATCCAGACATCAGGAACTGCACTTATTCAGGACACAACCTCCTTCCCAGCAGCAGTTAGGGACAAATTCAACCTGCAAAGCCCACATCCCTTGAATGATTAAAAAGGATGCAAATCTTTATAATTTTCTATCCAAAAGGACAGTTGAGGCTCAGTCACTCACTGTGTTCTCATTCTGAGGGAATCAAGAGAAAATGTATCAGGGCAGGAAAGAGGTGCTGAGGTAAAATATGACCAAAATCTGGGGATCTCTGAACAGGTACAGGGGCCTGAATGCTCCACTGTACTTTTATTTATTTTCTTGTCACCCACCTATAATATCCCCACAACCAGCTCTATCCTTCTCTCAGCCCTTCAGCAATCCCGCTTCTATTGCCCTTCCCACATCCCCCTCCCATACCTTAATGCCACCTTTATTTCCCATCAGCACAGGTATATTCTCAATCCCCCTGTAACATGAAGCAGTATCCACACCCATGATACTCCTGATCTAGATTTCCTCACCATGGCTTTGTTGGTGGAACCACCACCCTGAAACTCCATGACTCCATATGCGTCAGTAGGCCCAGCCTCTGTGTGCTTGCTAGGTGACCATTTCTCTGCTTGAATCGGCGATTTCTCCTCCTCTGTGGTGTCACTGGATGGGACAGGTTTAGCCCTAATGACATGCTGACTGACCAACTGACCACAACAGCACCTGGAAAAGATATCAGAGCAAATCACACCAAAAGTAGCATGGATTCGATTTGAAACCTGTGTACAATCTCCAACATTACCTGTGGGGGTCCTTGGCATTTGGGATGATATAAATACAGTCACGCTTCTGAAAGTTCTTTTCAATCCAAGCTTTGTGACCCTGCAGTTAGGAATAATCAGTTTTACAATCCAGATGGCACAGACATTATATGGGATAAAAAGAATACAGAAGTTTGAAAATCCAGACAGGATTCTCCGACAGTAGAAGAGGGGCGGCCAGCGTGGGACTATGGGACTGGGAGGGGACAGTGGAAGGGAAACGTCAACCTCCACGGATTCGCTTCAGCACGAAAAACAAGGTCACAGATTTCCGACATGTTTCAGCAGTTGGACGCTGGATCGTTTGAAAATTAGGTTTTAAAATATTGCAGTTCAGCCCAGGTTCAGGCACCTCAGCCCCAACATCAGCGCCGAACACAATGGACAGTTGAAACCTGTAGTCCCACACTGGTCACCCCAGCCCCGCAGTCCCCCGCCGACTGCCCCAGTCCCCCGCTGGCTGCCCCAGACCCGCAGTCCCCCATCGGCCGCCCCAGCCCTGTAGTCCCACGCCAGGGAACTGTCAGGTGGGAGGGTAGGGTCGGCAGCAGGGAGGGTAGGTTTCGACAGCAGGGAGGGTAGGTGTCGGCAGCAGGGAGGGTAGGTTTTGGCAGCGGGGAGGGTAGGTGTCAACAGAGGGGAGGGTAGGTGTCGGCAGTGGGGAGGGTAAGTGTCGGCAGTGGGGATGGTAAGTGTTGGCAGCGGGGAGGGTGGCTGTCAGCGGGTCGCCAGCTGACTGTCAACAGCCTTCCCGCTGCTAGGCACCTGAAAGCTGCTAGCAGCTTTGCCCAGAGCTGCTTTCAGGTGCAACATGGGATTCTCAGAGCAGGATATTACATCGTCAGGAGAAGGGTTAGGTAGGTAAACCTCTTGGTCAGGTTCTCCACTTTCAGGTGGCCACCCGACAGCCGCATCGGAGTACAATAGGCTGCTTTACAGTCGGGTATTGTGGCCACCTGAAAGTGGCTTATGTCAGTGATCCGGAGAAGGGGGTATGCATCCAGCTGCGTAAAGTGGTTAATCATTTGGCTACAGTGGATCACCATATGGGGTTTACTTCCGCCCCTGACCACCATGACTTGGGCTCTCAAGAGGTTGGAGCTGGGTGCTATAACCCCCTCTGCCAGGAGTCGCTGCACCTCGGACTTTATGAATGCCCTGTCCTCAACACTGTAGTGTCTGCTCTTAGTCAGATTCTCAAACAGTGATGGTGAGGGTATGCGGAGGGTGGAAAGACTGCAGGCAGGGGCAGGCTGCAGGTGGGGGGGGGGTTCAATGAACTGGGTGTTGTATACAGTGATAAGTAGTTGGGGCTCCCCGAATGCCATCATGACACTCCTGAACTGGCTTTGGAAGTCCAGCCCCAGAAGGATCGGTGCGCAGAGCTGAGGCATTAACAGTAAATGGAAACTGTCATCACGTTTACCATGCATCGTGAATGACATAATACAATATCCACGGATCTTGGCAGATGGGTCCTTTGCGGCCATGGATATTATACCGCTCGTTGGTCTGATGGGGAGAGAGAGTTTGTGAGCAGTGTCTGGGTAGATGAAGCTTTCACTGCTTCCACTGTTGAACAAGCAATTAGTTTGTTTCCCATTTACCTCAATCTCCACCATCAAGTGGGTAATTGGGTGAGGGCTGCCCTGATCCAAGATGGTGAACGCTGAAGTGGAGGAGGGTAAGGTGGCAACCCCTGGGTCACGCATGCGGTCGAGTCGTTTCAGGCCAGAAGTGACTGCAGGAGGAAGTGAAGTCAGGTTCAATGACTGATCCCCAGGGGTGCCCATGGCACTGCTCGGTAGGGAAGGCTTTACAGACTCTTGTAGTATCCTTTCTTTCCGCATCCCAAGCAGGTGGCTTCTTTTGCCAGGCAGCATCGCCGAGGGTGCTTCTGCTGGCTGCAGAAGTAGCACTTAGGGTGCTTGGCTGTGGCAGTGGCGGTGGGGTCGGGGCCTCCCTATATGGAGACAGTCTGTGATGTCATGTCCAAAAATGGCTGTGCCCGCGACCCGCACATGGAGGGCCCGTTGCCGGAAGCGATGGATTCAGCATTGGGCTGAATGTAAAGTCTTAGCAAACTGGAGGGGTCTCTGCAACGTCAGCCTGTTTTCCTCTAGCATTTGCTGGCAGATGTAATCGGACCTCACCCAGTCCACACAGGCATCCCAGATCAGCTCTTCCACATACTGGTCCACCGATACTGGGGAAGGATATTGCCCCTGCATTCTCGCTCAGAAAAAAAATCATCTAGAGTCTCACTGGGTTACTGCTTTCTCAAGGCCAGGAGGTACCATGAATAGACTTTGTTTACCTGTGGTCTGTAGAGGTTGTAGAGGCTGCAGAGTAAGTCGTAAGGTGGGTGACAAGAAAATAAATAAAAGTACAGTGGAGCATTCAGGCCCTTGTACGTGTTCAGAGATCGCCAAGTACACACGGCAGCCAACCGTTGCTCACAGTAACTTGAGTTTCTTCTCATCAGAGTCTACGAGGTCCTCAGAAGCTTCCAGGAAATCTGTGAAGCAATTGATCCACTGCTTGTATAGCTCTGGGGCTCCAGGCGTCTGTGGGTCAAGGTCTAGTTTTCAGGTCACAGCAGTTCTTCCATCCCGTGTGGAAAATTTAAGATATAATAAATTGATAGGCTCTCTGAATAACTCCAAAGTCGTACAATGAGGAACGATAGGCTTTATATTACTTTAGACTTGAAGCTGACCCAATTCCAAGTGCTCAAATGAGGACAGGGAGAGGGAGGTCAACCTTTATTCCAGGGTCACAAGGGGAGGAGGTACCAGGGAACGAGTCACCAGTGGGGGACGGGCCAGCTATCCATTGGCAGCTCCATATTCGTATCACCAGAGTCATTGACTAGGCTGTGCGGTGGGTGCAATGACCTAATATGACGTCTGGCATGTGCCGTACCACTTCCTCCCTCCGCCTTACCAGATTAACGCGTGTGCGGGTTATAGCATGTTTGTCAGAACCACATCATTCTTTTTTTGGGAAATATTTTATTTTTGATTTTCAATCACATCATTCATGACACAGAGTAGTGGTGTAGTCAGGTGTTAACATTGGGGGAGCGAGAGCACATAAAAAAGGAGCCACAACCACATGTGCACGCACACTCATGTTTTGCTACTAGCGTGCACTGGTACCCAGAGGTTCCATTTCAACTCCAACTCTCCCTGATTAAGTTGGCCACAATGGCGACACTGATCTTTACCCTCATCTCTGGTTAATCCGTGATCTCATCCTGGCCTGGACTGTCCCTGCCTTGTAGAGCCGCCTTGCTGCTAAACTGTCATCAATGGCTAAATTATCTTTTGTTAAGCAACCTCTGTTAACAAGGGAGGAAACCACTTCAGTGAATCCCTGCTGTGCCATGTTAAAGTAACCTGAGCAACCTGTGAACCCAAGCAGTTTCGGAGAGTCCGTCCTGCTGAGGGAACACCATCAATACTGGCAGAAGACTCCCAAGTATCGCGGAACCGGAAAATAAACTCAGTTATGGTTTCTCCTGACTTCAGTGCCTCAATGAAGTCATGATGTTGACGGGCTGCACCTCAAGCCAAATTTATCTTCACACATTGGCTTGACCATTATTACTGTGTGCCAAATCTCCCCCTATTCCTCTTGGCACCCCAGCTCCCTTTCATGGTGCACCACATGGCATCTCCAATAATATTTGAACTTCCCTTGTAAACGACTTGGACAAATAACAGCACAATGTGAGTGTTCCCAGGCAGAGAACATTTTCTCTTGTTATCAACCACTATCGTCCAACAGGCAGTACCACACTTTTCACAAACCTTCATAACCTTCTCAATGATTTCAAGTTTAAACAGATCATGTAAGCACCAACTACCTTCCCTTAAATTTGCAATCATGCCAGATGACAGATTCTTGAATTTCTCGTCTCTCTGCCACAGTTCCTCAATGGAATCTTCAAATCAGAACAGGCCCTTTGGTCCAACTCACCCACACTGAATCCCATGAAGGTGCCAACTCTTTCTGGGCACAATCTCTGAAGGTGCTGAGGAGATGCATTTGGTGTTTGGTGAACTAAAACCTGGGAAAATTATGGCAAAAGCAATGCTAAACATGATTTGCTGTAACTTGGATTCATTGGTTGAAAAGCATTGAATACAGATTCAATGAGAACATTGAAAATAAAATAATAATAAGGTGAAAAAACAAAGGAGTTTGATGATTTTGGGTGAAAGATCACTGACTTGAAATCTTAACTCTGTTGTTAAGATGCTTCTGAACCCACTTACTTTCAGAAATATTTCCTTCAGATTTTAATAATATCTGCACTTTTATTGTTTCTAAAGCCCTTTTTGGCAGGAATGGTATTAATGGGATGAATGGACATTCCTGTACAAAAAGATTCTGATTTTATGAATGAGACATTACTCAAGATGTTAAATGTCTAATATATAATTTTACTTTCACGATCCTTTGAATATTGGAAGACAAGTAGAGTCAAACCCATTCTCACCTCTGGCACTGGAACCCATTTGAGATATCATGAAGCTGCTGTATCCATTCTTACCAATGGCAACTGGATCCAGGGTGTTGCCTTTCCATAGAACCGTATAACACTAGAGCACAGAAGCAGCTCATTTGGCCCTCCTAGAAATATTATTCTGCTAGTCCCATTGACCTGCACCCAGTCCATGACCCTCCAGACCTCTCCCATCACGCATCTATTCTATCCAATTTATTCATAAGACTTCAGAGTGAGCCTGCATTTACTACATCAGATGGCAGCTCGTTCCACACTTTTCCCTGCAAGGAAATTCCATAATCCTGCCAGCTTTTATGAGAGGCTACACTGCGAGCAGAAGAGTAAATGTAAAGGAACAGATTTCATCTCAGACCCAAGAATATATGATTGGGAAACCACTCAATTCATAAGACAAGAAGTTCTCCAGATTTGTGACCACAATGGTTTCATTATTATACATTCAAAATGAGTATTCACTAAACGTTGCCATATCTGTACAGTCCGATTCCAGTCATTCTGAACGTTCCAGGAAGGACAATCATGTTATGCACTATTAAATACTGGTAGGATAAATGTCAAAAGCTATTTTACATATAAAATATTTTAAAACAACTAAACTACACAAACAGTTTGGCATTCTGCATCCCAGAACAGATCAACTGTCCCAAATAAGACTCATTTTGAGATTAGGATATGCAGCATCCATAAACAATGGCTTCCAAAAGCGAGAACAATTTTTCTGCTTGAATTTTATTTTGTTATTTATAGTCTTTTAAATAACATTATTTTGTTGGGGGGGGGGGGAGAGGAGGAATGGCCCAGAGCTCCACTGCAGGACAGATCCCAAGTCCATGAGCCTAAGGTCCCTATAAATGGAGTGAGAAAGCTGGCCTCAAGAATAGTGAGCTCGTGCAGAATCTGAAAATTTTCCATCAGACCCAATATCCACCTCAAAAACTATAACATTGGAAGCATTTTCTTACTCACCTTCTGCGACCCAGACACAGTACGTTTAATGGATGTGCGTTTTGAAGAGCCACTCATTTGTTTGAGAGAACTGGTTAACATCTCCTTCAGCAGCCTATTCACTTCTTCATGCTTGTTGATGCCTTTCAGGCTGGTGGGAATTGCTCTGGATTTCAGCTAGTGTGGTCGGAAGCACCCTGTACAGCAGGGAAAGTAAGAGTTGACAACATTTAGCTATGCTGGTGTGATGTGAGAAAATGGTTCACAGAGTAACAGAATTGTCCCACTTTCCTCCAGAATAATCAGGTTAATGCATTGCCTCAAACATCCACTGAAAGGATTTAACAAATGTGATTGAGGATAAATCTGCTTTGCAGGGAGGATATTTCATAATCGTGCAGGAGTCAGATGGAAATAACTGTCATCTCAGGAAAAGAGCAAATGTAGGAGGCACAAAACAGGCTTTTGTTGTCTGAAGGTGCAGGGAAAGTCCACATTGATTACACTGGACAACAAATTTTATCAACAGACTTGCTTCCTGAGAAATTGGGGATGATGATAAACAACTTCAAGCTGAACACAAAGGTAATTTCAGATAGGAAGATGGAGAAACATTCAATTAACTTTGATTGAATTTGACATGTCTAATCGCATAACGATGTTGACACATTACATTAGTTCAACTGACCCAAAAATGTTTGCTGCTGGATTTCATTTGTTTTCAGCATCTGACGACTCTCATGTCAGTGTCCAACAATAATCAGCCAGTGTGGATGGATTCCAGTTTGACAATACAATTTTTCCATGGTCACAATGTCCTGGTCAAACCTTTCACTATGTTCGTCAATGACAGCCCCAAGATCATCAGGGAAGAAGGTCCAAGTGCGAATGCAGAAAATGAATTTTCAATAATATGCTGCACTTCGTGATTTTGAATGCTTCAACTAATTGTGTAAGTTGAGGCAGGAAGGGCCCATAAGAAGTATATGGTAGCTAGAAAGGATCTTAAAAAAGGACTTAGGAGAGCTCGAAGGGGACATGAGAAGGCCTTGGTATGTCGGATTAAGGAGAACCCCAAGATTTTCTATGCATATGTGAAGAACGGAAGGATGACGAAAATGAAGGTGGGGCCACTAAAAGGAAACAACATGTGATTGGAGGTGGAGGAGGTTGGGGACGTCCTTAATGAATACTTTGCTTCAGTATTCACAAGAGAAAAGGACCTTGATCAGGGTGAGGCCGGAATAGAACAAGCTTGTGTGCAAGACGGTGTTGAAATTAAGGTAGATGAAGTGTTGGACCTTCTTAAGAATATTAAGTCAAAAATACTAAGATAAGTCCCTGGGGCTTGACGCAATATACGCCAGGTTGCTGTTCGAAATGAGGGAAGAGATAGCTGTGGCAGTCGCTATGATCTTTGAGTCCATTAGGGTGCCATGCCTGCCAGTGAACAAGGGGTAGCGGGCACTGTTTGTTTCAAACGTGTTTATCTGTAGAGATATGTCAGAATAGTAAGTATCGGTTGTCCGCTCCATCCTCAACATCCATTGGAGCGCTTACATCCCTAACGTCGAAGTACTCGAGATGGCAGAGGTCGACAGCATCGAGTCCACGCTGCTGAAGATCCAGCTGCGCTGGATGGGTCACGTCTCCAGAATGGAGGACCATCGCCTTCCCAAGATCGTGTTATATGGCGAGCTCTCCACTGGCCACCGTGACAGAGGTGCACCAAAGAAAAGGTACAAGGATTGCCTAAAGAAATCTCTTGGTGCCTGCCACATTGACCACCGCCAGTGGGCTGATAACGCCTCAAACCGTGCATCTTGGCGCCTCACAGTTTGGCGGGCAGCAACCTCCTTTGAAGAAGACCGCAGAGCCTACCTCACTGACAAAAGGCAAAGGAGGAAAAACCCAACACCCAACCCCAACCCACCAATTTTCCCCTGCAACCGCTGCAATCGTGTCTGCCTGTCCCGCATCGGACTTGTCAGCCACAAACGAGCCTGCAGCTGACGTGGACTTTTTACCCCCTCCATAAATCTTCGTCCGCGAAGCCAAGCCAAAGAAGAAGAACAATTACAGCACAGAAATAGGCCAGTTCAGCTCTTTTATAGTCCATGCTGCACACCTTCTCCCACCTAGTCCCATTGACCCACATCCAGCCCATAACCTTCCATACTTCCCTCATCCATGTACCTCTCCAACTTTTCCTTAAATATTAAAATTGAGCCTGCATCTACCACTTTGGCCAGAAACTCATTCCACACTCTCACCACCCTCTGACCAAGGAAATTCCCCCTCATGTTTCCCCTATACTTTTCTCCCTTCAATCTCAATCCTTGCCCTCTTGTTTGAATCTCCCCCTCTCTCAATGGAAAAAGCCTGTCCACATTGACTCTTATCTTCCCCCTTCATAATTTTAAATACCTCTGTCAAATCACCCCTCAATCTTCCCTGTTCCAGGGAGTCAAGTCCTAAACTGTTTAACCTTTCCCTGTAACTCAAACCCTGAAACCCCGGCAACATTCTTGTGAATCTTCTTTGCATTCTCTCTATTTTGTTGATATCCTTCCTCTAATTTGGTGACCCAAACTGCACACAATATTCCAAATTATGATATCCCAACTCCTGTACTCAATGCTTTGATTATCAAGGCCAAGAAACCAGAAGCTTTCTTCACCACTCTATCTACACGCGACTCCACTTTGAGGGAATTATGTACCAGAATTCCTCAATCTCTTTGTTCTCCTGCACTCCCCAATTGTCTATCATTTAACGTGTTTAACCTTTGCTGATCAGTCCGACCAAAATTTAGCACCTCACACTTCTCAGTATCACACTCCATCTGCCATCTTTCTGCCCACTCTTTTAACTGGCCTATATCCCCCTGCAAGCTTTGAAAACCTTCATCATTGTCCACACCACCACCAATCTTAGTATAGGTCCGAGATGCATGAATTGTGTACTGTTTCTTTGCGTGTGCATGTGTGTGTCTGATCCCTGTTGTGACTTTCCCTCTGCGTAAATTAAAATCCTTGTTTGTGACTAAACTATGTTCAGACTCATCACTTCTCAGACTCTCCAAACCTGTTCTCCAGATTCACACATAGAAATCGAGAAATCTGAGCAAAACTAAGCCATTCAATGTTTGAGCACCATTTCGTATTGACACAGCTCACCCTCCCTCAACCGATTTCTCCTCATTTTCCTTTTTCTGTTTCTGGAATCATCCAACCTTCCTAAGTCCATCCTTTCTCCATGAGACACTACTTTCATGGGTAACCCCATATCTGTTCTACAATACCCAACAGAGTTCTGTTATTTACAATGTAAGTCCTTCAGTTGTTTAACCGCAAGAACAACACCTTGTACTTATTCGAGTAAAATTCCATCCGTCATTCCTATCCTGCTTTTCCATTTCTAGATCCTGTTGTAATCTCAGATAACTTTTTTCACTGACTAACATGAAAGTTAGCAATCCCTTTTTTGGAGATCCTCAAGTTCTGCTTGTTCATCAGCTCCAAACTCCTAATCTTTGGACAACCAGTGTAGAGGGGAATGAGTTGGACAAAGGACTTCCTCAACAGTCTTTTTCTGGGACCAGCAAAGGTAGCTATTCACAGGTAGGTCCAGGTTCTATGTCGTTGACAGCTGACTGCCCACTCATCTTTCAACAATATGTTCATGCCATGTCCACTGGTTCAATGAAATGTTCCAGACCAATGGGTGCCACCGGAGCTGTTCTGTATCCTGGAAAAAGAAAATAAAGTTTTAATTTGAAAATGCTGTAAATATGCAAGTACTAAACACACAAAAATGCTGCAGAAACCCAGGAGATCTTGCAGCGTCCATAGGAGATAAAGATATTTAACCAACATTTCGGGCTTGAACCCTTGATCAAGTTATGAGCAAAAACCAGGCAGGCACCTGAATAAAAAGGGCTGGGGGAGCAGCAGAGGCCAAGAAGCCAACTGGTAATAGGCAATAACGGGACATGGCTAAGAGGGCAGACAAGGAAAGGTGAAAACATTTCAGGGGAGGGTTTGGCTCTGTGAATGTCGATCTTGAGGCATAAGATGGAGGGAAAAGAAGATAAAGGAAAGGAGAGAGAGTTAGGGAGAGAGAGTGAAACAGGGGTTGGGAGTGTGGTTTAACAAAAACTGGAGAAGTCACTATTAATACCATCTGGTTGGAAGGTGCCCAATATAAGATGCTGTTCCTCCAATTTGTGTGTGGTCAGTCTGGCAGTGCATGAGACTATGGACAGAGAGGTCTGCATGAGAATGGAGTAAGGACTTGAAATGGGCTGCCACTGGGAGATCCCTGCTATTGCAGCAAACATAGCAAAAGTGATCAACAAAGTAATCTCCCAGTCAGCTTTCAGTCACTCAGATGTAGAGGAAACCACCACCGGATGTTGTAGATGATCCCTGCAGATTCCACCCTCCCCCCCCCCCACCCCATAAGATCCCTCTATCCTTCCACAATGCTACAAATTCTGGCACTAACCATGAATTTCACCTTCAAATTTAATAATCCAGTGTATTATTTCACACTTTTCTGGATTGAACTCCATCTCCCACTTCTCCGCCCAACTTTGCATCCTATCTATATCCTGTTGTAAGCTATAAAAACTTTTACACATCGACAATACCTCCAACCTTCGTATCATCTAGAAACTCTGTTTCCCCCCCCTCCCCCGAGTAATTTATAAAAATCACAAAGAGCTGGAGTCCCCAAACAGATTAGTTACCAGACCCAAGTTAGAATGCGCTCCTTGTACTACTATTATCTGCCTTTTGAGGGCAAGCCAATTCCAAATCCACGCAGCCAAGTTTCCATGGATCCCATGTCTCATGTATTTATAGCATACTGTGGCCTCGAAGAGTCTCTGCCTCAAAATGTTGACCATTCTTTTTCTCTCACTGATTCTGCTCAACCTCATGAGGTCCTCCAGCAGATTGGTAATTGCTCAGGTGAGTTAGTAAATTGTGCCCTTTCAATTGACAGGAATGTACCTTTCTGCAGTAATTTTTTTTTTCTGTTGTCCATTCCAGGATAATGGATGGCCTCTCTGCCTCATGTTGTCATCTTAATGTCTGGCACTCACTGGGCTTCCTGGATTCTCTCATCCAGCAGATGGGAGTAACATTCATCATTCACCCCATCACCTGTCTTTGGACATAATCTACATGGTGGTTTCTTGAACTGAAAAATCAACACTGAGTGCAGTTCAATGAGACAAGGCAGAAAAATAGTTTGGCATGGACTACTGGGCCATACTGGGACTGCATGGCCATGCAGCCTGTTTCTGTGCTGCAGTGTTCCATTGTTCTAACATGTTCACTTCCTGCCCACAATACAATCCTTATCACTTAAATGGTTGAAGCCTGGCTGAGTGAAGCACAGATCCATCCGTCCAAACTACCAGTTGGAGAAAAAAAAAGCAGTGAACATTTGGCACTGCCACAATGTAAGTGGATTAGCTACATTCATTATTATAAAAGTATTATTTAATCACAAGTTAAAAAGCAATAATTATAATCATCTTTGATTGAGATAGCTGAGGTGATGTGTTTGGAATGAATCAGTTTCCTTGCCATTTGGCTGAGTCAATCACTGTTAGTTAAACAAGAGAATCACCAGATGCTAGGGTCGAGTGCAATCTATAAAAATGCTGAAGAAATTCACCAAGTCACGCATCAGCCAAAGGAAGTAAATGGACATCAACATTTCACGCCTGAGCTTTCCATCCACAATGTGGAAAAACAGGCAGATGCCTGAATAAGGTGGGGGCGGAGGAGGGGGAGCACAGACTAAGAGGTAAGAGATAATAGGTGGATACAGATGGGAGGATAGAAGAAAAAGCTGAGAGTGATAGGGGGGGAGGAGGACATGGTACAACAGCCAGAGCAAGAGAATAAACAGTGTTACATTTGGGTAAAGGTGTCACACAAGACAAAAGTGGAGAATGTAGAAACAAATACAATTAAGCAGTGCAAGGCATCATCTTATCCTCATGATGGTCCATTCAAGAATAAGAATTTGATTTTGGTAACAAAAGACTCTGGAAACAGAAGGAAAAAAGCTTTCCTTCAACCTGGAGTTACATGTTTTCAAACTCATCTCTTCTGCCTGAAGGGAGAGGGAAGAAAGCTGTATGGTGGAATGGAATGCATCTTTTAATATCTCTGCTGTTTTCCCAAGGCAATTGGAAGTGAAGATAGAGTAAATGGAGTAAAGTTTGATTAGTGTTATAGTTATAGCTTGAACTGCAATCACAACTCTGCAGTTTCCTGCAGTCTTTGGAAGAGTAGATCCTAGACAAAACTGTGATGCATATGAACAGGATATTTTCTGTGGTGAATGTATAAAAATTGGTAAATACTGGGGACATGATGAGCTTACTCAGCCCTCTGAGGAATTCGGGGTTTTGGGCCAGGATAGGTGATTTTTCTCCAAAAAAACTTAAATTCTATTATACAATCTGACAAAGCAGCATTTCTCCAGACTACGGTGCACACACAATAGACGTAAACTTAACGCTCTCACTATCTTCACTTCACCATCATTAATACAGACAGGAGTCTACCGCATCTCCAAGTCAATGACCAGTTCTTTCATTTTATTGATACTGAGGGAGAATTTGTTGCTTCAGCACGATGTTTTACTAGGTCCACAGTCTCCTTCCTGAACTGTATCTTGTCATGCCTGGAAACCTTGCATTTCATTCCTCCCTCAAGGACATTAATGTAGGTCGTAAATAACCATATAACCATATAACCACTTACAGCACAGAACAGGCCAGTTCGGCCCTACTAGTCCATGCCGTAGCAAATCCCCACCCTCCTAGTCCCACTGACCAGCACCTGGTCCATACCCCTTTAGTCCCCTCCTATCCATGTAACGATCCAGTCTTTCCTTAAATGTAACCAATGATCCCGCCTCGACCACGTCTGCTGGAAGCTCATTCCACATCCCTACCACCCTCTGCGTAAAGAAATTTCCCCTCATGTTCCCCTTATAATTTTCCCTCTTCAATCTTAAACCATGTCCTCTAGTTTGAATCTCCCCCTTTCTTAATTGAAAAAGCCTATCCACATTTACTCTGTCTGTCCCTTTTAAAATCTTAAACACCTCTATCAAGTCCCCTCTCAATCTTCTATGCTCCAGAGAAAAAAGCCCCAGTCTGCACAACCTTTCCCTGTAACTCAGACCCTGAAATCCTGTCAATATTCTCGTGAACCTTCTCTGCACTCTCTCTATTTTGTTTATATCTTTCCTATAATTTGGTGACCAAAACTGTACACAGTACTCCAAATTTGGCCTCACCTTGTACAATTTCATCATAACCTCCCTACTCTTGAATTCATGAAGGCCAACATTCCAAATGCCTTCTTCACCACAACATCTACCTGAATATCAGCCTTGAGGGTACTATTTACCATAACTCCTAAATCTCTTTGTTGGTCTGCACTCCTCAATTGTCTACCATTCGGAGGAGTCACGTGATGGAGTAGTGGCCGGACGGTGAACTCCAGCCCTCTCCAGAAAAGTCGGGAAAAACGAGAGAAAATACAAAGGCACAGAAATACAAGTTAAAGAAAAGTGAATATAAAGGTGGAAAGAAGATGGAGACAAAAGGAGAAAAATCAAAATCAACGGAAAGAAGAGAGGAAGAGAAGACAACGGAGGAAAAAGGTGAAGGCCTTACCTGTCCGAAGAGGCCCGCTGCGGAGAGAAGACCCCACTACCTCAGGTCGGTAGAAAGAGAACTACAACAATGGCTCACAGAGCCGAGTAAAAGTGCGCAACCGCGCATGCGCGACTCCTCGCGCATGCGCGATGCGCATACAAAAAAACACACCGACGGGAGGGGGGACCAGCTGGGGAGTCGATCTCCACAGCCGGCAACGACAGCTGCAGAACACCTGCAGCAAGAAGACACCACAGAAGACAATGGAAACAAGAAAGAAGAGGAGGAAAGGGCAGCAAAGAAACAACAGATGGTCAACCTAGAGGAAGAAGAAGAGGAAGAGTACAGGGAAATAGAAGAAGAAAAGATAGGCAAGGTAAAGGAGGTACTTGCTCTTGTTAGAGGATACATGGAGTCATTTAAAGAATGGCAAACACAGGAATTCAATGATTTAAGAAGAAGAATAAACAACACAGAAAAGAAAATAAATAAAATGGATATGACCTTAACAGAAATGGGGAAAAAAATGGACAAGATGGAAGAACGGGCAATAGCAGCAGAAATGGAGGTAGAAGACTTAAAAAAGAAATTGGAGGAATCTAATAAAAAAACTAAAGAGACACAAGAATTACTAGCCCAAAAAATAGATATAATGGAAAATTATAACAGAAGAAATAACATAAAGATAGTGGGCCTTAAGGAAGATGTAGAAGGCAAGAATATGAGGGAGTTTATAAAAGAATGGATCCCTAAGGCCCTAGGATGTCCAGAACTACAGCAAGAAATGGAAATAGAAAGGGCACATAGAGCATTGGCCCCTAAACCACAACCACAACAAAAACCAAGATCTATTGTAGTAAAATTCCTAAGATATACTACAAGAGAAAAGGTGCTGGAGAAGACAATGGAAAAAGTAAGAGAGGGCAACAAACCACTGGAGTATAAAGGGCAAAAAATCTTCATTTATCCAGATATAAGCTTTGAACTCCTAAAGAAGAGAAAAGAGTTCAATGCAGCAAAAGCGATTTTATGGAAGAAAGGATATAAATTTACACTGAAGCATCCTGCGGTATTGAAAATATTTATTCCAGGACAACAAA
The DNA here is from genome assembly GCF_036971445.1 of Narcine bancroftii. Taxonomy (NCBI): domain Eukaryota; kingdom Metazoa; phylum Chordata; class Chondrichthyes; order Torpediniformes; family Narcinidae; genus Narcine; species Narcine bancroftii. The sequence continues at coordinate 5,188,656 of NC_091479.1, read as the reverse complement.
ACAGACTATTCTCGGATCCAGAAGAAGCACGAAAATTTGCAGAACAATTACAAAAATAGACTGAGGGATGAAGACGGGTAATGAGAGCAAAAATTATCACGATTGATATGTATGTGGGTAAAGACAAAAATAGACTGAGGGATGAAGACGGGTAAGGAGGATAAAAATGACCACGATTGATATGTATGCGGGTAAAGAGGTATAAGAGTGAATAGAGACAACGGGCATATGTGAAAGTATCTGTAATTAGAGGAAAACATAGAAAGTATAGACAAGAATTAATAAGGGAAGGTAATGGAATAGAGAGAATAAGGAGGGAACTAAAAGAGTGACCTTTGTGACATATAAAAAACGAAATCTTTTCTGGGGGGGGCTGGGTGGGGGGAAAAGAGCGGTCACTGCAAAATCAGTTGACGCTTGCGAGTGGATTCGCAAATCCAAATGGAGAGGGGAGATGTGGTTGTCCGACAAGGGATAAAGGGCAACTCAGGAGGGGAAGGGGAGATTGGGGATAAAGAAGATAGAAATAGGAGAATAAGGAAAATGTTGGATGTTGTAGGAATGTTGTCTGGTAAAGAGTTGAAAATAAGAAAACAGAAATGGAAAAGGAGGAAAGGTAATGATGGAAAAACGGAAAGAGAAGATAAACAAAATATAAAATGGCTACGCTGAACTATATGACTCTAAATATTAATGGAATACATAACCAAATTAAAAGGAAGAAACTACTAAATTTACTGAAAAAGGAAAAAATAGATATAGCATTTGTCCAAGAAACACATTTAACTGAATTGGAGCACAAGAAATTAAAGAGAGATTGGGTAGGACATGTAACAGCAGCATCGTATAATTCAAAAGCAAGAGGAGTGGCTATATTAATTAGCAAAAATGTGCCATTTAAAATAGAAGAGGAAATAATAGATCCAGCAGGGAGATATGTTATGATAAAATGTCAGATATATTCAGAGCTTTGGAATCTACTTAATATATATTCACCTAACGAAGAAGATCAAAAGTTTATGCAAGATATCTTTTTGAAGGTAGCTAATACGCAAGGGAACATACTAATAGGAGGGGATTTCAATCTGAATTTGGATCCAAATATGGATAAAACGGGGAAAAAAATTAACAGGAAGAACAAAGTAACCAAATTTATAATTAAATCAATGCAAGAAATGAAACTTGTGGACATATGGAGGAAACAAAACCCAAAAGAAAAGGAATACTCATACTACTCGACTAGACATAAAACATACTCAAGGATAGACCTATTCCTGTTATCAGCCCACATACAAGGGAGAGTTAGGAAAACGGAATATAAAGCTAGACTATTATCGGACCACTCACCCCTGTTATTGGCAATAGAGCTAGAAGACATCCCTCCAAGAATGTATAGATGGAGATTAAACCCCATGCTACTTAAAAGACAGGATTTTAGAGAATTTATTGAAAAACAATTAAAAATGTACTTTGAAGTAAATACGGAATCAGTGGAAGATAAGTTTATACTATGGGACGCAATGAAAGCATTCATTAGAGGGCAAATAATAAGTTATGCAACCAAGATGAAGAAGGACTATAATCAGGAAACAGAGCAGTTGGAAAGGGAAATAATAAACATAGAAAAAAAATTAGCAATAAAGGAAGATACAACCAAAAGAAGAGAATTGGCGGATAAAAAAATAAAATATGAAACATTACAAACATATAAGGTGGAGAAGAATATAATGAAGACAAAACAGAAATATTATGAACTAGGGGAAAAAACACACAAAATCCTAGCATGGCAGCTTAAGACAGAGCAAACTAAGAAAACGGTATTGGCAACAAGGAAAAAAGACAAACAAATTACATATAATCCAAAAGAAATTAAGGAAAACTTCAGAGAATTCTATGAACAATTATACCGAACCGAAAACGAAGGGAAAGAAGGGAAAATAGATGAATTTTTGACTAAAATTGAACTACCAAAACTACAAATAGAGGAACAAAATAAATTAACAGAACCATTTGGAACAGTAGAAATACAAGAGATAATAAAAAATTTACCAAATAATAAGACACCAGGAGAGGATGGACTCCCAATAGAATTCTACAAAACATTTAAAGACCTAATAATACCGCCCCTCCTGGATGTAATCAACCAGATTGATGAGACACAAAACTTACCAGATTCATGTAAAACAGCAATAATTACAGTGATACTAAAACAAGGGAAAGATCCACTCTCACCAGCGTCATATAGACCAATATCTTTGCTAAACACAGATTATAAGATAATAGCTAAACTATTAGCGAACAGATTAGCAGAACAGGTACCGAAAATGGTAAATTTAGACCAAACTGGATTTATCAAAAAAAGACGCACAACAGACAATATTTGTAAATTTATTAACTTAATTCATGCAGTAGAAGGAAATAAAGCACCGGCAGTAGCAGTTGCTTTAGACGCAGAGAAGGCCTTCGACAGAGTAGAATGGAATTACTTGTTCAAAGTATTGCAAAAATTCAGTTTACCGGAGAAGTATATTAATTGGATTAAAGCATTATATAAGGGACCGTTAGCGAAAGTGACAGTAAATGGACATGTATCAAAGCAATTTAACTTAAGCAGGTCAACGCGGCAGGGATGCCCACTATCACCATTATTGTTTGCGCTAGCTATAGAACCACTAGCAGAATCGATAAGAAGAGATAATAATATAAAAGGAATAAAAATAAAAGACAGGGAATATAAAATCAGTCTGTTTGCGGATGATGTGATAGTGTACTTAACAGAACCAGAACTATCAATAAAAGAACTATATAAGAAATTGAAGGAATATGGAGAAGTGTCGGGATACAAGATAAACGTAAATAAAAGTGAAGCAATGCCTATGAATAACGCGGATTTCTCAAAATTTAAGGAGGAATCCCCATTCAGATGGCAAACGCAGGCAATAAGATACCTAGGTGTGCAAATAAACAAAAATCTAGGCCAATTATATAAACTCAATTACAATCCACTAATGAAAAAACTACAGGACGATTTAGAGCATTGGAAAGAGCTACCACTAACACTGATAGGAAGGATAAACTGTATTAAAATGAACATTTTTCCAAGGATACTATACTTATTTCAGGCATTGCCAATACAACTGACAGAAAAATTCTTCAAAGAGTTAAAGAAAATAATAAGGAGATTTTTATGGAGAGGGGGGAAACCGAGGATAGCACTAGACAAATTAACAGAATGGTATAAACAAGGAGGCTTACAATTGCCAAACTTCAAAAATTATTATAGAGCCGCACAATTAAGGTACCTATCAGATTTTTATCAAACAAGGGAAAAACCAGACTGGACGAGACTAGAATTAGATAAAATAGGGGAAAAGATACCTGAACACATATTATATAAATGGGACGAAAAATTGGTACAACATAGAACTTCTCCAGTATTACACCATCTCCTCAATATATGGAAGAAGATACATGTAGAAAGAAATAAAATAAATTACCAAATACCAAAACTAATATTGACGCAAAATAAGCTACTCCCTTTTACAATAGACAACCTTGCCTTTAGAAAATGGGAAAAAAAAGGGATTAAAAGAATAGAAAATTGTTTTTCAGGAAGTAGATTCTTATCCTTTGAACAAATGAGAGATAAGTACAATATAACGGGAGATACAGCGCTGGCATATTACCAACTGAGATCCTACTTGAAAGATAAATTAGGAAGCAACTTGAGTTTACCAGAGGGAAGTAACCTTGAATATGTGATTACAGATACAATGTTAATCAAAAGATTTATAAAAAATATGTATATTAAACTGCAAGAAAAGGAAAATGAGGAAACAAATGGTAAAACTAAACAAAAATGGGAACAAGATTTAAATATAAAGATAAAAAAGGAAACATGGGAGAAGTTATGCTCTGGAACGATGAGAAATACAATAAATACGAGGCTGCGTATGATACAATATAATTGGTTACACAGACTATACATTACACCGCAAAAGTTAAATAAATGGGACCCAACAGTATCTGATAGATGTTTTCGATGTAAAAAAGAAAGGGGAACAACAATTCATGCAATCTGGACATGTGAGAGAGTAGAAAAATTTTGGGATGATCTCAATCAGATATTAAATAAAATAACAGAAAACAATATACCAAAGAATCCAGAGATCTTTCTCCTAAGTAACATAAAAAATAAAGAATTTGGAATTGACTTGGAGGATGCACAAAAAAGATTTGTTAAGATAGCCCTAGCTGTAGCAAAAAAATGTATTATGTCAACCTGGAAATTGGAAGATAATTTGAAAATACAACAATGGTATATAGAAATGAATAAATGTATTCCATTAGAAAAAATAACATATAGTTTAAGAAATAATATTGAAATATTCGAACAAGTATGGGAGCCTTACATTAAATACAATAGCGAAAACCTACCGGGAACAAACATTACCTAAGTTGATGGAAGGAGAAGAGAAGAAAAAAATGGACTCAGTAGAATTTCTGGTGTATTTTTGTTGAATGACAACATTGTCTAACTGAATTAATGCAACCTAGATTGTATAACTAAAATGGATGAGAGGGGGGAGGGATGGGGGGGTGGCTTGGGAGGAGGGAGGGGGGAGGGAGAAAAAGACACTGTAAATGTGTGGAAAAGAAAAAGTGTATATCATGGCTATTGTGATTTATGGTGTGAAAAATAAAAAATTTTAAAAAAAAAAAAAAAAAAAAAAAAAAAAAAAAAAATTGTCTACCATTCAATGTTTATGACCTATTTAAATTTGCCTTTCCAAAATGCAGCACCTCACATCTATCTGTATTAAATTCCATCAGCCATTTCTCAGCCCACACCTCCAGCCTTCCTAAATCACCTTTTAATCTACGGTAATCTACCTCACTGTCCACAACACCACCAATCTTTGTGTCATCCGCAAACTTGCTTATCCAATTCTCCACCCCTACATCCAGATCGTTTATATATATAACAAATAATAGTGGACCCAGGACCGAACCCTGAGGAACTCCACTAGTCACTGGCCTCCAATTGGACAAACAATTTTCTACCACTACTCTCTGACACCTCCCATCCAACCACTGCTGAATCCATTTCACTACCTCTTTATTTATACCTAATGCCTCCACCTTTTTTCCTAACCTCCTGTGGGGAACTTTGTCAAAAGCTTTACTAAAGTCCAAATAGACAACATCCACAGGTTTCCTTTCATCAACCTCGAAGAACTCAAGAGGATGAAGAACCAATTCTTAGGGTACTCCACTAATTATATCACTGCAGCCTGGAAAGGACATATTTATTCCAATTTTTTTAACAGCCTGCAAGTGCTAACACATTTCCTCCAATATTTTGGACTCTTCATGCACCTTGTCAAATGTCTTCAGAAAGCTAAACAAATAACTGTATTTCAACTGGTTCTTCTCTGTCAATTCTCCCGACCAATCCTCAAAGAATTTCACCAAATTTGTCAAACGTAATTTACCTTTCATAAAACCACATGGACTCTGTGACTACGGTTCGTTATGCTGTATTCAGCTTTTCATAGTGGATAGTTAGTTCCTGTTTGATTACTGACTCAAGCATCTTGCCAGCAAAACAAAATGGACTATCATTTTTCACTTTGTTCCTTAATCCCTTTTTGGCCAAAGGAGTCACATTAGCTATTTTACAGTCTCCAAGTGCCCCTGAGAATAATGATATCACATGCAAATTTTCATTCAAAATCATTCCTTCCCCCCACTTTTCAGTCTTTTGTTGCCTGATCCTAGTCTCTCGCCTCCCACCAGCCTTACCAGTACATATACCTTATTTTTCCAATGTAATGTTATCCTTCACCTCCTTTGCTAACCACAGGTTCTGTCTTCTTTTATTCACAGTCTGACATGCAGAAAATTACCCATTTATTCCAAATGTTTCCTGTCAACCAATTCTTAAATTAGTGCCAATAAAATTGCTCCCATCCGATGTGCTTTAATTTTACACACCAACCTTTAATTTTGGACCTTTACAAAAGCCTTTGAAGCACTTTTTCTCCTTTGTATACCCTGCAAAATCTCGAGTGGATTATCCATGATTTCCCCTGAATTAATCCTTGCTGATTTGTCCCATTGAAGCTCTCTCAGTGATGTGTTATTAAATCTGTTGTAAAAGATTTTGGCATTTTCCCCACTGATATTGTTTACATTTCTAAAATTCCCTGTGCTTTTAGTCGGATTACCTTTGCCAGAGACACAAGAAAATGCAGATGACGGAATCTTGTGCAAAGGGGAGTTAGCAGCAGGTCAGGCAGCATCCATGGAGAGAAATGGACCACCAATATTTCAGGTTGGTTGAAGTAAAGTGGTAAGGGGAAGTGGAATAGGTTATTGGGCAAATAAAGATGGGAGAGCTGGTGTGGGAAGACAGAAAAGAGAGCACATATCTCGTGGGAGCTGAGTGACAAGTGAACACTGCAATAGGCTGGAAAATGGGAACAGGTAAAGGAAAGATGGAAACAGTGATACTAGAGGTTACTGGAAATTGAGTACCAGAGTCAAAGGGCAGTATCAGAGGGTGGCACAGTTGGCATAGTGATTAGTGCAACGCCTTTACAGTGCCAACGATCAGGACTGGGGCTCAAATCCAGCACTGTAAGGAGTTGGTATGTTCTCCCTATGTCTGCGTGGGTCTTCCCTTGGAGCTCCGGTTTCCTCCACCGTTTGAAATGTACCAGGAGAGTAGATTAATTTGGTGTAAATTTGGCAGCACGGGCTTTTGGGCTGAAAAGGCCCATGACCATGCTGTACATTCAAACAAAAAAATAATTTTGGAAGGTAACCACCAATGTATTCATGGTTTTCTAGGCCACTTCATTTTAGTTCTAAGGAGAGGGGTTGTAGATTAGCAAGCCTGAGGAATTTGTCAGCATTGAGCCTAATATCCTAGCATTGTCTCATTAACTATTTGGATTTCTTTCAATTTCTCCCTCTGTGGACCTTTGGTGGTCTTGCATATCTTGGGAGTTCATTTACATCCTTCCTTTTTGAAGGCAGAATCAAAGCATACATTTAATTATCTGGCATTTGTTTGTTCCCAATTATAATTTCTAACAATATGGGATCTACATTTCTATTCACAAATCCTTTTCACTTCATATACTGTAAACGTAGAAACTTTGTCAATTTTGTTTCCTACAAGTTTAATCTCAGAGTCCATCTTCTCTCCTTAATCTTTTTGTTCCCCTTCTCTGAATTCCAGGAGCTTTTCCTCGACAGTATCTATAAAGTCACCCATCATTACAGTAAATATCCTTCTTGACTACATCTGTAATTCCCTGTTTAATTCCATATCATATCTTACCACGATTGTTTGATGCCCTTTAGATCAGCCATTCTCAATCTTTTTTTTGGGGGTATGGTCCCTGAGGACACTCTTCATAGTTAATGGGGCCCCCTTCCCTTTGAAACAATTATTTAGTTGGTTTCTTCTGTACTTCTTTCCTAGCGACTACAAAAAAAGTTAATGGTAAAGGTCCATTATTGTCACATAATACTATATTTAGAATGTAACATAATGAAATTCTTTGATTTTTGTCCACTGTAAGGCAGAGAGTCGCCACTTTATCCAGCACCCCTCACAGAAACCTAGGGCATCTAGTGTTCCTAGGCAATCTCCCCTCCAAGTACTGACCAGGCTTGAGCCTGCTTACCTTCCAAGATCAGACAATCTCATGCATGTAGGGATATGTTTTCTCCTTGTACATTATTCCCTACTTGTGTGTAAGAGGCTGGCCCACCCACTAGTGACTCATCTCCTCTGTCTCCTCCCCTTATGACCTGACCATAAAGGTTGACTTCCCTCCCCCCCTTCCGGCATTCCTGTACCTTGATCCTGGCCACCCAAAGTCTTGTGTTTATTAAAGCCTATCATTCCCCTGCTCTCAACTTCGTGGTTATTGATAGAGCTATCAATTTAATAAACAGAATCATCTCTCCAGCAGTGGAAAAGCTGCTGCGCCCCGATTGCCTAGAAGAGTACCCCCAATTATCAGGGGCTTCCGAGTACTACGAACAATGGATCAGCCGTTTCAACAACTTCTTAGAAGCTGCTGCCAACCTTGTGGACTCTGACGACTAAGGCTGAAAGTCTTGCAAGCAAGGGTCGGTCAGAGAGTCTTCCAGGCAATAAAAAGCTGCACTACTTTCGTAGAGATGATGACTGAACTCCATGCCCTCTACAAGCCTAAGCTCAACGAGGTGTACTCACACTACTTCCTTGCATCCCAGAAACAGCAGCCTAGTGAGTCATTAAAAGAGTTCCTTCGTGCCCTGTTCAAGCTGGGAAGAGACTGTTGGAGTAGCTCCACAAACCCTGAGCCGGAAGACCAGTGCATGGAAGAGTTGGTCGGGGATGCCTGTCAGGGTTAAAGTCCAATTACATCAGGTAACGTCTGCTTGAAGAGGACCAGCTACCATTAAAACAGGCTGTACAACTTGCGAGGACACTCAACTCAGCCCAGTGCCATGCCGAATCAATCACTGGCAAGAATGGGCCCTCCATGTGCGTGCCATGGGTGCCACCATCTTGGGAGATGGCATCCAGGATGGCCGACCCAACCGCTGCAGCCGTGGCAACTGAGCATCTGAAGTGCTACTTCTGCAGGCAAACGAAGCATCCGTGATGACTGTGGCCCGTGAAAGATCTCCCAATGAGGCAGCGCGGCATGCACGACCGATGGGGGATCCCGAATTCACATCTGGTACCGGCCACGTGCGCTATGAGGGAGGCGCCATCTTATCTGCCATCACTCCTACCCTCCGCATGGATAGCGCCACTATTGCCCTCCATGCTGACGTAATTTCTGGGTGGTGCCATGACTCCACTTTCGCCAGGCTCCGTGATGTCACTTCTGCCGTCTTCATGGATGACTCCGATCCTGCCCAGCCCCGTGACGTCAATTCCGCCTTCTTCCACGACCTCGGCAGCGATGACCACATGGTTAACATGGAGGTCACCACCATGCCCATCGGACCTCCTCTCCACCAGCGACAAAGACGACAATGACGCTCCACTCCTGGCTTTAGTCACGCTGAACCAGGGCAACCCTCACCCAATCACCCATGATGGAGATAGAGGTAAATGGGCGCAAAACTAACTGCCTCTTCAACAGTGGCAGTACCAAGAGCTTCAACCACCCAGATGTTGCCTGCAGACTCTCTCTCCCTGTCTGGCCGATGAATGGCTCAATCTCAATGGCGGCTAAGGACCACCGCATTAAAATCAGTGGGTACTGTATCGCATCTCTAACGGTGGGGGGGTGAAAACTATTGCAACTTTTCACTGTTGGTCATGCCCCAGCTCTGCGCGCCGATCCTCCTTGGCCTTGACTTCCAGGGTCAGTTCAGGAGTGTGACGATGGCATTTGGAGGTTCACAATCACCACTCACTGTGTACAATCCGCAACTCACTGATCCCCCCCCCTCACAATCCCCAATACCAGCCTGCGGCCTCTCCACCCTTCAGATATCCCCTCCATCATTATTTGCTAACCTAACCCCGGACTGCAGACCCATAGCCACCAAAAGCAGGCACTACAGCACCAAGGATATGGCGTTCATCTGGGCCGAGATCCGGCGACTCCTATCAGAGGAGATCATCGCCCCCAGCTCCAGTCCCTGGAGAGCCCAAGTATTGGTGGTCAAGGGTGGGAGCAAGCCCCATATGGTAATAGACTATAGCCAAACAATCAACCGCTTCACACAGCTAGACGCATACCATCTCCCCCGGATAGCTGACATGGTCAATAAGATCGCCCAATAAAGGGTGTTCTCAACCATTAACCTCAAGCTGGTATGCCACTAGCTCCCCCTCCGCCGGGGAGACCGCATATATTTGGGCTTTGAGGTGGACAGCAGGCTTTCCACTTCCTCAGGGTCCCCTTTGGTGTCACAAACGGTGTCTCTCTTTTTCAAAGGGTGATGGATCGGATAATGGACAAGCATAATTTGGCAGCAACCTTCCCCTACTTAGACAATGTCACCATCTGAGGCCATAACCAGCAGGACCATGACGCAAACCTCGCTAAATTCTTGCATACAGAAAAGTCCCTCAACTTGGCCTATAATAAGGACAAGTGTGTGCTTAGCATGAATCGCTTGGCCCTACTTGGAAACGTTGTGGCACATGGTGTCATTGGCCCAGACCCCATCCACATGTGACCCCTTATAAAACTCCCCGTCCCAAACACCCTGAAGGCGCTGAAGAAGTACCTAGGCTCTTTTCATACTTTGCACAATGGGTGTCCAATTATGCTGATAAAGCCCACCCCCTGGCAAAGTCCAAAATGACCTCTGCCACCCTGGAGTTATAAGATTGTTCCACTTCATTAAGATTCGGAACCTTCCATACTCTATTGAGGATGTCAGGTCCATGACCAGACTTTTCTGGGTCTGTGCCGAATGTAAGCCGCAGTTCTTCCAACTGAAAAGCACACTTCATCAAGGCCACACACCCCTTCAAATGACTTAGAGTCGATTTCAAGGGGCCCCTACCCTCATCCAACAAGAATATCTATTTCCTCAACATCATAAATGAGTACTCCAGGTTCCCTTTTGCCATCCCCTGCCTGGATATGACCTCAGCGATGATAGGCTCTATCAATAACCACTAAGTCAAGAGCAGGGGAATGATAGGCTTTAATAAATACAAGACTTTGGCTGGCCCGGATCCAGGTACAAGAATGGAGGTCATAAGGGGAGGAGACTTAGGAGATGAGTCACTTGTGAGCGGGCCAGCCACATACATACAACAGCACACAGGTAGGGAATATTGTACAAGGAGAAAATATATCACGACATTGTGTGTTTAGCCTCTTAAATGTGCTGTAGTCCTCAGGGGGGCTGTGTGGCCCCTGTTGAGAACAGTTGATTTAGATTAAACCTTACCAATGTTTCTGCACGGTTAGCGTAGTAGTTAGGACAGTGGCTGTTACATTCCAGTGATTGGGACCAGGGTTTTAATCCCATGCTGTCTGTCAAGAGTTTCTCCCCTTGTCTGTCTGGATTTTACCTGGGTGCTCGGGTTTCCTCCCACTGTTTGAAACATACTGGGGGTTGTAGGTTAAGTGGGTGGCACAGCCTGTTACTGTGCTGGATATCTAAATTTAAAAATTTTAAATTGTTTACTTATGTCTTGATAACTTCTTTTGCTCAAATTCAGAATCCCAGTTTCTGATTCTACTACTTGAGTCTCCATTTAAATGAAGAATTCTATCATGTTTTGGCCACTAATTGAATAACCATGTGAGAACCTGTATGCCAGTTTAATTTGTTAAAATAGAGAAGAGGCTTTAATTCTCTACCCCTTTCCTGCATTGTTACATGAGGCACAAAACAACCTTGAAGAAAACTGCCCATCTTCCATTTGGACACTTTGCAACCTATTGGATTTGATATTAAATGTTCCAACTCAAGATAACCTGCTGTTTTGAATTTATCATCTGACAGTACATAAACAACCAGACAAATCAGAGTAACTTCAGATGACAGGAGCTCACATAATAATCACATTTCCATAAAGATACAATTTAAAATAAATACATGGAATTATTTATTTGGTTCCATGATACTGTTCATCAATCTCTCAGCCTGCAGGAAGAAACTATTTCTCAGTCCGGTAGACCAGATTTTGATGCTCCTGTACCTCCTCCCTGATGGTAGCAGGTCAAAGATACTGTGTGCTCCATGAAAATGTCCTCAATAATTCTTTTAGCCTTATTTGAGCAATGCTCCTGGTGAATGTCATCAATAGAGAAAAGGGAGGCCTCAGTGATTTTCTTGCCCATTTTGATGATTCTTTGTAGTGAGTTCTGGTCTGACACTTAGCAGCTACCATCCCACACAATATTGCAGCCAGTCAGGGCACTCTCAAATGTGCTCCTGTAAAATATTGTCAAAATAGGCGCTCCTCAACCTCCTGAGAAAATGCAGGTGCCCCTGTTGAGATGTTGTGGGTCCAGGAAAGGTCTGTATCAGAATTGGCTAATTATGCCAGTCATCTACTTGTCATCAGCTCAGACTTTCTCTCCTTTGATACAGCTGATCTTCCTCTGAATACAAAGTATATTCAGCCTCCAAATTTTCCATGAACTGATTTGACCTAGTCTCATGGTATTGCAGATATTCCATTTGCCCCATCTCCTTCCACCTCTCGACAACTTAAAATTATATTCTTTCTTTTCTATTTTTTGATTAAATGTCTTGCACCTGAAAAACTTCCACTCTCTGTCCACAGATGTTTCTCACATTCAGTTTTATTTCAGATTTGAGCCAGTTATTTTCTCAAATTTTCTTCTCTTGATAGTTCCTCAATATATTGCTCAATAAAGCCTCTTCTATATTGGTGATTTTCCCTTGTAACTCCTGCAACCGTGCCTGCCTGTCCCGCATTGGACTTGTCAGTCACCAATGAGCCTGCAGCAGATGTGGACATACCCCTCCATAAATATTCATCCGCGAAGCCAAGCCAAAGATATTGGTGATAACCAATGAAGTCTTGGGGACCATTTCGCAGAGCATTCTGTCCACCATGGCTATTCTGATACCCTGGTTACATGCCATTTTAACTCCTCTTTCCACACTGACCTGTCTGTCCTGGGCCTTCTCCAATCCCAGAACAAAACCCAATGCAAACTTGGAGGAACAATAACTCACATGCAGTCCAATGTTATGAACATAGAATTCTCAAATTTCACGTACAGTAAAACCCCTGGTATCTGGCATCTCCACCCCATTTCCGCTTCCCCTTTAGTTCCATTTGGTTTCTCTTCACGGCACCATTCTCATTTTCTCTGCCTACATTACCCAATACTGGCAGCCTTTGTCTTCTAATCACCCAGCTTCCTCCACCGGGCTCATTTGTTTATCTTGCCTCTCACTACCTTTGCCATCTGTCCATCTTATTTCATCTCCTTCTGGTTGGCCAATCCCATGTGGCCAATCCCATGTGACCAATCCCATGTGGCCAATCCCATGTGGCCAATCCCATGTGGCGCCCTGCCTCATCCCCCTCACCCTGTCTGCTTTATACTACTCCTGTGCACATTCCTCAGCCCTGATGAAAAGCTCAAAACTTCAACCATTCTTTTTCTCCCACAGCAAATTGTGCTTGCTTTCCTCTAGGATAGAGTTGCACCTTAATGAAGTTAGAAAGAGGATAATGCAGCCTAACATGTGGCTAAAGAGATGGTCCAGGAGGGAGGGGTTCAGATTTCTGGATCACTGGACTCTTTTCCAGGTAAGGTGGGACCTGTATCGGTGGGCCAGTTTGCATTTAAACTGGGAGGGGACTAATATTCTTGGGGTAAGGTTTGCTAGTGCTGCTCCAAAAGGTTTAAACTAGATTTGCAAGGGGATGGGATCCAGAGTGCTAGAGTTGATAGTGGAGGAAAAAGATTATGTTAAAACTATATATAAAGGCAGTAATCAAATGTTTGTGTGTGGTGGAAATAATGTTTTCAGGTGCACTGATTTCAATCCAAGGAGTATTGTAGAAAAGGCAGACAAGCTTATAGCATGGGTTGGCACATGAAATTATGACATTGTGGCCATGATCGCAGGAGGGACAGGACTGGCAGCTCAATGTTCAGGGAGTCCATTGTTTCAGACGCGATAAAGTGGGAGGGATGAAAGTAGGAGGACTGACATTGCTCGTAAGGGAAAATATCACATCTGTGTTGACAGGATGGACTCAGGTTAACTGAGGAATGGGAAAGGTATGACCATATGAATGAGGACATATAGATCATCCAATAGTCAGCAAAAATTGGAGAAGCAAATCTGCAGTGAGATAGCACACAGATACAGGAAACATAAAGTGATTTTAACTTTCTGCACATTGACAGGGACTCCCATACTGTATAAGGGCTGGATGGGTTCATTTGTCAAATGTGTTCTGCAAAGTTTTTTGAATCAAGATATCGAGGCACCAACTAGAGAGTGCCACACTGGATATCCTATTAGGGAACGAGGCAGGACAGGTGACAAAGGTATGCATAGGAGAACACTTTGGGTCCAGTGATCATAATGCCATTAGTTTTGTTAATTATGAATAAGGTAGGTCTGGTCCTCAAGCTGAGATTCTAAATTGGAGAAAGGCCAATTTTGAGGAAAGAAAGGATCTAGAAAGAATGGATTGCCTTAGGTTGTTTTCTGGCAAGGATTTGTAAGGTAAGTGGGAGACCCTCAAAGGTGAAATTTTGAGAGAACAGAATTTGTATGTGCCTCTAAGGATTAAAGGCCAAGTTAACAGGCATAGCGTTTTTCTAGCAGGTGTAGGCAACAAGGATCAAATGAGGAGTATAAAAATGCAGGAAAAAAATGGAGAGGGCTAAAAGAATAAATGAATTGCTTTAGCAGACAAGATGAGGGGAATTCCTAAGGGCTTCTATAGATATATTAAGAGCAAAAGGATAATAAGGGACAAAATTGATCCTCTTGAAGATCAGAGTGGTCAGCTATGTATAAAGTCAGAAGAGATGGTGGAGATCTTAAATGGGTCTTTTGCACCTGTATTTACTCAGGTAATGAGGCAAACAAGCAGTGAGGCCATGGAACCTATACAGTTTAAAGAGGAGGAGGAGGAGGAGAGAGGGAATGGCTATGCTGAGGACCTAGACAGACGTAGGTTGGAAGAGCTCTCCGAGAAGATAGATTAAAAGATGATTTAAAGTGATCAAAATAAAAAATTTTTGAAGGATAAAAGATTGATGGGTAAGAAGAACAAGACCCAGAAAAATAAAACTGAAGAAGCTCAAAAGTTGCCAAGATCATCGACAGAAAATCCACAAGGGAGCGGTGAACAAGGTGCAGCCATGATGTCGGCACAAACCCAAGGAAGTGGGTTATCGACACAGGACTTCCAAAAATTGATAGAATCTATAGATGTTCTAGTGAATGATTCTCCAAGGTGGAAAATGTGCTAAGAGAGATGGCAAAAAAATAACAGTGATAGGGCAATGGCAATTAAAGACCTGAATACTCAGGTAAGCCAGGTTGTAAACAACCTGATAACGATTTAAGAATAATTAAAAACCCTGGAGGAAAATACAAACAAGTGGAAACAACTGCTGCCAAACAAAACTGACCACATGGAAAATTTCAGCAGAAATATTGTCCAAATCATCAGGCTGAGAGAAGGACTGACTGAATTTCTTTGAAGAGTGGATCACACAAGTGCAGGAAATGGGAAAATTTAAGGAAAAATATTGAGAGAGCACATAGGATCCTTAGCCCCAGGAGAGTGGAGGACTAAAGACCACAACCAGTCCTGGTAAGATTTTTGAGTTACTGGGATCGGGAGGCAACATTGAGAGCAGCAATGGACTATGTCAGGGAAAATGATGGCTCTGTCGAGAAGGAAGAAGGAAAGGTACTATTCTTTCAGGACTGAAATGCTAATTTGGTAAAACAAAGAAAATAACTTGACAATGCTAAAATACAATGAAGAACATGGAATATAAAATATGCAATGCTGTATCCAGCGACGCTCAGGATCGATGTCACAGAGGAACCCCAAAGATTTTATAAAACAGTAAAGGAAGTAGAGAAATTTCAACAAGAACTGAAAAGGAGACCCAAAAATAGATGCCAGAAGGAAGAAAAAGAAAGAACAAGAACAAAGACAAAATGAACTGTAAATGTGAAAAATCGGTTAAAAAAGTAAAACGATAGTTATATTTTTGAACTGTCCATTATAAATTATTTAAGGTAATATTGAAAAGTATACAGAGAGCCCTACAGAGAGAAAATATTTAGTAAAATAGTAGCAGGGTAGATACTCCAACTTAAGGGAATTAATGGCGCCGGAGAGGGAGAATTTTTTCAAAGTGGCGTGGAAGCTAAGGGGAGGGTTTTTCCTCGGACAGTACCATGGGCTTTTTTTGCTAATTTCCTGGATCTCTTGATTACATCATCATCAGAGCAGGGGCAATAAAAGGGGACAATCACTTCACTGTATAAATAAGCAAAAGGGTCTAATGAATATGTACAAATGTAAATATGAATAGAATGTTAAAATGTATCAGTTATAATATTAATGGGATAAATGGGTATATAAAGAGAAAAAGAGTTTTGGCATACTTAAAAAAATTAAAGGCAGATATAGTTTTTCTACAATAAACACACCTTACAAATTTGAAAAGGGACTAGGTGGGACAAGTCATGTCCTCCTCTTTTAACACTAAAGTGAGAAATAAATAAAAAATTACTTGTGTTGGTTGAAGGCAGACCCATTGACTCAACGGGAAGGTTTGTTATGGCACAGTGTCAGATATATGTAGAACCTGGGATGCTCACGAATATTTATACTCCAAATTTTGATGATGAATCCTTTATACAAAATGTCTTCTTAAAAACAGTAGAGGACAGACAAATTTACTGATTGGAGAAGATTTTAATTTTTGCTTGGATCCTGTCCTTGATAAATCAGAAAGGAACCTGACAAAGGCAAAAGCTGTGAAAGCTATTCTATCTTTCATGAAAGATTTAAACCTGATAGATGTATGGGAAACGTTACACCCCCCCCCCCCCCACCCCAGGCAAGCGATTATTCATTTGACTCAAAGGTTCAAGAATAGACTTGCTCTTAATGTCTGCATAATTGAAAAACAGAGTGGTTGAAACAGAATATCAAGCCAGACTACTTTCTGACCACGTGCCTCTGACTTTAACGATAACACTGTCTGAGAAGCAAGAGAATGTATATAGATGATGTCTTAATTCTGCACCATTGAGAAGGACAGATTTCTTTAATATTATCAGGGAACAAATAAAATTGTTTTGTGAAACAAATAGGCCCTCTATTAATGATAGTTTTCTAATATAGGATACATTAAAAGATTACTTGAGGGGACAGATAATTTCATATATGAAAAAAATAAAGGAGGTCAATGGCCTGGATAAAGAAATAACAGATTTGAAAAAGAATGCCAGAGAATGAGTTCGAAAGAAAAATACAAAACATTGGTAATTAAAAAACTGAAATATACTTTACAAACATATAGAACAGAAAAAATAACTTTTTAAAAGTCAAAACAGAAGTATTATGAATTGGGAGATAGTGCGCGTAAAGTTTTATCGTGGTAATTAAAGGCAGAGGAGACATCAAGGATGCTAAATGCAATTCAACAGCCTGACAAATTAACATATAATCAGAAGGAAATCAATGATACTGTTAAACAATACGATACAAAACTGTCTGAATCAGACTTGACAGGGCTTTCTACTGAAATAGATGAATTTCTCTCAGTGATTGAATTACCAATTACTGATAGAGATCAGATGGAATTAGATGCCCCCTTCACCAGAGATCAAAAAAACCTTGAATGCATTACAGGCACATGTCACCAGGAGAGGATGGTTTCCCACCTGAGTTTTACAGACAATTTAAAGCTCTTTTGATGCCTCTCATTATGGAGGCATTGGATCGGGCTGTCGAAACTAAGACTCTTCCTGAATCCTCCTCAACAGCTATTATTACGGTACTACCAAAAAAAAAGACCCACTAAAACCATCTTCATACAGACCTATCTCCTTGTTAAATGCACATTACACAATTTTGGCAAAAGCGCTAGCCAATAGACTCTGGGAATATCTACCTAAACTGATAAATTCAGATCAGGTAGGCTTTGTTAAAAGAAAACACTCTGCATATAATTTGAGCAGACAATTTAATATAATTCATTTGGCTAAGTCTAAAGAAAATCCAAGTATAATTCTACCATTAGATGCAGAAAAGGCATTCGATCGACTAGAGCGACCATTCTTATTCAAAGTACGAAAAAAGTTTGGAATGGGCTGAACATTTATTGATTTGATAAAAACTCTTTATCACAAGCCAAAATTATAACCAATGGCCAAATATCATTGACTTTTCCTTTGAGGAGATCCAATAGACAGGGGTGCCCACTGTCAAAGAGGCATGTTGAACCATTAGCAGAAATTATAAGGAGATATCCAGATATAAAGGGATTCAGAATTGGCCAGGACGAGCAAAAAAATCAATTTATCTGCAGATGATGTGCTGCTATACTTATCGGATCCATCTAAATCATTGACCAAATTATAGAACACACTGGAAAAATATGGGAAAGTTTCAGGTTATAAAATTAATTTTGAAAAAAGTGAAATTATGCCATTAACTAATTTTGATAATGAAAGATCTTGAAAAGAAAACAAGTTTAATGGATGGAATCAAATATTTAAAAACAATGTTAGATAATAATCTACAAAATTTATATAAACTTAACTATTTCCCCTTGCTTGGAAAGATGGAGGAGGATTTACAAAGATGGAGAGACCTGCCTATTACCTTAATTGGAAAGGTTAATTGTCTGAAAATGAAAGTGATGCCGACACTGCAGTACTTCTTTCAATCTTTGTCGATTTCTTTGACTAAGAACTTTTTTCAGAAACTTAATGGTTATACAAGACAATTTCTTTGGAATAATAAAATGTCTAGAATCGCAATGGAAAAACTGATGTGGGAATATAGTTTGGGAGGATTAAGATTACTGGATTAAAAAAAATATTTCACAGCCCAGATGAGGTTCCTCTCATCCTTTTTCGAAGAATAGAACTCTCCCTCATGGATCCAAATGGGACTACATACAATAAGAGAGAGAGTGCAGCGAAAGATTTCATTTATAAATGGTATGCCAAATTAATAAAAACCCACATAACCCCATTTTATATATGCTTAAAATTTGGTATGAGATTAATGAGAATATTGGAAAAACGTGAGGATTTCACTAAAAGCACCATTGTGCCAGAACGAACTATTGCCTATGAATTCGGGCAATAGAATTTTAAATATTTGGCATGAGAAAGGAATATTGGAGATGATTGCTATGAAGAAGGGCTACTCATGTCATTTGAACAACTAAAACATAAATATAATCTGTCAAATGGAGCCTTCTACTGATTTCTTCAGTTGAAGTCCTTCTTGCAATATAGATGGGGTCCCACAATGGTCCTGCCCTCAAGTAATGAAATAGAGGGGATGCTTTGACTGGGAAATAACTAAGATGTATTCCAAGGTGAAAGAATTAATCCAGGCCAACAAAGGTCGAGCGAGAGGTTGGAGTCGGATCTAGGTGTTACAATTCCAAAGGAATGCTGGTCTGACTGGTGTTTGAACAGTATGACATCAACAATTAATATAAGAAATGGATCGGTTCAATACAATTTTTTATATCAATTATATGTTGCACCACAAAAAATGACATAAATCAAAATCTGAAAGATGTGAAAATGTTCTTTGGGTGTGCCATTGAAATTGGAACCTTTTCATTCTACATAGTTGAGTGTGAAGGTAAGATCATTCTGGCATGATATTGATGAAACACAAAAAACAAGGGTGTCCTTCACATGAGACCCAGAGCTATACCTTCTGGGCATCCTCACGGATGTGAGCAACAAATTGACAAAATTTCAAATCTGTTTTGTTAATATACCCCTGGCTGTGGCCAAGAAGTGTATAGCAATTGCATGGAAGTCCAACTCTCCCTAACTTATTGCTCGATGGTTTGGAGAGATGAGTAGTTGTATAACCATAGAAAAAAAAATATGACTTTCAATAAGATATGGAAACCATACTTAGATCATGGAGGGGTGCAATTGTAAACCTGACCCTTCAATGGATGTAAAGATGTGATATCCTAGAAAAAAGAATTATGAAAGAAATGATGGTACGCAAAGTTATATTCTTATATTGGTGGGTGGGGGAGGGAAAAAGGGGTTAAATTAGTCTTTTTATTTTATTTGTAAACCATATAACCATATAACCACTTACAGCACAGAACAGGCCAGTTCGGCCCTACTAGTCCATGCCGTAACAAATCCCCACCCTCCTAGTCCCACTGACCAGCACCCGGTCCATACCCCTCCAGTCCTCTCCTATCCATGTAACTATCCAGTCTTTCCTTAAATGTAACCAATGATCCCGCCTCGACCACGTCTGTCAGAAGCTCATTCCACAACCTACCACCCTTTGCATAAAGAAATTTCCCCTCATGTTCCCCTTATAATTTCCCCCCTTCAATCTTAAACCATGTCCTCTAGTTTGAATCTCCCCCACTCTTAATTGAAAAAGCCTATCCATGTTTACTCTGTCTGTCCCTTTTAAAATCTTAAACACCTCTATCAAGTCCCCTCTCAATCTTCTACGCTCCAGAGAAAAAAGCCCCAGTCTGTACAACCTTTCCCTGTAACTCAAACCTTGAAATCCTGTCAACATTCTCATGAACCTTCTCTGCACTCTCTCTATTTTGCTTATATCTTTCCTAGAATTTGGTGACCAAAACTGTACACAGTACTCCAAATTTGGCCTCACCAATGCCTTGTACAATTTCATCATAACCTCCCTACTCTTGAATTCAATACTCCGATTTATGAAGGCCAACATTCCAAATGCCTTCTTCACCACACCATCTACCTGAGTATCAGCCTTGAGGGTACTATTTACCACAACTCCTAAATCCCTTTGTTGCTCTGCACATCTCAATAGCCTACCATTTAATGCATATGACCTATTTAGATTTGCCTTTCCAAAATGTAACGCCTCACACTTATCTGTATTAAATTCCATCAGCCATTTCTCAACCCACATCTCCAGCCTTCCTAAATCACCTTATAATCTACAGTAATCTTCCTCACTGTCCACAACACCACCAATCTTTGTATAATCCGCAAACTTGCTTATCCAAATCTCCACCCCTACTTACAGATTGTCAATATATATAACAAACAATAGTGCACTGAGGACCGATCCCTGAGGAACTCCACTAGTCACTGGCCTCCAATTGGACAAACAATTTTCTACCACTACTCTCTGATATCTCTCATCCAACCATTGCTGAATCCATTTCACTACCTCCTCATTTATACCTAATTCCTTCACCTTTTTTCATAACCTCCTGTGGGGAATTTTGTCAAAAACTTTACTAAAGTCTAAATAGACAACATCCACAGCTTTCCCCTCATCAACCTTTTTTGTAACCCCCTCGAAAAACTCAATCAGGTTTGTCAAGCATTAAACATTTAATATGTATTTGAAATGTATAAAAGTTTAAAGAGTATATGAAAATATTTATGGAAAAATGAAAAAATGTTTAAAAAAAGTGATAACTGTCTTAAAGCATATAAGGTGGATAAATCCCCATGGCCTGACAAGATATTCCCTTAGGCCTTGACAGAGGCTAGTGTATAACTTGCAATGGCCCTGACAGAAATATTTAAAATGAGGTGCCAGAGAATAGCTCATGTTATTCCTGACATCAACAGAAGATTTAAAGGAATTCTAAGAGATTGGATAAACAAGTATTTGAATAGTGAGGGACTGATTAGGGATATTCAACATGGCTTTTTGCATGGTAGGTCAACTTTAACAAATTTTTGAGGTTACCAAGAAAGTTAATGAAGGAAAGGCTGTGGATGTGGGATGTTAGGCAGGAAGGTTCAGTTGCTTAGTATTCATGGTGAGCTCGTCAACTGGATTCAACATTTGCTTCATGAGAGAAGCCAGAAAGTGGCAGTGGATGATTGCTTCTCTCACTGTGATGAATGGTGTGCCTCCAGAATTGATGCTGGGTCCCTTGTTGTTTGCATCTGTGTTAATGATCGAGATCAGCCATTCTCAAGCTTTTTTTTGGCTCTGCATCCTTGAGGACTCTGGTCAAAGTTTATGGGCCCCCTTCCCTGTGAAGCAGTCAAGTTTTGATTTCTTTCATGCTTCTCTGCTACTGACTATATAAAAAAAAATTATTACAAAGGTGAAAACAAGGCTTTTACTTAAATGTGTTGTGGCCCCCTGATGAGAATGGCTCATTTAGATGATGATGTGATAAATTGGATCAGTCAGTTTGCAGGCGACACAAAGATTGGAGGTGTAGTGGACAACGTAGAAGGCTTTCAAAGCTTGCAGAAATCTGGACCAGCTAAAAAAATGTGCTGCAAAATGGCAAATTTATTTTAATGGAGACTAGTGTGATCTGTTGCATTTTGGAAGGGCAGACACAACAAATGGTACATCGTGGAGGACTATTGTAAAACAGAGGAATCTGGGAAAACAGATTTCCCTGAAAGTGGGGTCACAGGAAGATAAGAGAGCTTCTGGCACACTGGTCTTCATAAAGCGAACTATTGAGTAATGGAGTTGAAACGTTATGGTAAAGTTGTACAAATTTAGCTATTGTGTGCAGTTTTTGTCACCCACCTATAAAGAAAAGTAACAATAAGATGGAAAGAGGGCAGATATAATTGAGTTGGATAATGTTGCCAGGGGAGCTTCTTCACATTAGTGTGGAACAAGCTGCCAGCTGAAGTAGTGAATGTGGGATCAATTTTAATATTTATGAAAAGTTTGGGCAGGTGCAAAGATGGGAGGGCGATGGAATGGGTGCAGGTCAGTGGGATGGGGCAGTATGACAGTTTGGCACAGACGAGAAGGGCCTCTTTTTGTGCTGTAACGAATATTTGGGCTGAACGCACATTGAGCCTTTTTATGAAAAGCACGATTAAGACTTTTAATTTTTTGACTTTGCGATATGACGCTATTTTCCTTAGTTCTCCTCCTTCACCTCAGTCAATGTTGCCCAAGAAGGGTGAAGGTGGGACTCGTGAACCACTCATGTGGAAAATAGTTTGATCAACTGGACAGGTGAATTGGTGAGGGCTGGAGGCCTACCTGCCTGTTGTGACCCCCCCCCCACCTGCCTGTTGTGACCCCCCCCACCTGCCTGTTGTGACCCCCCCCCCCCCAATGACCTTGTCGCGACACCGTGATCCGTGGTGAACAAGCCGAGCTGCCCAGGCTGCAAACGGCCAATCGACCTTCCCAGACGATACTTTTCCGACAAAGTCCGAGGGTGCCGATGACAAAAACGAACGGAAGCTTCTCCCCGCCACCGCCGCCCCCGATTAGGGAAACTTCCTTCCCGCCGCCCGGTCCGCGCTGAGGCGAGCGACGACCCACCCGCGCGAAACGAGGCGGCCGGGGCGCGCAGGCGCGAACGGAGGCGACCGGGGCGCGCAGGCGCGAAAGGAGGCGGCCGGGGCGCGCAGGCGCGAAAGGAGGCGGCTGCGCGCGCAGGCGGATGGCGTCCTTGTGAGGGAGGCCGGAGGTGAGGTGACGGGTGGCCGAAGTGGCCCCTCAGGACAGTCCCACGGCGGGACGGCCACGGTAAGGACCCGACCCCCCCCCCCCCAACTCCAACCCCAACCCCCAAATGCTCTGAGCCTGTTGATTTTGGCCCTGTTTCTGATTGAGATACAACGAGGAAAAAGGCCACAGTCTTCTGTAATTGTGTCTTGTCTTCATGGAAACGGGTCCGTTTTCGAGGCCACTGAGTTTCGGCCTGTCGCGGATGTGCGGACAGCCCCGGCCACTGCAGCACTCCTCCTCGGATCATTCACCATCAGAATGGTGGACAGGGAGGGAATTAAAGCAGGATGACAACTGAAAACCCGATGTCTTCTTGTTTTAAAGGACGAGGCGCTTTTCATTGTATTGTCATATTTGGATTGTCTTATTGATCTGTTTATGTTTGATGTGAAGCTTTGAGTTCCTGGTTTAATGTGCAATGCGGGAGTTAAAAACTTAAATTACTCATCATGGTTTTGGCAGTGGATTTTGATTTGTTACTACAGGTATTTGAATGACTGATATTTTCGTGTAAATTAGTCGTTTTTGTTGAAACGTCGAATAATTAGACGTTAATTAGAGTAAATCTTCAGCCTTCCACTTTAGAATGCCAGAAATCCTCATTCAAAGCTTTTCTTTACAGACACAGGCAGAACAAAATATACATGAGGTGACTCCCCTTCCCCTCCACCAAATGAGGTGCAACCCTTGCTCTTCCACTTTCTCCCCTGCCAGCATTCAGGAACTTAAACGACCCATCCAGGTGAAACAAAGATATTTATGTACTTGATCTGCTGGACTTTGTGGCCTCCAGAACATCAGTGAAACCAGACTCAGCACCATTTCATTGAGCCCCTGCACTCTGTTTACATGACCTGCCATTTCAATTCCTTACTGTTCTCACATTGACCTTCACCACTGCCAAAGTGAGGAATGACACCTCAAATTCTGCAGAGATTCTTGATAAATGTTTTTAAAAAAATATTCAATTTTTCATTTTCCAGAAATATATTCATACAATCTTTAAACATATTAAATGTTTACAAAATAAAATCTCCCCTTCTCTCCCCCTCCCATAAATACAAAATATATCCACTCACCGTCAGAGCTCTTTCTCCCCAACCACCCCCCCCCCACCCCATGATCCTTTTTCTGGGATATCACTTTTTTTTTGCCTTAAAGAAACACATTTTAATTGGACCCCTATATAATCTGAGTATGGTTGCCATATCTTTACCAATGTATTGCATTTATTTTTAAGTTATAAGTAATTTTCACCATGGGTATACAACTTCACAACTCCCCGGCCCATTGAACAATAAGTAGGGGAGAGTCAGACTTCCAAGTGATTGCTATACGCTTCTTGGCCACAGCCAGGGCTACTTTAACAAAATAAATTTTAAATTTAGTCAGTTTATTGCTCACTTCCATAAAGTTGCCCAGAAGGTTTAGCTCTGGGTCACATATGAAGGTAACTTTTGTTATTCTTATTCAGAGTTTCAGCAATATCATGCCAGAATGATTTTACTATCATACACAACCACGTAGAATATAAAGAGGTTCCAATTTCAATGCCACACCTGAAGCACATTTCAGATTTTGATTTGTGTAGTTTTTGTGGCGCAAGATCTAGTTGATGTGGGAAATTATATTGAATCATTTCATATCTCGCATTTATTGATGATGTCATGCTATCCAAACACCAATCAGACCAGCATTCCTCTGGTATTATAACACCCAGATCTGACTTCCACCTCTCCTCAATCTTTGTAGGCCTGGCTTAGCATTTTGGCTTTGGAGAACAGAATACATCCTAGTTATGAATTTAGGTGCATTTCCCAGTAAAAGCTTCCCCTCCACTTCATTACTTGATGGAGGGACCCAGAACTGAAATGTTGGATGAGAAATGGAAACATGGATGTTGCCTGACCTGTTGAGTTCCTCCACCATTTCTTTGCTTAACTTCTCATTTTCCTGGGTGATCTGCAGCACTGTGATGTAAAAGTTGAATTATCCAATTTCAGGTAGTAACTTCAGTGGAGACACCTGTGTTCTCCCTTCTCCCTACTATATTTGTCCCCTTTCCCACTCCACCCACAACCTGTTTTCATTCTACTCCCCTTCCAGAACCATTGTTTTTTTTACCTGCGTCACTAACAGGATTTCAAAGATTCCAACATCCTCTTATTGTCACATTTGTTATATACGTGAGATACTTCAACTTTTGTCTCCCGTAAGGTTAAGTCATTGTGAGATTTGTCTAGCACCTCTAACAATAAGAGGAAGAAAAGCAAAAGAGAGTTCCTTTAGATACACTGAGGATTTGCCTCCAGTGCTCCTGCAGCCTCTGCAGCACACAGACTCCAGAAGAAACCATCGGCAACCTGAACTCCAGATTCTGGAAGCCTTCAGTGCCCGAGATGCTTCAATGAGCCCTTTTGGCCCTCAGCACCCTCTGGAATCCTGGTTCTGATATTTGATTGCCATGAGGAAGTCTCACAGCTCACAGCCTGTGTGGATCCATTGACCGTGAATTGTCAGAAGCCCACACTGTTCGACTCCTTTGAATGCAAGTCGCTAACTGCCTGCAGTTTGTGTGAGTCCTTCAGCTGCTGTTCCCCTCACTGGTCCATTGCTAAGATCACTGTCCTGTAGGGTCATCTCTTTTGCTTCTCCTTCTCAACAGAGGATACTTTCAGCAGGGGATACTCTCCCAGTTTCGAGTGCCCTTCACTGGTTCACTGCTCTCCTGGAGTATGCGCACATTAGAGTATGCCACAGGCAATCCATGTCACAAGCCTACACAGGCAAGGCCCCATGATGAGCTCGCTGACTTTATCGACTTTGTTGCCAACATACACCCCAACCTCAAATTCACTTGGTCCATCTCTAGCAGCACTCTCCTTTTTCCATATTTCTCTGTCTCCATCTTGGGAGATAAATTCTCGATAGATATTTTCAATAAATCCACAGTTACTTCGACTATACCTCCACACCCAGTCCCCTGTCAGGATTCCATTCTTTTCTCTCAATTTCCCCATCTCTCTTGCATCTGCTTCCAGGATGAGATCCTCCATGCCAGATCCTGAGAGATGTCTTTTTTCTTCAAACAACATGTTTTACCCTCTACAACCATTAACTCAGCCCTCACCTGCATATCCACCAATACCCACACATCTTCCCTGGCCCCCTCTTCCCCCAGAGTCCAACAATTTTATCTTTGCCAATAGCAGAACTTCGTTTGAACAGGCGTCTGCTTACCTCCCTCTGTTGAATGGTCACTTGTTGTTATCATCACACCACAATCGACCGGTGTTTCGTATCTTTTCTTCCGTCACTTCTCCATCTTCATCACGTCGGGGTCACCAAATTGTTGGACTCTGGCTTTAACTTACTCTTAATTTAGTCTATGTGTAGTCTGAGTCCAGCGCGTTCTTTGAATGAAGTGATAGGAGAAGGTATTCGGTTCAACAGTCAATTTATTACACAGCACAAGAATAAAACTTAACAGAGCTCTGGGTCAGTCTGTTAGTTCATAGGTCACCTGCCAGTGAGCTACTCCCCGAGACTGACCCCTATTGTCCAGTTGGCACAGTTTATATAGGTCAATCTTATCACACAGAACAAAAGTTGTTTTCCCTGCTAGATCTTTTTGCATAAGGGTTATCACAAGTCATCTCCTGTTTTGCAGATTTCTGGGGTGTAGCCTTCCCATGTTAATCCTCCAGGCCAGACTATCCTGTTGTTTAGATCTGAAATTAATTCATCCCCAGATATTTCTAATCACCATACGGTCCCTGTCTGGCCAATTTCTGCTGTTCTCTTTAACACCTCCTCGTGCCTTAATCTTCCTCCTAGACTGGTTTTCCATTCCCTTTGATTCTTGCGGGCCATTCTTTGTTCTGATCTGGCCTGTGTCTCCTGTGCTACTTCCCACCTCCTTCAGTTGAGCATTCCTCCTAAATCGTTTTATGCATATCCTCTCCCTGTATCTTGGGAGCAGCCAATTTTGTTCAGCCAACTTTGCTCCATGCTGTGACAGCCACTTAGCCACATTCCTCTTTCCCTGACTCATGCAGTACAAATAAACTTATTGATTAATCATTTATTTCATAATGTTTTAACCCCTAGATTCCAACAGTGGAGATAATTGTTCAGGCGAAAGACATAAAAAGTAGAATTATTTCAAAGCTGTACAATGTAGAGAAGACTCAGATGTAGAAAGGATAACTGAAAAGTACATTCAAAGTTAAAACAGTCCAATGTATTCTTATTAAAACTTGTGTTGATCACTATAAACAGTAAGTATATACATTAAGAATATATGAAATAGGAGCAGGAGTTGTCCATCTGCCCTGGCGAGCCTGTTTTGCCACAGAACCAGCCCTTTGCTCTATATAGTCTGTGCTGAACTGTTATTCTGCCTCGTCTCAAATGAAATGGCCTGGAGCACCGCCTTCCATTTCCTTCCCATCCATGTACCTAATTTTTCTTGAATGTCTTTTTCAATATTTTTATTAGTTTCATCATAAAAAATGCTACATAGGTACATGAGAATAAAATAGAATATTAACAAACCTTGTATCCTCATACAAATGGTATTGTAATCGATATTACATTTTAAAAAAACATGAAACTACTGATCTACTGATCAAACCCCACCCTACAGAGGCTATTGGCTTAACACAAACAGACCACTACTGATAATTTTAAAAAATAAACCAACCAATGGGGTCATAAACCAGAAAATAATTAATCTTATACATTTTGAAAATAATTTAAAAAACCCCAAAAAGAAACAAAGATTCATTTCAGTAGTGGAACATTTAATCTTTTTCCTCCCCCCCCCCCCCCCCCAAGTCAAACATGCTATCGTATCAGATAACAATTGAGTATGAATGGGAAGGACATCATCTTTCCATCTAATTACTATGACTTTTCTAATGATAAGGGAACAAGGGCAACCACGTTGGATTGTGAAGATGTCAGTATCAAATCTGTCGACCTACTGATTTCAAAGAGAGCAAGAAAAAGATTTGGAGTCAATATTAAGAACTAAAGACAAGGTAAGAATTCCTCCTTCCCCAATATTGGAAAGAGAAGGACATAACCAGAACATATGATAGTGAACCTTCTTCATTTATATATTTGTCACATTTCGAAGAGAGATGAGAATAAAATTTAGCCAAATTAACTTTGGAATAGTGGGCTCGATGTACAACCTTAAACTGTATTAATGAGGGTTTAGCACAATGAGAGGATGAATGCACTCACTTTTTTTAAATTTTTTTTTATTTTTCGCACCATTAATCACATTAACCATGATACACATTTTTTCCTTTTCACACATATACAATGTCATTTTCTCCCCCCTCCCCTCCCACCCTCCCCACCTCCCCCCTCCCGTCCATTTAAGTTATAAAATCTAGGATACATTAAACCAGTCAGACAATGTTGTCATTCAATAAAAATACACCAGAAATTCCACTGAGTCCATTCTTTTCATTTCCTTTTCCTTCCGTTAACTTAGGTAGTGATTGTCCCCGGTAGGTTTTCGCTATTGTGTTTCATGTAAGGCTCCCATATTTGTTTGAATATTTCAATATTATTTCTTAAACTATATGTTATTTTTTCTAATGGAATACATTTATTCATTTCTATATACCATTGTTGTATTTTCAAATTATCTTCCAATTTCCAAGTTGACATAATACATTTTTTTGCTACGGCTAGGGCTATCTTAACAAATCTTTTTTGTGCATCCTCCAAATCAATTCCAAATTCTTTGTTTTTTATGTTACTTAGGAGAAAGATCTCTGGATTCTTTGGTATATTGCTTTCTGTTATTTTATTTAATATCTGATTGAGATCTTCCCAAAATTTTTCTACTTTCTCACATGTCCAGATTGCATGAATTGTTGTTCCCATTTCTTTTTTACATCGAAAACATCTATCAGATACTGTTGGGTCCCATTTATTTAACTTTTGAGGTGAATGCACTCACTTCAATGTCAAAATTGAGCCTGCATTCATCACTTCAGCTGGCAGCTCGTTCCACACTCGGTATGAAGTTCCCTCAAATGTTCCCTTTAAACATTTCACCTTTCACTCTAAACCCATGTCCTCGAATTCTTAGTGGAAAATGTCTGCTGCATCTGTATCCTTCAAAATTTTATCAAATTTCCTCATTCTCTGGTTCCTGGGAATCAAGTCTCCTAATTTGTTTAACCTTTTCTGTAACTCTGTTCTTCAAGTCCTGGTAACATCCTTGTAAATCTTCTTTGTACTATCAAACTTATTGATATCTTTCTAGTAGGTAGGTGACCAATGTTGCATGTGATACTCCAAATCTGGCCTCATCGATGTCTTCACCATAACATCCAAAGAATATTACAGCACAGAAACAGGCCCCTTCAGGCCTTCTTATCTGTGCCAAACCATTTTTTTGTTTAGTCTAGTCCCACTGATCTGCACCCAGTCCATAGCCATCCATACCTCTCCCATCCACATACCTGTCCAAATTCTGCTTAAATGTTAAAATTGAGCCCACATTCACTACTTCATCTGGCAGCTTGTTCCACGCACCCACCATTCTCTGTGTAAAGAAGTTCCCCCTAAACTTTCCCCTTTCACTCATAACCCATGTCTTTTGGTTTGCATCTCACTTATTCTCAGTGTAAAAAAACCTATCTACCTTTACTCTGTGTATCATCCTCAATTTTAAATACCTCTATCAAATCTCTTATTCTTATATGCTCCAGGGAATCAAGTCCTAACCTGTTTAACTTTCCCCAGACACTCAGTCCCTGAAGACCCAGCAACATCTTAGTACATTTTCTCTGCACCTTTTCAATATTATTTACATCTTTCCTGTAGTTAGTTGAACAAAACTGCCCACGATGCTCCAAATTTGGTCCCACCAATGTGTTATGAAACTTTACCATACCATCCCTTATAGGAGCTGGGAAGAGATGCTGCAACTGTTTAAGGTTGGTGAGACCAGGTTTGTGTTCAGTTCTGGTCTCCAAATTATAGGAAGGATATAGATAAGGTGGAGAGGGTGCAGAGAAGATTTACAACGATGTTGCCTGGCTTAAAATACCTTGGGTACAGAGAAAGATTGAAGAGGTTAGGACTTTATTCATTGGAACATAGACAGTTGAGAGGGGATTTAATAGAGATGCTTAAAATGATGAAGGGAATAGATAGACTAGATACAAGTAGACTCTTCCCCCTGAGAGGTTGAAACAAGAGGACACAAGTTGAGGGTAAGGGGGCAAAATTTTGGGAGAAACATTAGAGGATGCTTCTTCACTTAGAGTGGTAGCTGAATGCAATCATCTTCCAGACGGGTTATGAACAGAGAATAGGTGGGGGAAATCTAGCGGAGTTGTTTGAGTGAACCGGCATGGAATTGAAGGGCCGAGATGGCCTGTTATATGGTTATATCCCAACTCCTAGACTCAATACTTTGATTTATGAAGGTCAGTATGACAAAAGCTCTCTTTACAACCCTATCCATCTGTGACACCATTTTCAGAGAATTATCTGGATTCTCAGATCCCTCTGTTCTGCAGCACTCCTCAATGCCCTGCCATTTACCATGTCCTTTCAAAATGCAACACCTCAACCTTGTCTGCTTGAAATTCCATCTGCCATTTATCATTCCAGTTTTCTAGCTGGTCCAGATCCCTCTACAAGGTTTGAAAACCTTTGCTGTACAATGCCTCCAATCTTAGTGTCATTTGCAAACTTGCTGAGCCAAATTACCACACCCTGCCCCCTGCAAGGATTCCATCCCCTTCTTTCAATTTTTCCATCTCCACCACATCTGTTCCCAAGAGGAGGTCTTTCAGTCCAGAGCTTCTGAAATGTCTGCCTTCCTCAAACGTGGCTTCCCCTCCACCAGTAATGACTCAGCCGTCACTCGCATCTCCGCTCATCTGCCACTATCCATAATTCTATCCATAGTTTTTTTTTGAAACACATTTTCATCCATCCATCCTTTTTTCATGAAAGCATACAAAAATACCTGCTGGGAATTTTATTTTAGGTTTAAGTTTGCACTTGACGATTACCATGGGTCTTAACTTCGTCCCATCAGCCATGCACGACAACACCATGGTAAACCTGGTCCTTTCATGGCTGTAGTTCTGGTTTGCACAGTTTTCACACCTTTCCATTCCTGTCATGAGGGTTTCATCCAGGTTTCCAATATTTGCCAATGCAAACTGGTGTTTTTGCAAGTGACATATAATAAACTGGTGAAAACTTGCAACTCTATGATCAAGATCTTTTGGTAGTTTCTGAGGAATTTTTGTTTTTTGTTGTATTACCAGATTTTTCCTGTTTATGAAATGGATGCACCAGCCTACTGTAGCTACTGTGTTCTGGATGCAACTGCCCACTTCAGTGCAAATGCTCTTATTGATTTCTCGTGACTGGAGCAATCTTGCTTCTGTTCAAGTACCCATTCTGCAATGCGATTTTCCAACTCTGGCCAATGGGTGGTTCCTCTTCTCATCAAAAATTGTCTTTTTGGTATTTTTTCTTTAAGTCTCTTCTTTCTTTCTCCAATCTCTTACCAAATTCTCATATATAATTAAATTTTCTTGCTGCAGCACAATTGCTCAAGTTCTATCACTTCACTTGAAACTCACTTCACACTAGCTTAGTTTTGCTGGAGCCTCCATTATAACAACCACCCTCAGCTATAATGCCCAGCAGCTCAGTCATCGTGAACTTTTGGGGGGTTGACATATGTCCAATAAGTTAAAACCATGAAAATGAGGACCCGACGTATCCCGAAATATAAGATAATTTGCATTTCAAACCTCTTTTCCCTGCACTGTTTTTGTCTCTCTTTACTGTACACAATTTGACTGCTATAACACTACTCTTTGTACCATTATCTGATTTATTATTGCACTACCTGCTGTAGGAGTTGAATTGCTTGGATAGCACACAAAATAATGCTTTCATTGAATGCTACAGCACAGAAAATAGGCCATTCAGCCCTTCTAGTGTGTTGACCACCACTCCATTAGTTCCATTGACCTGCTCCCATTCCATAACCCTCCAGACCTCTCCCATCCATGTATCTATCCAATCTATTCTTAAAAATTAAGATTGAGCCCGCATATGACAATAAAACAATTCAACTAAAATCTTAACTTTGTTTCACTTTTTCTTAAAAGATACTGCCTAACCTGCTAAAATTACATTTATTTTCTTGTCTCAGTTTTAACCCAGTTCCCATTGATGTTCATTTATGGCAGAGTCCAATCTGTATTTTGATATGAGGTGAATTCAATGCTCAAATGCACAAAGAAACTCAAGTTTCACCAATGGGATATCCTATTACATTGCATGACAAAACACACTAGTTTTACCATTTCTCTTTCTAAAAGAGATTTGCACAAAACCGAGAGAAGAAAAAAAATCAAGGATCACTGCTCTCAAAAAGTTTAGGGTGGATACCCACTTGCACAAAAATAGAATGATTTTCAAAATATGCTGAAGTGGGGACAGGGAATAGAAAAAGGCATAAGTGCTATTTGGAGAGCTGAAAGGGAGGCATGAGAGAAATTTTCAAAGACATTTCCAAAAAAGTTGTGGAAACGAAGCAGTAGAATGGAAGGAATGAAAAATTGATGAGGACATTTTGAGATGATCAGTAGTGGGCAAAAAAAAACAATAGTGGATTGAGATATCACATCCTTCAAGGAAAATGATGCCGCTCCTCCCCCACCCCCCCCCCCCACCACATCGTCTGACATGTGAAAGAACACACTCATTGCATGGCTCTTTTCTAATTCTATTGATAGTCTGTGAACTGTTACAACGATTCAAATATCAATTTTTTTTGCCACCATTCAGTCCGCCATTTATTTGTTGGTAATTATTTGTAACAGTCGTAAAGGGAATGGAGCTGATGAGAGAAAACCTGCCAGTTCTCAGAAAATTCTTGAACTAATGATCACAGTTTACTTGGGACACTGCAATGTTCTGTTTGCAAGCAAGTCTGATGCAATGAAAAACTCAAGGAAAAGAAGTAGGCAATTCAGCCCATTGAGTCTGGTCTGCCACTCCACCATGCTAAACTTTTTTCCCCATCAAGTTCCAATTTCCTGCCTTTTCCCCATATCCCTTGATACCCTGGCTAATTACATACCCATCAATCTCCTCCTTAAACTCCCCCAATGATCGGGCCTCCACAGCTGTATGTGGCCATGAATTCCACAAATCCATGACCCTCTGGCTAAAGAAATTTCTCTTCATCTCTGTTCTGAATGGGTCCCCTCCAATTCAGTGGTTCTCAATCTTTTCCTTTCGACTCACGTACCATGTTAAATATTCCCTATGCCATCAGTGCTCCGTGATTAGTAAAGGATTGCTTAAGGTGGTATGTGGATGGAAAGAAAAAGTTTGAAAACCACTATTTTAATTCTAACTAATTGACTCATTATGTGCACGGTGTCACAACTCCAAAGGAGCAAAAATATGTCAGTATCTATTGGGTTTAGACCAGTGATTCTCAACCTTTTTCTTTCCACTCATGTTCAACCTTAAGCAATTTCTAACTAATCACAAAGCATTGATAGCATAGGGGATTACTTAAAGTGGTATGTGAGTGGAAATAAAAAGGTTAAGAACCACTCCTCTATTTCTGTGCCCTCTTGCCTTAGACATACCCACTAAGGGAAACATCTTATTCACATCTACTCTGTCCAATCCTTTCAGTATTTGAAATGTTTCTACGAGATCCCCTCTCATTCTTCTACACTCCAATGAATGCAGTCGAAGAATCGATATATGCTCCTCATATGTTAGCCCTTGCATTCCAGGAGTCATCCTCGTCAATCTTCTCTGTACTTTCTCCAACATTAGCATAAATCTTCTAAGATAAGGAGCCCAAAACTACGCACAGTTCTCCAAGTGAGGCCCCAGAGAGCCTCATCAACATCGCCTTTACATTTTTAAAAAATATTTTTGATTTTCAAAGTCAGATTCAGACACTACATTTTATTTCAACACTTAATGTATAACATACAGATTCAGTTTTTCCTTTTCCTTCCCCACTCCCTCCTCTTCCCCCCCATGCCCCAAATACAACTGAGAATAAAGTTATATAAATTTTCAAATACAAAAAAAACAAATCCCAGTGAGGGCAATGACCCTTGCGAAAAACTGAAAAAACCCCAGGTACTTAAATAAAAAGTGGTAAGGGACAAGAAAACAAGAGTCTGTTGTCTGCACCACGTTCCACTTCTTGGATCTCATTCATTTCCCTGGTGGGACAGATTGTTTCATTTCCTTTATTCCAAAGGGGTGAAATTAGATCTGTTAACCTGCGTTTCAGACAAGGTTGCCACACTCGAATGAATGTGTCATATTTCCTCCTCAAGTTGGACATGATTTTTCTCCAGGGGAATACAACTCTGTATCTCCGTATTCCATCGTGTAATATTAACATTTCCTTATTATTGGACACTATTCTTCTTGAAAAGAATGTCAACATAGAATTCACTTTCCTTACTGCCGAACCAACTTGGCGGTTAACCTTTAGGGTGTTCTGCACGAGGACCCCCAAGTCCTTTTGCACATCCGAATTTTGTATTTTCTCCCCATCTAAATAATAATCTGCCTTTTTATTTTTCTTCCAAAATGTACAACCGTACCTTTCTCAATATTGCATCTTATCAGCCATTTCACTGTGCACTCTCCTCAACTGTCCAAGTCTCCCGACAACCCTTTGACTTCTTCAACACTTCCTGCTCCTCCACCTCCAGTCCAACTCTGATTATCTGATGTCAGATAAACTTTTTTTTCGGAGAACTGGTCATTTTTTAAAAACCAGCCCAGTCGCAACGGCAAATCACTTGTATCGATGTTTAAGCAAAAACAAACAACAAGGGAAGACTTTTGAAGCTTTAAAATAAAGTTTCTCACCAAAACAAAATCCTGGCCGCCACCAATCACTGAGACCTTCCAACCACAGCCAGTCCTGACATGGACACACCACTGAGGAGGCTTCCCAGGCCAGTGGAGCACTCATTGGCAAGTCGACAAGCTCCTGTCTCCCCAGCCACTGGAGTTCCTGACGCTCAAGTCCCGACTCCAAATACTCCCTTGCTAGACATACCACACATGCTCACCCGAAAGGTGTGTATGTGTGCGCGTGGTGGGGGGGGGGGGGTTGTTCTGATTCAGCATTGGGGAGCTCCACTGTGCTAAGGAGGGAGGAATGGGGAGGTAACACCACTGAGCCCGAAGACCCTGCTCTCCTTGATGACATATGGACAAGGGATTCTTCTGACCGCAGCTGGGAGATGGTGCCACGCAGTTCGAGAGGGAGAGTTGGAGAGAAAAGTTGATAGGGGAAGGTAAAGAAGAAATGGAACAAGAGAGGTGAGGGAGTTGCCTGAAATAAGGACAATAGTGGTTCTAATTTCATGCCAGGTGAATTTTTTTTTCCAACCTGTGAGGTCAGTTCAGCTGCAAAAAAATTTTGGATAATTGATATTTCGGAGAATTTGATTTCAGGTAATCGGAGTTAACTTTGTGTCATTTGCAAACTTAGCCACAAAACCATTCAATCCATAATCAAAATCATCGATATACATTGTAAAAAGAAGCAGCCCCAACACTGACTCCAGCAACCAACCAGAACAGGATCCCTTTATTCCCACCTGTGTTCTGCCTATCACCCAATGCGCCACCCAATCTAATATCTTTCCTGTAATTCCATGGTTTTTCATCTTATTAAAGCAGCCTCTTATGCAGCACCTTATCGAAGGCTTTTTGAAAATTCAAATGCACAACACCCACAGCCTCTCCCTTGACAGTCTTACTTGAGATTACCTCAAAAAATATTACAGTAGGTTGGTCAAGCGAGATCTTCCTTTCATGAAGCCATGCTGGCTTGGACCTATCATATCACGCACCCTGAGGTATTTCATAACGTGGTCCTTCACTTTCCAAGCACTGACATCAGACTAATAGACCTGCAATTTTCTTTTTTCTGCCTCCCTCCTTATTAAACAGCAGAATCACATTTGCAACCTTCCAATCCTCCAAACCATGTCAGAGTGTATTGATTCTTGGAAAATCATTTCCAATGCCTCCACAATCTTCAAAGCCACCTCCTTCAGAACCTGTGTGTGCACTTCATTCGGTCCGAGAGAAGTATCTATCCTTAGCCATTTAGCTTCCCGAGCACTTTCTCTCTTGTAATCTTGACTGAATCTAATTCTATTTCCTGAGACCTCTGACTGTCAGGTTTATTACGATTGTCTTTCAAGGTGAAGACTGATGCAAAATACCCATTTCGTTCCTCTGCCATCTCCTGTTACCCATTATAATTTCTGCAGCATCATTTTCAATCGTTCCTATCTGTACCCGTGTCTCTTTTACTCTCATTTTTTAAAAGCCCTTAGAATCCTTTTGAATTTTATTTGCCATCTTCCTTTCATAATTCATCTTTTCTTTCCGACTGACTTTCTTAGTTTACTTCTGTAACTTTTTGAAAGTTTCCCACCAATTTTTGGTTCCTTTTGCTTTTATTTTAGCCTTAATCTCTTGTCAACTACATTTGTGCCATTTTTCCATTCATAATTTTCTTTTTTCTTGGAATGTATCCATCCTGAATATATCATCCAAATCTGCTCTACTGTCCCTCTATCTAGATTATTTTTCCAATCCATCCTGTTCCTCTCTCAAACCACTGTCATTTCCTTTGTTTCACTGAAATATTGACACCTGATATCAGCTTCTTCTTTTCAAATTTGAAAAGGAACTCAATCATATTATGGTCACTACTTCTTAAGCGTTCTGTCACGTTTAGTTCTCCAATCACCTCAGGTTCATTACACAGCACCCAGTTCAAAACAGCCAATCCCCTGGTGGGCTGATCGACAAGCTGCTCCAAAATGCCATCCCATTGGAATTCTACAAGCTCTCTCTCCTGAGATTCGGGACCTTCCTGACTTTCATGTTAAAATCCCTCATAATTATTTTGACATTTTCCTTCTGACACACTTTTTCTATTTCCAGCTGCACCTTGCAGTCCACCTCCCTACTGCTGTATATAACTGCTATTAGGGTCCTTTTACCCTTGCCATTTCTTAACTCAACTCAAGGATTCTACTACTTTCTAGTGATTTAATATCATTGCTCGCCTTGCCACCCTCCCTACCTACCCATCTGCCGATCTTTCCTATACATTGAGTAGCCTTGGATATTCAGCTCCCAATAACATCCATCATTAAGTCACATCTTGGTGATGGCCACAATGTCACATCTTTTAATCTGTACCTGTCCAACAAGGTCATCTACTTTATTTCTAATTCTCCATGCACTTATATCAGTATCTGTTTTCCAATTTTGCTTTATTTCTATTGTACAGCAAATTATCTTGTCTTTTCACCTGTCTTTTTGTCATCTTTGCTGCACAGTAAATTTGATATTTATCCTCTTACTCAACCTTAACACCCTGGCTTCCCTCCCCCTGCCAATTTAATTTTAATTCTCCTTAATAGCTATATTAAGCTTCAACTCCATGCAAGGATATTGGTACCCTTTGAGTTCAGGTGTATCCCATCCTTTTTGTACAGATCATATCTCTCCCAAAATAGATCCCAATGGTCCAAGAACTTGAAACCTGTCTCCTGAACCAGTTTCTTAGCCACGTATTCAACGGCTTAATTTTGCTATTCTTGCCTTCATTAACACATGGCGTAGGCAGAAATCCTGAGATCACCACCCCAGAGGTCCTGCTTTTCAAATTCTTCCCAACACCCTGTAATCTTCCTTCAAGACCCCCCTGGCTTATTCATCTATGTTATTGCTACCAACAAGACATTCCCCATACCCTCGCACCAGGGAGGCAACACATGATATACCTATAATGCTTACAGAATCTCTTGTCCGTTTCCCTCACTATGGAATCCCCTATAACTACTGCATTTCTCCTTTCTCTCTTGACCACAGCACCAGGCACAATGCCATAGACCCATTTGCCATAGTTTTCCTCTGTCAGATCAACCTCTCCAACCATAACTAAAACAATATACCAATTTTTGAAGGAGACGGTTGCAGGATTGTTCTCTACTATCTTTCTATAGCTGCTATCAATCACCTCCTTACTTTCCCTAATTAACCAACAGTTCTCAAGCTGCAGTTCCAGTTCCTCAACATGGTCCTTTCAGGAATCACATTTCAAAGTACCTGGCATAGATGCAGTCCTTTGGAAGGCTGGTAGACCCCAGAGTCCCCACATCTGGTGCTCCAAGCACAACACTAATCCTAGATGCATGCCACCAATGTCTGATATTATTGAATAATATACCTGCAACTTGTCCTTTTACTATAAATTCTCTCCAAGACCACTCCAACAATGACTGCTCCCCAGTAGTGTAAGGAGCCCCTAGTTAGCTTCTGCTTGCTATAGCCTCTGCTCACCAAAGTCTCCAAGACCCACTCCTTTACTGAGCCACTCACTCTATCGCTGCTCCTTTAGATTCCCCTCCCTTTATTTGTCCCTGGCAATTATCTCAATTACTCAGTTGTGTCAGTGACAAAATGTGTTAATTGGTGTCATTTCTTTTAATACACAGAGCTCCAATCTGCTTTCACATCCTCAGACTGAATCGTGTATATTCCATGTATCATGCAATATCACTAAATTTAATTGTACCTAATATTCTGTCTGGACACTTTCCAACTAGACAGCATTAACATTGACCTCCAGTAACTGTTAAACCTTTACTCCATGTCTTTCTCCTCTAACTCCTCACCTCCTTCCATTCCCCCCTCCATCCAGAGAGCCAACAACTTCACTATTAGTTCTCAGCTTTGATACCCCATCTATTTCCTGTTGGACTGTGCTCCTCCCCTCACCCCTCTCTTCTCTCAACCCTCCCATCATCTGTTTATTTAAGCATCTGTCTACCTTTTGCTAACACCTTGACGAAGGACTCAGGCCCGAAATGTTGGCTATCCTCTAATTCCTATAGATGCTGCATGATCTGCTGAGTTTCTTCAGCCCTTTTGTGCATTGTATCACCGCATTTAGGAAACTTATGAATACGGTGGTGGTGCCACAAAGTATTTCAATATGTAAAAGTGCTCTTCTTTCCACTTTAAACTGAACCATGTCTGTGTGAACCCCACCCCCCCTCCCCATTTTACTTATCTGTCAACCAGAAGATTTAAATGGATCATTGAACAACATCTCAGTGAAATATACCCATTGACGACAAGGGCAAATTTCAAATGACCACTGCAAGTGGGAGCTATGTTTTAATAAAATAAAAGGATATGAAATGTAACAACCTGCTGCTTTTAATGACAAAATCAAGGAAAGTTAGAAATAGGACTGAATGAAATCCAAGAGGGAGAGAGAGGGAAATGGTTTTATACAGAGAATAGGCCGCGTGCATCCCATTTTTCTTCAAAGCAGTTTAAAAGTAGTTGTTTTCAGATTTGAGCATTCAGAGAAATTCATAAATACACCATTAGATCCATAAATCTATGTTCGGACCCAAAGACAGACATAGACTCTATCAGAAAATAATGTTATCCCACTTCTCATCAACCAAAATTCTTTCTGTCCTGGGTAAAATGAGTGCTGGGATTAAAATCAAGACATTGAAACTTCTGTTTTAAGATGAGAATTTTACTTTGGAGCAAATGATATTGCATCAGTTGTGCGAGGTCAGCAATATAATCCAGCACCAAATAGAATGAGCAGGTGCAGTGGAGACGAAGGACACGACTGAATGGATTAATACAGTGCATTGCAGATGCAAGCACTTAGCACTTTGTGGCTTATATGTGTCCTTTTCCTTTTAGCATTTAAATATTGGATTCTTGGCATAAATCCAACCTCTTTCATAAAATGCGCACGTAATTTTAAGAATCAACCCTTCTTTTAACTGCTTCAATCAGAAGCAGATTTATTATCATGAATATTGTTTTGTGAAAGTGCATCTATTGCTCAAAAATGACATTTAAAATCTAAAAATAAATGCAAAAACTATGAGAAAGTGAGGTAGTGTCTGTTGTTTCTTGTCCGTCAGAAATCTGATTGCAGAAGGGAAGAAGCTGTCCCTGCGCTGCTGGATGTTCATCCTCGGGTTTCTATTCCTGATGGTAGCAGTGAGAATAGCACACTGCCTGGCTGGTGAGGGTATTTCAGGATAGAGGCTGCTTTCTTAAGATATCACCTCTTGTCGATGAAGTGGAGACTGATGCCTGTGATGACGATGGCTGAGTTCACAACTTATTTTTTTTATGTTCTGTGCATTGGCACCTCCATACCAGACAGTGATGCCACCAGTCAGAATGCTGTCCACCGTATATCTGTAGAAATATCCAACAGTCTTTGGTGACATACCAAATCTCCTCAAATTTATCACGAAGTCTAGCTGCTGGCGAAATTTCTTCATGATTGCATCAACATGGAAGCTGTAAGGTAAAACATCATGAGATGGGAATGTGTAAGGAGTTACCCTGTACAGGGCTGTAACAAGAAGGGGAGGTGTCCTTGTACTCCTGTTAGGTAAAACATCATGAGATGGGAATGTGCAGGGCTGTAACAAGATGTGAATGCATCCTTGTACTTACAAGATAAGAGAGACATTGATGGATTGAGAGGCAGGAAGCTAGCAGGGAAAGGATAGCAACAGTTTTAGTCATTGGACAAGTAATGATATGATGATGTTCTAAGCACATATCCAAGGGTATAAAAAATCACCATTTTGCTGATAACGGCAGAATGCATTCTCTGACTAACATGGTTAGTCGCAAGTGTTACAATCCGGTAATAAAGAACAAAGAACCCTGATTTCGACTCAGCCTGGTGTTTGTCTCACTCATTCATGAACAAAGCAGACCTAACAAAGCCCAGGACAGATCTTCAGAGATGTTGATACTCAGGAACTTGAAGTTCTTAACCCTTCCCACTGCTGACTGGTTCGTTTTCTCCTGATGTCTCCTTCCTGAAATCCACAGTCATCTCCTTGTTTTTGCTGATGTTGAGTGCAAGGTTAGTGTTGTGAGACCACTCAACTGGCTGATCTATCTCCCTCCTGCACACTTCCTCATTGCTATCCACGATTCTTCCAATGACCGTGGTGTCATCGGCAAATTTGTAGACAACAGTTGAATTGTTGACAACAGTTGACAACAGTTGAGCCATACAATCATGGGTGTATAAGGAGGAGAGCAGTGGGTTAAAAATGCTTCCTTGAGATATGCCTGTGTTATTTGGTGTGTTTGCACTCGTTTCCAAACCAGGCCACAAATTTGAATATTCTGCAAAATGTTGTAGGCTTACAATATGTTGGACTTTTACTGCAAGAGGATTTGAGTACAAGAGTTTTGCTCTGATTATCGAGTCTTATCCAAAATGAATGTTTGCAGGTCTATAACTATCTAAGGAAGGATACATGTGGAAGAGAGGAGGGGTTGAAGCAGTCAAGGTGTAGATTTCTGGGACTAGTAGATTATACAACCAGTGATTAAGCAAATTCTATCCTTTAGAGTTTTGTAGAATGAGAAGTAATTTTATTGAATTGCCAAGGTTGAAGGATAGGTGGTTCTCCAAGTTGATGTCCAGAACAGAAATCAATCCCAAAATGATATTTGAAGGATCTTGAGATATTTTAGGAATCAGGAACATAGGATTAAGGTAGGAAAGTGGCACAGAAGCAAAATCTAACTCAACATCAGAGCAAATACAATACAAATCGGATTATCCAAAATCCTCAGTTATCCAAAAATTTTTTGGACCTGGAATTGACGTCTGTTCAGCTCTGAAAACTTTTTTGAATAATTGAGTGTTTCAGAAAAATCAAAAATCCTCATTTATCCTGTTACAAGCCCAAAGGATCCCAAAACCCAGCAGCAATAGACATTCACCACAACAAGTAGTTTTTAAAACAAGTTATTTTTAATCAACTTTAAACATGAAAATAGAATCAAACTTTAACTTATCTCTATACTTAACTAACACAAATTACCCCCCCCCTCCACTTCCACCCCTAATTCTAAGTGCACGTGTATGTAATGTGTGTGTAAATTTAAGAAAAGTTATTTGGTTCACAGTTCAATCTCACTTCTCCTTCTTCCAAGTTCTCTGGATGCAGGCAGTTCTTGTACTGTGCACAGAATTTAACATGTATAAAGTTCACCAGGCTTTCGTGCACGAAAGGTAAATGGTTACCGCGCGGGAAGGTTCTTGTAGGGTTTGCATAGAGCAATTTGTTGTTCCAGGATTTCCACAACTGAGGTACCACCATTAGTCACCTCAATGTCTCGCTGATGAAACTTGCCCCATCAGGGTTCTCCAGATGGTAGCCTCCTTCTCTCAGGCTACCACAGAATTCCATTCTGTTCCACTTATTCCAAGAGAAACATCAGACAGATAGCACTTACAGCCATCCGCCGCTCTGGAGCTTTTCTTCAGTTTCAACCAGCTTCCTGGCTTGCCCTGTTCAGCTGCTTTCAGTGTCTCACACACACTAGCTGAGGGAGCTTCTTGAACTTATCTTCTTGCTCTCCCCAACTGCCAACTGCTAGAGAGCCCATGTGACTTACTTGCAAAAAAAAAAACCCCACCTTCTTCAGCAAACCACTCTTGGTCAAACTGTTGTCTTAGATAAACAAAACCCAGGGGTGACCTTTCAGTGAGCACACCGTCGGACCTTGCAAACAGCCAGTTTGTCTCCTCCAGAACAATAGCTATTCATTTCATGGCATCATTTCAGTTAGCACCTACTTGTGAAATGTACATAACATTCTCCATAGATCCTGCAATGTTACTGAATATGAATTCTTCAGTAATTCAAATAAGATCTGTTTTAAAATGTGTGTGTAAAAACCTACTCTAATTTTACAAAATTCCTCCCAATATTTATCCATTACAATCCGAAAAAATTTCAAAGCCAAAATGACATCATTTCACCTCCGAAATTTTTTGGATAAATGAAGATATCTGAAGCAATTAGGAATCCTCCATTTTCCTAAATTTATTTGGAGCTGAACTGACATCACAGGATGAAAATATTTTTGAACCCAGCATGCTCATGTACATCTCTGAGATGCTATTTTGATTCCAGTGGAGAGTTTTGCAGTGGCAAAGAGGTCTGCAGATAGCACTGTGGATGTGACTGAAAAAAAGGGAGGAAATGTTTATGTCCGTGTAGCACGAATAAAAGTCCATATAACCATATAACCACTTACAGCACAGAACAGGCCAGTTCGGCCCTACTAGTCCATGCTGTAGCAAATCCCCACCCTCTTAGTCCCACTGACCAGCACCTGGTCCATACCCCTTTAGTCCCCTCCTATCCATGTAACGATCCAGTCTTTCCTTAAATGTAACCAATGATCCCGCCTCGACCACGTCTGCCGGAAGCTCATTCCACATCCCCACCACCCTCTGCATAAAGAAATTTCCCCTCATGTTCCCCTTATAATTTTCCCCCTTCAATCTTAAACCATGTCCTCTAGTTTGAATCTCCCCTTTCTTAATTGAAAAAGCCTATCCACATTTACTCTGTCTGTCCCTTTTAAAATCTTAAACACCTCGATCAAGTCCCCTCTCAATCTTCTACGCTCCAGAGAAAAAAGCCCCAGTCTGCACAATCTTTCCTTGTAACTCAGACCCTGAAATCCTGTCAACATTCTCGTGAACCTTCTCTGCACTCTCTCTATTTTGTTTATATCTTTCCTATAATTTGGTGACCAAAACTGTACACAGTACTCCAAATTTGGCCTCACCAATGCCTTGTACAATTTCATCATAACCTCCCTACTCTTGAATTCAATACTCTGATTTATGAAGGCCAACATTCCAAATGCCTTCTTCACCACACCATCTACCTGAATATCAGCCTTGAGGGTAC
The DNA here is from genome assembly GCF_036971445.1 of Narcine bancroftii. Lineage (NCBI taxonomy): Eukaryota > Metazoa > Chordata > Chondrichthyes > Torpediniformes > Narcinidae > Narcine > Narcine bancroftii. The sequence goes on along the minus strand of NC_091479.1, from coordinate 5,144,556 downwards.
TATTTACCATAACTCCTAAATCCCTTTGTTGCTCTGCACTCCTCAATTGTCTACCATTCAATGTATATGACCTATTTAAATTTGCCTTTCCAAAAGGCAGCACCTCACATTTATCTGTATTAAATTCCATCAGCCATTTCTCAGCCCACACCTCCAGCCTTCCTAAATCACCTTTTAATCTACGGTAATCTACCTCACTGTCCACAACACCACCAACCTTTGTGTCATCCGCAAACTTGCTTATCCAATTTTCTACCCCTACATCCAGATCGTTAATATATATAACAAATAATAGTGGACCCAGGACCGAACCCTGAGGAACTCCACTAGTCACCGGCCTCCAATTGGGCAAACAATTTTCTACCACTACTCTCTGACACCTTCCATCCAACCACTGCTGAATCCATTTCACTACCTCCTTATTTATACCTAATGCCTCCACCTTTTTTCCTAACCTCCTGTGGGGAACTTTGTCAAAAGCTTTACTAAAGTCCAAATAGACAACATCCACAGCTTTCCCTTCATCAACCTTTTTTGTAACCCCCTCGAAGAACTCAATCAGGTTTGTCAAGCATGATCTACCCCTGACAAAACCATGCTGATTACTCCCTATCAATCCTTGTACGTCCAAAAATTTGTAAATAGCATCCCTCAGAATACTTTCCATCAACTTGCCCACCACAGACGTCAGACTTACAGGCCTATAATTCCCAGGTTTGCATTTGGACCCTTTCTTAAACAGAGGAACCACATGCGCCACCCTCCAATCCTTTGGTACCACCCCCGTGGCCAGTGACATCCTAAATATCTCTGTTAATGGCCTCACAACTGGAGGGAGAAGACACACTTTTATTAGCTTATAACAAAGGTTAGGGTCACCAGTAATCTTCAGAAGGGATCAGGGTTTAGGAGGGAGACCTGGGTTATATGTGGGTGGTTGGGGATGGATCCTGGGGGAGGAGCTGTATTCACCCTTTCCTGCAAAATTAGGGCCTATGGACGAAGACAGAGAACACAGACTCAGCAGAAAAAAAATCAGAATATTTACAATTAGACAATCCGGGGGGTCTGGAACTCCTGGAAGACTGGTGGTCCTTGGGCTCTTTGGGTCTCCTGGTCCCCTCATAGGAGAGGAACAGTGGGCAGTAGGTTCTGCAACAGTGGGGGATGACTTTTCCTCCTGAGACCCTGATTGGGGATGGTGAGAGAGATGGTGAAAAAGAGTTCTGGAACCTGTGGGTCACCTGAGGAAATGGATTCTCTGTTCCAGCAGGTGCCAGGTCCCTGATAGAGACAGTGTCTTCCCTGCCATCTGGGTGCTCCACCTAGGCATACGTGGGGTTGGTATGGAGAAGTCTCATTCTCTCCAACAGGGCATCAGTTTTGCTTCTCCTCACATGCTTTCTTAGAAGGACTGGACCTGGTGTGATGAGCCAGGTTGGGAGTGTGGTTCCTGATGCCAATCTCCATTCAAAATTGAATAAAAGCTCATTAGGAGTCACATTGTTCACTGTACAGAGTAGCAAGCGAATGGAGTGGAGCACCATGGGCAGGACATCCTGCCAGCGTGCATTTGGAAGGCCTCTTGAGGGTCAATTTGACGGCTTTCCAGACCGTGGCGTTTTCTTTTTCCATCTTCCTGTTCCCCTGGGAGTTGTAGCTAGTAGTCCTACTGGATGCGATGGCCCTTGCCAGCAGGTATTTACGTAGCTCCTCAATCATAAATGATGACCCCCAGTCACTATGGATATAGCCGGGATACCTGAACAGGGTGAAAATAGAATCTAAGGCCTTAATAACTGAAGAGGGAAGTGAAAGTACTCATCAGTGATGGAGAGGAAAAATGTGTTACCGCTCGTGGAGTGGAGATGTCCCTTAAAATTGACACTGAGCCATTCAAAGGGCCAGGATTATTTTATCAGGTGCGCCTTTGTGGGGTGGTACAAGTGCAGTTTGCACTCCGCGCAGACCTGGCAGGACTTGGTCATTTCCCTGATATCTTCCGTTGAAAAGGGCAGATTGCGTGTCTTGACAAAATGAGCCATCCGGGTAACCCTGGGATGCCAGAGGTCATTATGCAAAGACTGTAATTGGCTGGTGTGTGCTGAGGCACAGCTTCCTCTGGAAACGAGGGCCGACCTCCTGAGTTCATCCGTGTTGAATACATCCTTGGTCGCATTCAGGTAGTCCCGGAAGCAGTCCAGCCAGTAAGCAAACTCCTCGGCAGCATCCGGGGACAGAGAGTCGATCAGGAGCATGCTCAGCTTGAGCAGCGCTTCCATCTCCTAGTTAATAAGCGAATAAAATATAAGCTCTCACAACTGGAGGGAGAAGACACGCTTTTATTAGCTTATAAAGTGTTTGTTGAAATTTGAAGAATTATCGGGATATAAAGTTAATTGGGATAAAGTCAAATTTTACCAGTTGGAGTGGGAGATTATTCTGAATTTAAAACTATTACATAATTAAGGTGACAAATAAAATTAAATATTTAGGTGTGTTTATGGATACTAATTATCAATCATTATATCAATTAAATTATTTACCTATTTTAAAATGGATTAAAGCAGATTTGATTAAGTTGAAAAATCTTCCATTAACTTTGATTGATCAGGTTAATTGATTGTATTAAAATGAATATCTTTCCTGGAATTCAATATTTATTTCAGCCAATACCTTGTTTACTTTCTAAGGGCTTTTTTCAAGATTTGAATAAAGCAGTGCAAGAGTTTTTATAGAAAGGTAAATTAGCTCGAGTGGCATTGACTTAAATGGAAGTGTGCATTGGGCGGACTGCAATTACCATATTTTCAAAATTATTATGAAGAGGCCCAGTTGAAGTTTGTTAGTAGATTGATGGATTTAGATCATCCTCCTTGCTGGGCTAAGGTGGAAATGGCGTGTATTCCTCAGGTTGAGGTACATGAATTTATATTTCATTGGAATTTGATTTTGTTACAGCAATATGATATGCCGATATTGAAACATTTGTTAAAGATTTGGATTTTAAAAAAACAGGGTGTTAGGGTCGAAAGATAAATTATCAATTTTAACTCCATTGTATAATAATCAGCTTATTCCTTTTTCAATGTTTAATAATCATTTAAAGATTTGGGATTCTAAAGGTATAAAGACAATACAAGATTGTTTTGAAGAGGGGCAATATCTTTCTTTTAATCAATTGAGAGAAAGATTTGATATACCTGTAAATTCTTTGTTTACGTATTATCAAAGAGCTTTAATAAAAGATAATTATGATAGAGAGATGATTTTACCTACTTTATTGAGATTTGAATGTTTGATTTCCTCTATACCGAAAAAGGGTTATATTTCAGTTATGTATATCTTGTTACAAGATAGTATGGATAAGTCAGATTGGGAGAAATCTAAACTTAAATGGGAGAGTGATTTGGTATTATTTTTCCCGATGATGATTGGGCAAATATGTGTCAGGACAATGTAATTAAATTGACTAATGTACGATATGGAATGGTTAATTATAATTTTTTACATCAATTATATTTGACCCCGGAAAAGCTAAAAAAAAAAAAATGGGTTTAGTAATTCGGATTCTTGTTTTAGAGGTGGCTCATGTATTGGAACTTTTCTACATGCCGTTTGGCAAGGAATTAAAGTAGTTTTGGAAAAATTTTATCATTTTATATTACCATTAGATCCAACAATTTTTTTGTTGGGAAATTTGTATTCGTAAGGGGGATGGGATTGGACAAAATTCAAATTGTTTTGGTATGTTTGGTGTTATCAGTTGCGTGTAAATGTGTTGCTAGTACTTGGAAAGATGATACTGAGATTCATATATCACGTTGGCATAATGAATTGAAAGTATGTATTGTCATGGAAAAAATTACTTATAATTCACATGATAATTATTCTTCTTTTGTTAGTAAGTGGTCTCCATATTTGAATAATATGCATTTAGATATACTTTGAAATGTTACTAACCTTTATAATATTTTATATATATATATATATATATATATAAATATATATCTTTTTTTTTGTTGCTCCCCTTAAGGGAGTTGGCTGAAGGGGTGAGAGGGTGGGGTGCGTGTTAATGTAAAAAAAAATTATTATTTCTATACTGTATGTTATGTTGTTTTAATCTTTTAAATAAAGTTTGAAAAAAAAGTGATTTCCTGTTGCTCCTGGGCTATTTAAAAAAAAAAAGACCAGTAATCTGGTCTGGACCTGACCATTGAGGATTGTCAGAGTTGTACTATATACAAGGAAAAAAATGGTTTCCTCCTGTGTTGCAGGCTTCTGTCATATTTTAGAGTTACTTTGGAGGTTGGAACAGGGATGAAGCAACTCACAGATTTCATAATATCATTTGAACAGATGCAGAGGCACCTCAGTCCAAGCTGTAAACGCAGTTAATAATCTCAAGTAAAGACTATAACAATGGTTCGTTTACTTAAGGCAGGGGTGTCAAACTCAAATTCACGCAGGGCCAAAATTAAAAACTTGGACTAAGTCGAGGGCCGAACTAAATATTTATTGAAAATTTTCAACAACATCTGCATGTTTTCTCTTCTTTCAACATGTGTAATGTTAAACTTTTTCTTATTAAAATAAATGTTTAATAATAGTTTAGGATAAACTCTTTCCAGAAGCATTAACAAATGAGAAATAAAATATTCAATAAATAATATTTCTCTATAGAGGATTTGTCAAATGTTGCTAGTGTGCTGTCGAATAGTAAAATCTGAGGGCTATTGAGAATGTGGGAGAATAACATGATTCCTGAAACAATCCAATGGGACACTGATTGTGGGCATGAACTCTAGCAGGGTTATTTGCCATGCCCTTTTTCCATTGGTACAGATATCCTTTGATTTACACACTTTTCAAGTTTTATGGCTAATGAGCTTGTATCCAGGTGCAGGACCATTTTTAACCAGGAATATATTTATCACTGTGACATGAAACTATTGGAAGATCGTTTTATCCTGAGATTAAAGTTCATAATACTTACTCAGGCCTGTGCGGGAGGGCGGGGTTTGCGGGCGATCGGGTTGGATAACGACAGTACGGGGGCATCGGCTCTCGCTGCAGGGCGGCATCTCGGCGGATCAGTGAGTCGCGGGTCGGCTTGCGGCAGGGAGGGGGAGTGGGCAACAATCCTGGCGAGGTCAGGCCCCCCCTGAGTTTCTGCCAGACCCCCCTTGACCTGCTGAGTTTCTCCCGGACCCCCCTTGACCTGCTGAGTTTCTCCCTTCTGGTGTTTTTACGACAACCACAGACTTTCGCTCATACATTGATGAGGGGGATCAAGGGCCAAACATTGTCAGATACCTCTCTGCTGGATAAAGGATACGGTTTAACCCGCTGAGTTTCTCCAGTGTTGGGTTTTCACGAGGTAGAGTCAAAGGGCCGAAGGGCCTGTTTCTGATCTGTAATGTTCTATGGACCCTGCTCTTCTTTCCATGCCGGTGTCCCAGGACCTTTCCAGGGCAGTCTCCGCTCTCAGGACCGCGCTGGGATCCCGGTCAGCGGTGGAGGAGCAGGTGAGCGCGGCTAATCCTGATCCAGCCCACGCCACTCCCGAGATTGGCGGGGGGGGTTCCACCCTACCTGCCCGACCAGCCTCACTCTCCACGTGTACTCCGGGCACCCGCCGCTGGTCCGGTGGGAAGATGCAGGGCGGCCGGCGGCCGGCGCCCTCATCGCCCAGCGGGGAGCCCCAAACTTCCCTCCGGTGTCCCGACTCCATCTGCAGCTCCAACAAACGCTGCGTCACTGGGGTTCCAGGCGCTGGGAAGCGGCCTTGGCTTCCCCTGACACCAGCCAGGCCACGCTGCGGTGGTGGGGGGGGGGGGGGTGGGCGGGGGGACACGACAGCGTGTTTATTAAACCACCTACCACTACTTTTCAAGGACCAGGATTTTTCTCTCTCTCTCTCACCCTGGGAGACAGCAGTTACTGTGCATGCGCTATACTGGCGCGGCGGCCAGCGGGCCACCTCTAATACATTTTTGATATGATCTTGCGGGCCAAATATAATTATATCGCGGGTCAAATTTGGCCCACGGGCCAGAGTTTGACATGTGTGACCTAAGGAAAAGACAACTGGTGAACAGAGATATGTTAATGAATCATGCTCTCAGGAAATTGAAACTGAAACCAGTATTGATCAAGCAAGTCATGTGATTGAAACTAGGGTGGCCAGGTGTCTGGATTTAGGCCGGTCAGTCCAGCTTTTGAGGACTCTGTCCTCTGTAGGCCATACATCCCCAAACAGGACAAATTAAAGGACAGAATCCGCAAAAAGGAAAGGGAGTCAAGGGACACAGTACTTACCTGTCAATTTGTGGCATACCAGGGTCAGAAGACCTGGCGTGGTCATGTTTCTTCTTGTGTGCATGCGCCAGTCAGCACTTGCACATGCGCGATAGATTTGAGGACCTGTGCCAGCCAGCGCATGCACAGGGGGCCCACATGCAGATGGTGGGGGGTGGGGGGGGGTAAGTTTGGGTCAGATGTTTAGCTCAGGGTACAGGTTTGTACTTGTGGTGCAAAGATATTTGGCTGTGCCTGCAAATGATCCCTTGAGTCGACGATAACGGATAACATCGAGTGGAGTGTGTTTGTGGACTGTGATCTTTGAATTCGGGTGAATAACTCAGTTTTGATTCAATTTTTTAAATTTAATTTTTTAATTAGTATTTCTCTAAGCATTTTTCTTTTTAAAATATTTTTATTGAGTTTAACATCTAAGCATACATAGAGAATTGAAAAGCACATAACAATTTATTTGTATACAAGTAAGCACATGCAAAAAAATGACATCAATAATTGCTTATATAATACCACAAAAACAATTAAAATGAAATGATCTGTATGACCATGTTAAACCTATTTGTGGAAATAAGTTGTAAAAAAAAAGAAAGAAAACTAAAACTCAAGCTAATCTACCCCCTCCCTCTAATCAAGATTACCTTGTACAAATTTAAAAAAAAAACAATAATGTGGAACCACTGGTGACCCCCAGAGAACAGGCCATGAGTCACTGGAATATTCAGAATTGTTAATTCTTCCAATAATAAAAAAAAATTTTAAAAATGGGCCCCACAATTTCATAAATTGAAACTTTCTATCTTTAATATTGTATCTAATTTTCTCAAAACTTAAATAGGACGTTATATCATGTAACCACGTGTATGAGTAGGAGATTAATCATCTTTCCATTTCAGTAAGATTGGTCGTCTGGCTATCAATGTGATAAAAGCTAAAACTTTTCCTGAGATGCTGACAAAGGTTTATCTGTATAAGAGAAACACTTATGAGAAATACAAGACTTTTATCAGTATTTGCAGATCATGTGAATTATGGTAATAGGAGAGTTAAAAATGTAACCAAGGCAAGGTGTTTGACACTACTGTTTTTAGAAGCATATCATCCAGATAATGGTAATAAAATCATTTGAAGTATTGTGTTGTGGATATAAAGGTCTGTCAAATTTTAAGACTTACTCAACTTCTTACCATAGAACCATAGAACCATTGACGGAGCGGAAACAGGCCATGTTGGCCTTTCGAGTCCGCACCGGTTCACTGATTTTGTGTGCTCTCTTCAGGCAATGATCCCGATGGGTTTGGCCCTCGAATTCCAACTTCAGTGGCTGAATTCTTTCGTCATTCCACCTTGGCAAACTCCAAGAGTCTCGTTTGCAAAATGTTTTCTGGAAGCTCAATATTGAGAATGAGCAATAAACCTTGATATATTTATATTTCTTGTTGTACCACAGATCCAATACCTACTTTTGGGTAATTGTCCTTTTTCCCGGCACTGTTAAATTAAAAATGTAGTTGAATGACAAGACAAGAAAAAACTGATGCATAAAAGTGAGTCGCGGTCTGACAATCATTAAAACAAAATGGGAAAAAGAAGGAAGGATAACTTTTGAGGAAGAATGGAGAATTATATGGAGTAATGGAGGGATCAATAATGGAAGACTGTCTTATGCAGAGTAATGAATCATTGAATAGGAAAAAGCGCTCGAGCAGATAATTGTTGATTTATGTTGAAATAGCTAGGTTTTTGCTGGATTTAAATAGGAAAAAAAGTTAGGATTTTAATTTAATAACTAAGGTTATCATGTCTGCATTTGTTGTTTTTGCAATACAGCTTAATTTTATAAAGAAATAATTTTTTTTGAAACACTTTGTGTGTGTGTGTATATAGATAACCTATGACCATGTCCTCAGGGCAGGCGCCAAGGGGGAGGGCATTCGCAGACAACCCCCCCCCCCCCCCATGAGTTATTGTTCCCCACCCCCACCCACAGCACTAGTGTCAGTAGAGGCAGCATTCAATATAAGCAGGCATGTTTGTGTGTTCTGTTGGAGGGAGGGAGAAGTGTGATGGCGGCACACAGAGGTTCATGGCAGGTAAGGCACACGCACCACTGCACCCCACTCCCACCCTCCCGCTGAGATCCTGCATGTCCTCCATTTTGGTAATTTTGAAATGGCCACCCAATGAAGAAGCAACATTTAGTATCATCAACCAGTGTCATCTGAAAAGAGAGAAATGAAGTAACTGTGTGAGATGGACACTGCTGTGGTTTTCTCCTTGACAAGGGGAAACAATGATCTGCTGTGGCCATTGTAATGGTCACTTTTGATTGACCCATATCGAGGTAAAGAAAGCATGATCATTCTTGCATTTGGATTATGACTGTGATATAGAGAATTTAGGTTAAAAAGACTTAAGTTAAAATGTGATGATTAATCATAAACAGGGAAGCCAGAACGGACAGAGAGTTTACTAGCAGTCAAGGACAGAAGGATCTGCTGAATATGTTTTTTTAAACCTATCTTTTCATGGTCATAGTGAGAGACATGCAGGAGACAAAGGATTGATAAGAAGTGTGAGAAACAGAATTTAGTGAATGTAGAGTTCACAGCGTACGTAACGAACGTGATAATTAATAATGCAGTTATACTTAGAATGTTTTTGTAATACTAACCAATTAAAACAGTATTAATAAGAAGGGGAAGGGCAAATAATAAGGGTATAAAAATCAATGCACTGTATGTATCGGGGCTTAACTGGTGAGAAACCAGTTGAGTCCAACTCTGCAGACTTGTAAATAAAGCTTGTCGTGTCATCAGTTTTAAAGAGACTCATGTGTGAGAAGTTTTATTTCTGGCAATGACCATTTTGATGGTTATTTCATCTGACCCTTGCCTGGGTCTTTGAAAGCATTGTGAAAGACACACATTTTGTTTCCCCTATGTAAGGAAGAGGGGAGTTGTAACCTTCATTGATATGAAAGAACATTTCTCTGGAAGCAACTCGATAAGAATTTGTGAGTTTTGAACAATGTGATCACGCAGTGTGTCATCTTCTTCGTAACTACTTCTAAACAACTGTTTAAAGGTTCTGACTTTAAAACACAAAAGGTACAAACAAAAACCTGATTGAATGATGTCCACTTGCCTGGATGATTCTACCTCCAACGTCTCAAGCTCCATATCACCCTGGGCAAATAAGACAACGGGGAAAATTAGGCCATTCAGCCCATCGAGCCGACTCTTCCATTGAAATCACAACTGATATATTTCTCATCTCAGCCTCATTCTCCAGCCTTCTCCCTTAAACTTTCCAGACCCTTACTAATCAAGAATCTATCAATCTCTGCTTTAAATATATCCAATGATGGCCTCCACAGCTGGCTGTGGCAACAAATTCTATTGGTTCATCATCCTCTGCTGAATAATTTTCTCCTCATCTCTGTTCTAAAGAGAAGTCCTTTTGCTCAGAGGGTTTTCCCATGGTCCTAGACTCATTCCTGGAAGCATCTCCTTGTCCACTCGATCAAGCCTTTGCAGTATTTGCTAGGTTTCAATGAGATCCCTCCTCATGGTTTTAAACTTCAGCAAGTACAAGCCAGAGCCATGAAATGCTTCTTGTACATTAGTCCTCTCATCCCTGGTATTATTCTTGTAAACCTACTCTGGTCCCTCTTCAATGCCAGTACATTCTTCCTCAGATATGGGGCCCAAATGAGGTCTGACCAATGCCTTATAAAGCCACAACATTACATCTTTGCTTTAATATTTGAACCCCTGATTGACTTTATCGTTGAGGAGTCTGATGGTGGAGGGGTAGTCACTGTTCCTGAACCTGGTCGTGCGAGTCTTGTGGTACTGAGGCCTCCTTCCTGAGAACAGAGAGTGTGCTTAATGGTGTGGCTCCTTGATGATTGCTGCTGCTTTCCGATCGCAGTGTTCCCTGTAGATATTCTCGATAATGGGGAGGGCCACGAGCTTTTGCAGGGCTTTACGCTCAGGGGTATTGGTGTCCCCAGACCAGACTGTGATGGAGCCGGTCAGCACACTTTTCCATCACACATCTGTAGACATTTGCCAGGGGTTTCTGGTATCATACCAAACCTCTGCAAACTCCTGAGGAAGTGGAGGTGCTGAAATGCTTTCTTCATGAAGCCATTTGTGTGTTGGTTCCAGGAAAGATCCTTCGAGATAGTGACTCCCAAGAACTTAAATTTGCTCACCCTCTCCACCTCTGATCCCCCAATGATCACTGGATTATAAACCTCTTGCTTTCTGTTCCTGAAGTCAACAATCAGCTCCTTTATTTTGGTCACATTGAGTGCAAGGTTGTTGTTAGTTCACCATTCAAGTTTTCAACCTCCCTCCTGTAGATTCTTTCTACAATTCACTCCAGTTGTATTGCTGGCATATTTGTAGCTGGGGTTATTGTTGAACCAAGTCACACAGTCATAGGTGTTAGCTGAATAAAGCAGGGTGCTAAGAACACAGCTCCGTGGGGATTGTGAAGGAGATGTTCTTGCCAATCTACACTGATTGTGGTCTGGAGGTGAGGAAATCCATGACCCAATGGGGTGGTTTTGAGGGGACGATAGTGTTTCATGCTGAACTGTAGTCGATAAAGAGAATCCTGATGAATGCATCTTCACTGTCCAGGTGTCCAGGGCTTTGTGTAAAGCCAGTGAGACGGCATCTGCCATAGACCTGTTGCTATTATAGATGAACTGGAATGTATCCATATCACTGCTCAGACAGGAGCTGATATGGTTCAACACCATCCTTTCAAATCACTTCATGACTGTTGATGGAAGTGCTATTGGCTGATAGTCATTAAGGCAGGTCACTGCACTCTTCTTGAGCACAGGTATGATTGATGCCTGTCTGAAACCAATGGGTACCACATCCTGCTGGAGTGAGATATTGAAGGTACCTGAGAATACATTGATATGTTGGTCAGCACAGATTTTTAATACTCGGCCTCTCCAACTGAATGCTAACTTGCATTGCTTTCCTTACTATTAACTCAACCTACAAGTTTACCTTCAGGGAATCCTGCATTAGCCCTTCCAAGACCCTTTGGATATCTGCTTTTTGAATTCTTCCCCCATTTAGAAAATAGACTAAGCCTTTATTTCTTTCACCAGAGTCCATGACCACTCAATCCCCTAAGCCAGGGGTGTCAAACTCAAATTCACAGAGGACCAAAATTAAAAACTTGGACTAAGTCGTGGGCCAAACTAAATATTTACTGAAAATTTTCAACAACATCTGCATGTTTTCTCTTCTTTCAACATATGTAATGTTAAACTTTTTCTTATTAAAATAAATGTTTAATAAATGTGGAGATGGCTGTGTTAAAAAAGACAAAGGTGGATAAATCTCCCGGACCGGACAAAATATTCCCTAGGACACTCAGGGAGGCTAGTGGACAGTTAGTGGGGCCATTAACAGAGATACTTAGGATGTCACTGGCCACGGGGGTGGTACCAAAGGATTGGAGGATGGCGCATGTGGTTCCTCTGTTTAAGAAAGGGTCCAAATGCAAACCTGGGAATTATAGGCCTGTAAGCCTGACGTCTGTGGTGGGCAAGTTGATGGAAAGTGTTCTGAGGGATGCTATTTACAAATTTTTGGACGTACAAGGATTGATAGGGAGTAATCAGCATGGTTTTGTCAGGGGTAGATCATTCTTGACAAACCTGATTGAGTTCTTCGAGGGGGTTACAAAAAAGGTTGATGAAGGGAAAGCTGTGGATGTTGTCTATTTGGACTTTAGTAAAGCTTTTGACAAAGTTCCAAACAGGAGGTTAGGAAAAAAGGTGGAGGCATTAGGTATAAATAAGGAGGTAGTGAAATGGATTCAGCAGTGGTTGGATGGAAGGTGCCAGAGAGTAGTGGTAGACAATTGTTTGTCCAATTGGAGGCCGGTGACTAGTGGAGTTCCTCAGGGTTCGGTCCTGGGTCCACTACTATTTGTTATATATATTAACGATCTGGATGTAGGGGTAGAGAATTGGATAAGCAAGTTTGCAGATGACACAAAGATTGGTGGTGTTGTGGACAGTGAGGTAGATTACCGTAGATTAAAAGGTGATTTAGGAAGGCTGGAGGTGTGGGCTGAGAAATGGCTGATGGAATTTAATACAGAGAAATGTGAGGTGCTGCATTTTGGAAAGGCAAATTTAAATAGGTCATATACATTGAATGGTAGACAATTGAGGAGTGCAGAGCAACAAAGTGATTTAGGAGTTATGGTAAATAGTACCCTCAAGGCTGATACTCAGGTAGATGGTGTGGTGAAGAAGGCATTTGGAATGTTGGCCTTCATAAATCGGAGTATTGAATTCAAGAGTAGGGAGGTTATGATGAAATTGTACAAGGCATTGGTGAGGCCAAATTTGGAGTACTGTGTACAGTTTTGGTCACCAAATTATAGGAAAGATGTAAACAAAATAGAGAGAGTGCAGAGAAGGTTCACGAGAATGTTGACAGGATTTCAGGGTCTGAGTTACAGGGAAAGGTTGTGCAGACTGGGGCTTTTTTCTCTGGAGCGTAGAAGATTGAGAGGGGGACTTGATCGAGGTGTTTAAGATTTTAAAAGGGACAGACAGTAAATGTGGATAGGCTTTTTCAATTAAGAAAGGGGGAGATTCAAACTTGAGGACATGGTTTAAGATTGAAGGGGGAAAATTATAAGGGGAACATGAGGGGAAATTTCTTTACGCAGAGGGTTGTGGGGATGTGGAATGAGCTTCCGGCAGACGTGGTCGAGGCGGGATCATTGGTGACATTTAAGGAAAGACTGGATCGTTACATGGATAGGAGGGGACTAGAGGGGTATGGACCGGGTGCTGGTCAGTGGGACTAGGAGGGTGGGGATTTGTTACGGCATGGACTAGTAGGGCCGAACTGGCCTGTTCTGTGCTGTAAGTGGTTATATGGTTATACAGTGACAAATAGTTTTGGTTAAACTCTTTCCAGAAGAAGCATTAACAAATAAGAAATAAAATATTCAATCAATAATATTTCTCTATAGCCTTTAAGCTCCTTTTAAATGTATTTTTTTTTACAAGCCAACAAGTCAAAAAAATAACAACTTGCTTCAATGAAAATCCAATCTTTCAACTATGAACAGTCCAAAGTTAACCAAAGAAAATATCAATCCAAGCTTTTCTTGCTCCACTGTGATTTACTCTGATGCACCTGGGTCTAAACCAGATACTTGGCATCTCTTTTCGATACAAGTTCATCAAACTCTGGGGTCAGAGTTTGCCTCCCACCTGTCTTGAAAGGTCCTGTTTTCTGTCTTTCGTTTGGCCATTTTTCATAAGGGGTTTATTACATGTGAGTTAGGCGACAGGTCGCAGATGGTAATGAAAGTAAAGAGAGGAGGTGGGGGCGATTAGTGGGCTGACGGGCCCGCGCCAATGCATTTGCAAAGCATTCTGGGATTTGTAGTATTAGCTGTGCATGCGCTATACTGGCGCGGCGGCCAGCGGGCCAGCTCTAATATATATTTGATATGATCTTGCGGGCTAAATATAATTATATCACGGGCCAAATTTGGCCCACGGTCCTGAGTTTGATATGTGTGCCCTAAGCTATATTCCACCTGCTACTTTGTCTGTTCGCCCAAACCCGTCTGCAGAATTCCTGCTTCCTCAATACTACTTGCCCCTCCACCTATCTTTGCATCGCAGGGTCGGTGCCAGAATGTATGTTGGGGGGGCATTAGCAAGTTAGAGGGGGAAAGGACTGACCTGTTGATGGGGGGAGGGTGGTGGTGGGTGGAGTGCTGGCAGGACACTACCTATTGATGGTGGGGGGGGGGTGGAGTGCTGGCAGGAGACTACACGTTGTTGAGGCCATCCCTCTGATGTGGGACAGGAGGGCGCTCTTCTTTTTGCGTCAAGCGTCACTAGACGCTACTGACGCTTAATACACGCCAGTGATGTGGCAGCGAGTGGGTGAAAAGTTGCTAGCAGGCATCAACCTAGACGCTACTGATGTGGGAGGGAGTGGGGCAGGTCTGACAGGCAGGGGTGCCCATGACCTCGTTTGGGGGTGCAATGCCTGTGGATGCCCCCCTTGGTGCCGACTCTTTTGTATCATCTAGCAACTTGGACACAAAGCCATCAATTCTGTCATCAAAATAATTAACAAATCATGTGAAAGGTATCGGACCCAACACTGATCACTTCAGGACACCACTAGTCACTGGCAACTAGCCAGTAAAGGTCTACTTCATTCCCACTTCTGCCAATCTATCCATATTAGTACCTTATCTGTAATATTTAGGGATCCTATCTTATTTAGCAGCCTCGAGAAGCACATTGTCAAAGGCTTCTGAAAATTCTAGCATGCAATATCTCCTGAATCTCCTTTTTTCTATTCTGCTTATAATGATTCTGCTTGCAGCCATTCACCTGGCCTCTGTTCACCCTTGCATCTCCCATCCTCTCAGCTCCTCCACTTTCTGCCCTGCTGCTCAGTTTCCAGTCCCTCTGCTGCTCGAGTTGAAACCCTCCCAGTGGCACAAGTGAATCTCCCTGTGAGGATATTGGTCCTTCTCCAGTCTAGGTGTAACTTGTCCCTTTTGTAAAATCCCACCTTCCCTGGAAGAGTCCAATTAACTAAATATCTGAAACCCTCATAGAGAACCACCTTCTTCAAAGTCTAATGTGGCACTAATGTTGGCCTCTGCATACTTATGAATCATCTAACCTTTCAAAACATTAATAAACATCACAATAAGGGGCCTGCATCAATTCCTGTGGTTACGTCTCCCATCTGAAAAAAATAACCCGACACTACCATTCTTTTCCTCCTGGCACAATATCCAGGAGAGACAGGGGATATGAGAAAGGCAACAAAATTTGAAGGTGGATCAGAAGGAGAAAAAGAAGGGAACAGAAGAGATAAGGATTCCTTGAAATTGGAATAGTCAACATTCCTGTCATTGGTAAATAGACTACTCAAGATCGATGTGATTTTGTCTTCAATATGTTGCCCTTGATCCCATGTGGATCAAAGTGTAAGGCACTATCTATGTACATGGATACTATCTATGTACATAGAGCCTTTTGGCTCCTGATGTCTGGACCTAACAGGCCAAATTAAACACTTGTTGTTTGTGCAGGATGACTAGACCTCCATTCCTTGCACACGAGCTAGAAGCTTCTTAAATGTTATTTTTGCTACCCTGACAGTCCATTCTTGTCACCTTTGTTCTGGAAATTAAAATTCCCCACATATCTCCCCTGAAGTCTCCCCACCCCACCTTTAAATATATATCCAGGGTAGGGGAGGTCAGCAGAAGTAGCGGTGAGGATATTGGCAGTAGCGGTGGTGAGAGGAAAGGTTGTCAGTAGCAATGAACGAGGTGGAGGTGAACAGCGTCAGCAGGCGAAGCGTAGTTGAGTGGTCTGCGTGAGAAGAGTGACGCGGAGTTCAAGGCCAGTGGAGCAGTCGTCGTCGCAGAGAGAAGTCTGGGCCAGAGGACCCGTCTAATTCTGTTGTAGAGTACAATAGTTATAAAATATTAGAAGTAGTTTTGCTGATGGTGTATCACTATTTTCAATGATCTGGAGCTTTGCTCAAATGTCACGAGGGAGTCGGGGAGGAATTTTCCCAAGTTTTCCCCTGTATTTGGCCCCAGGTTTTTCTTTGATTTTTTGCCTCCCCCAGGAACCACTTGCATAAATAGGCAGAGAGTGATATTGTTATGAAATAGAGAAAGTGGGATAGAGAGAGCAGGGTAGAGAGAGGGAGAATGGAGCCCAGGGCAGTGGAATGCGCCTCTTGTCTGATGTGGATTGTTAGGGAAGTTAATAGTTTCCCTGTTGATTACAGATGATGCTCTTGACAAGCCATGTTGAGGCTTTGGAGCAGATAATGGATAAACTCCAGAGCAATCGGGAGGCAGAAGATGTGATATGTAGGAGTTACAGGGAGACTTTTACGCCTAGGAAACAGGTGGTTGGGTTACAGTTAGTCGAGGGACCAGGCAGGTACAGCAGGACCACCCAGTGGGCGACCCCATGAAAAACAAGTATGCTGCTTTGAATACTGTTGAGAGGAATGACTTAACGGACACAAGCCATGGAAAACAGGTCTCTGGCACGGAGTCTGGTGGTGTGCCTGAGAAGGGGGACAAAGAGGTGAGCTGCAGTGACAGGGGATTCTATAGTTAGGAAGTTAGAGGTTTTGTGGAAGAGATCATGAATCCCGGATGGTATATTGTCTCCCTGGTGCCAGGGTATGGGATATCTCAGATCGGTGATCAGCCAGATGTCGTGATCAATGTAGGGACCAATACACAGGTAGAAAGGGTGAGGAGGTCCTGAAAGGAGAATTCAGCAAGTTAGGTGCTAGGCTGAAAAGGACCTCCAGGGTAGTGATCTCAACATTACTTCCCGAGTCACATGCTGGAGAGATTAGTAATAGGAGGATAAGACAGCTTAACACGTGGCTGGAGGGAGGGCTTCACTGGGCTGTGTTCCAGGGAGGGTGGAATCTGTACTGACAGGACGAATTGTATCTGAACTGGAAGGGGATTAATATCCTTGCAGGAAGGTTTGTTAGTCTTGTCCTGATGGGTTTAAACTTGATTTGCAGGGGGAGGGATTCAGTATGTTCGAGCAGTTGGTGGGAAGGGGGAGGATAAGGGTCATACGAGGACTGCATGTCCACAGAGATCATATGGGTGGAGTTGAGGAACGGGAAAGGTGTGACCACGTTGATGGGGTTGTGTTATAGACCATCCAATAGTTGGAGAGAATTGGAGGAGCAAATCCGTAGAGCGATAACGGACCGATGTAGGAAGCAGAACGTTGTGATAGTGATTTTAGCTTCCCAGATCTTAACTGGGACTCCCATACTGTAAAATGGATGGATGGCTTAGAGTTTGTGAGATGTGTTCAAGAAATTTTCTAATTCAATACGTGGAGATACCAATGAGAAATCATGCAATACTTAATCTCCTATTAGGAAGCAAGGCAGGTCAGGTGACAAATGGAAACATTTTGGGTCCAGTAACTATAATGACATTAGCTTCATTTATATAAAAGGATAAGTCTGGCCCTCATGTTGAGATTTTAAATTGGAGGAAGGCAAATTTTGTGGAAATGAGAAAGGATTTAGGAGTGGATTGGGATATGTGGTTTCATAGCAAAGGTGTGTTGTTTGGGTTCGTGTGGGTCCCACAGGTTAAGAACCAGACCAAAGTTGACCAAAGAGCACACGTTTATTTCGGGAATGCAAGCGGAACAACAAAGTCAATATGCTCGGCGAACCTCTACACACATACACACACAATACGCAAGGAGTAAATATACACTTCGGATAGCGAGGGAGAAACCGACAGAAGACTGGGGAAAATTACATGAACATACACATTCAACAGTTAGGATCAAGGTGAAACCACGTGCCCCTTGACCGGTACAGACACGGCTCATGCTATCTGGCCTCGCAACTCACCCCAACCCAGTGTGAAAGGTGCTATTTACATGCCACGAGGAGTCCAAAGAGGCAAAACAAAGGGACACATGGTTCTTTATAGTTCTGCAGGCAGTACTGGGGGCCAATTACTCGGGGCAGGCTGGGCCCCTTTGGCTATTGTGGTCAATGGCTTGAAGCCAAGTGCATGGACTCAGCAGGGGTTAGCTGAGGTGATTCACCTGGGTCAATTAGGTGAAGGTCAGGCTGAGTCTGGGCAGGCTGTCTGAACTGCAGCACCTGATGATTTAGGTGGGCTAATCACAAGGGTCACCTTGATGGCTTGGGGAATGTCTTTGACCTTGATTGGCAATAGTGTGTCCTCCGAACAGGAGCTCATCAGTGCCACCAGGTGGTGGATGCTGCCACTCCATTACAGGGTGTGTCAGGAAAGTGCTCCTGTAAGATTTAAGGCAACATTATGAGTCCAGAGGACCCCAAAACCCAGCAGCAATAGGTATGCACCACGACAAAGGGTTACTTCAACAAAAGTTATTTTTAATTATCTTTGAATATGAAAAAAGAATCAAACTTAAACTTATCTCTATTGACTCATTTAACCTACTTAACCTCCCGCTAATTCTAAGTGCATATGTGTGTAATGTGTATGTAAGTTCAGCAAAGTTCTTTGGTTCATAGTCCAATCTCACTGATTGCAGGCAATGCTTATACCGTGCCTAGAAGTTAACATTAATAAAGTTCACTAGGCTTTGGTGCTTAACAGGTAATGGTTATCACTCAGAAAGGTTCTTGTTGGTTTTCAGAGAGAGTATTTTCCTTGTTCCAGGACATCCACAACTGATTCCTTTTTAATCAGCCACTCCAGTGTCTTGGTGACAAAACTTGCCGCCTTCAGGGTTTTCCAGATGATAACCTCTTTTTTTCAGGTCACCACAGAATTTCCCCAATGTTAGCTATTAATTCTACTTTATTAATTATTCTAGCAAAATGGAACAGCTCTTAACTTGTGCTGTTTGCAGTTGTTGGTTTGCTCTCTTCATTCTTGGGTTCCTAAAGTGTGAGTCATTGTCGCACACTGGTGATACGGTTACTTTTCCAGCTGCCGGATGGTACAAACGGAAGTGATCTGCTTCATTCGTAGCACCGCAGAAAACAAACCAGTGAGTCTGTGAGAATTCTGTGCTTCCCCAACGAGCTGCTGCAGTATCGGGTGGGAAATATTCATGAGCTCCTCCAGGATAAATCTTTGATGCCATATTTGTTTTCTCACTCTGAAAGCAGTTCATATTCGCTTTTGTTTTCACAGATGTCCATCTAAAATCTTGCGGACTCTAACCAGTTCTGTGGTGGGTCAGGCAGTCCATCTATATGATCACATGACTCTTGACATGGATGCAGTCCTGTCAGACTTTGTTCGGTCCACGGGGGCAGAACCTGGTCTGGCAAGAGATCTGCTGGAAGGTGAGTTATAGACTGTTAACTAACTGTCTTATCCTCAGTTTAATGTTTTGGTGCTCATTTTTGTTTTGCTTTGCCATATTGTATGTTTTATCCAGTGATGTAGCATTTCTTAACTGTGTGAAATTGGAATGTGACCTCCTGATTGGCAGTTGGAATATTTGTTTATTTTGCCACCGAACTAATGTGTTGTCGCTAGGGGAGGGGGGTGGGATGGTTCTGACACTGAGCAATGGACACGACCATATTGGGGGGGGGGGGGGCAGAGCACCTCGCTTGGGGGGGGGGAAATGCCCGCGGATGCCCCCCTTGGCAACAAGGGTGATGCATTTGGGAAGGGCAAACCAAGGTAGTACATACACAGAAAAATGATAGGGCATTGAGGAATGCGGAGCAACAAAGAGATCTGGTAATACAGATACATTGTTCCCTGAAGGTGGCATCACAGGGGGACAGAGTTGAAAAGAAATCTTGTGGTACCTTTGCTTTATAAATCAAAATTTTAAGTACAGAAGTTGAGATGTTATGTTGAAGTTGTTTAAGACATTGGTGAGGCCAAATTTGGAATATTGTGTGCTGTTCTGGTCACCTAACTACAGGAAAGATATCAATAAGATTGAAAGAGGACAGAGAAGATTTATTAGGACCTTGTTGGGTTTTCAGGAGTTGAGTTACAGGGAAAGATTAAATAGGTTAGGAATTTATTCCTTGGAGTGAAGAAGAACGAGGTGAGATTTGATCGAGATTTACACAGTATGAGAGGTACAGACAGAGGCTTTTTCCACTTAGACTGGGGGGAGATAAATACCATAGTTTTAAGCTGAAAAGGGAAAGGTTTAGGGGAACATTAGGGGAAAGTTCTTCACTCAGAGAGTGGTGGGAGAATGGAATGGGTTGTCATCTGATGTGGTGAATGCGGACTTGATCTTGAGTTTTAAGAATAGATTGGATAGATACATGGATGGGAGAGGTCTGGAGGGTGAGAGAGAGAGAGCAGGTCAGTAGGACTAGATGGATAATGGTCAGCACAGACTAGAAGGGCTGAATGGCAAATAATGAACAAGAATTGCAGTGAGTTATGTGAGTAAAGAACAATAACAAGATGGAAGAAATTATACTACACTGCACAGTTATAAAGAGATACAGTTAGCTCTTCCAAATACACACATCAATTATTTATGGTAAGGTAGCGGGGATGGCACTTGTCGTCCCTCTGATCGACATTTTATTTGCAAGAACACTGAGTTTAAAAATGTCTTAGACAGTACTTACCCTTCTCAAAAATTGCTCCCCATCACCCTTTGCCATTTCCACCATCTTCAATGATAACCCGCCTGCACTCATCTTCCACACTTCCAGGAACCATTCTATCCGTGTGTGACTGTACCTATAAACTCTTATATCAAGCGAAGGCTTCTCAACCACTCATGCTTGCTCTGATATTGAGCAGAATCATGCCTCATCTGACAGTGACCTCACCTGTACATTCCCATTCAATTCACCTTTCAGCCATTACACTCTGCTCTTTTACTTTTCATATTTGTCTGTGCTTTAAAAATATTCAGACTCTTTCTCCACCAAAGACTTAAAACCCAAAGATAAAAAGATTCCATTTCTTGTGTCTTAAATAAGTAGACCCCTTCTTCAAACATTGACATGGGAGGAGACATTCTCTCTCCATCCATTTTGCCAGATCCATTTAAATTGTCATGTTTCTCTGAACTTCAGCCGGCAAGCCTGCCCACGTTTTATTGATAAGATAATCTGTCTGTTACAGCTATTAGTCTAGTAAGCTGCCTCTGAACTGTTTCCAATGCATTTGCATCCTTCCTTAAATTAGAACAGTGATGTACACAATATTTCAAATGTGATCTCACCAATGCCCTAATGAACTGCAGCACAACATTCCTCCGATTTCCTGAGCAATAAAAAAGAAGTGTGAACTATGCCAATTCCTTGAAACCATTTGCAAATAGGGTGGAGGGTCAAGGCTACAGCATTTTCTGTGGACCGGTTTGGATGGAAAGCTAACTGGAACAGGCCCAATGCCACAGGAAGGTGGGATTCTGACCGAAGTTCGGGCGCCTGCCTACATTTTGCTCAGACCTTGATAAAGGGGTTCAAGCCCAAAACATTTGTTGTGCATCTTTATCCTTGCTCTATAAAGTACATTGTCGACCTACTGAGTTTCTCCAGCCTCGTGTTTTTACTTCAATTACAGTGTCTGCAGACTTCTGTGTTTGCTCATGACGGTCGAGGTCAGTGCCACTGGGCGATAGTCATTTAATCCAGTCTCTTGGGCACCATGATGATGGTGGCTAGGAATCCTCAGAGATAGAGCACTGCTGCTGTGAGGTGCTAACGATGTCCTGGAGGAATTGTGTCAGCTGTATTACCTCCAGGAAAGTATGAATTTCCTTAAATAAAAAGACAATAACTGGTAGGGCCATCAACAAGGCTAGAAACAGTTTCTAATGAGAGTTCTTTGCCCTTGTACTCCATCTCCTTTGTAATAAAGTTCTGCTGTCGTGTAGATTTTTATTTACAGAACAGCCAATTTCTGTTAACTGAGCAAAGATTCTGAACTTGTTTAAAGTAGCTTGTAATCATGATTTAATCTGTAGAAGTTTAAGAATCACAACTAGAAATTGGCTGAAAGAATTTCCCAGCAACCTGGTGAGCCTGACATCAGTAGAAGGAAAGAATTTTGATTATGTTGAGACAATAAAGACTCATGTATAATTTTATATTTGTAGGTAAGAACTGGGATCTGAGTGCAGCACTGAATGATTTTGAACAACTTAGGCAAGTTCACACTCATGTGTTCAATGAAGGAAACTTCTGCAAACAACAAGAAAAAGAACAATCCAATCAGGTGAACACATGTGAACAGAGACAGGATGAGATTACTCAAGGTAATAGTCTTCCCCTACGTTCCTGCAAGCATCTTCAAATGTTTTTAAGATATTTCATTGTTCACTTAGCATCTCTACAATTAGAAATAGAAAATATGAGAAGTTCGTGGATCTTATTGCATCAGGCAACAACTCAAAACTTGTCTCATTCAGTTTTTCATTGATTACTGTGTAGTTTACATTGTGGTAGATTGCTAAGCCACAGTTCTTCATGCGGAAGCTGAGTAAAACGTGAGCATGACTTGAAGCAATGTAAACCTGACCTATATAATGAAAGAAGATTCTATAAGCAGTGAGAGCAAAATACGACGAGGTAAAAGTTTGTCAGAGATGTTGTTTGGAAATCAGGAAATACTGTTTAATGTTAAAATAGAAAATATTGGAGATACAGTAAAATCCTTTGGTATCTGGCACCTATGGGGAGTGGTAGATGCCGTATGAATGAACTTGCTGGATGCTTGAGATTGCTTTTTGCACAATTGGTGACATGACTGATAGGGGGGTTGCCCATTTTAAACTTTTGTATTTTTTACCTGTTTATTTTCCGTGGTTTTTTTGTTGCCAGTTGCTTGAATCCAGGTAATAGGGATTTTACTGTACTTAGTAAGTCAAGCTGGATTTATGAAAGGAGAAATTTATATTTTCAGGACGACGACTACTATCTGATCTAATTTATCCAATTTATATCATATTAGACTGAATATGGTGGAAGCCCAACAGCTGAAGGAGACTTGACTCACCAGAATGGGTTTATTTCTCATCAGCCAAGTGTAAAATTTCAGATAACTTTAATGATCTTGAGTTTGTAAAAGAGATCTAGTTGTTAATTGTGATGACCACAAAGTTACTGGATTGCTGTGATTTGGGGGGTGGGGGGTGGGGGGGAGGAAACCTGCCCTCATTGAGAGACTCCTGCATGTTTTCTCCTCATCAATGCCATCTGCAATTAGAGGAACAATAAATGATGCCTTTGCCAGGGATGCCCAGGACCCAAAATATGAATGAATTCCTTTTCTCAGAAACCATGAGACTTATTCCTGAACACACAATGGGTGTTTACACTGAAATAAATTGCTTGGATTTGTATCTGCAAGTCATAAACCCTGAGGCTGATGCAAAATATATTTTTCTCGTGTCTTCAATTGACCGAGCAATGTAAATATCTTAGATAATTGAATTTTTCAGAAGAGTTCATTGTTTCACCCAAAACTCTGAAATCACTCCTTTCAGAACTCATGTAGTATGTCTTAATGATTACTATACTCGAAATTAATGAAAATCTTAAATTTATTTTCAAGCACAATTGTCCAGCAAAATGCACTTTTCACGTGGTCAAAATTTCAATCTAAAATGCCTACATGTGCAGTATGCAAAAGGTTGCAACTGTTGAATTCTAAAACAAAACTAGAAGATGCTCGAAACACATTGCAACTCAGGCAGCATCTGTGAAGAACAAAACAAATAGTGATTTGACAAAATATTCTCCAATTTTAAAACTCATCCTGGGAGCACCATCAATTCTTGTTCTCTGTATGGATTTACTCAAACCGACTGTGGGAAGCAAGGGATGAGATTGCTGAGACACATGCCATGACCTTTGCATCGTCATAGGGACAGAAGTATGAAGGATTGGAGGGTTGCAAATACTGTTCCCTTGTTCATGAAGGGGAGTAGAGATAACCCAGGAAATTATAGACCAGTGAGTCTTCAGTGGTGGGCAAGCTGTTGGAGAAGATCCTGAGATACAGGATGTACATCCATTCATAGAGGCATGATATGATCAGGGATAGTTGGCATGGCTTTGTCACGACCAAATCATGTCACACAAGCCTGATTAAATTTGTGGAGGATGTAACAAAAAATGATAAAGATTTTAGAGCGGTGGATGTAGTGTATATGGATTTCAGAAAGGCACTTCATAAGGTTCCCCGTGCAAGGTTCATTCAGAAAGTAAGGGGGCATGGAATCCAAGGAGGTCTCACTTTGTGGATACAGAATTGGCTTGTATGGAGAAGGGAGAGAGTGGTTGTAAATCGTTTATATTCTGCAGGAGTTCAGTGACCAGTGGTGTCCTGCAGGGATCTGTTCTGGAATGCCTCTTCTTTGTGATTTTTATAAATAATCTGGATAAGGAAGTGAAAGGGTGGGTTGGTAGATTGTGGATGACACAAAAGTGGCTTGTCTGGAAGGTTGCCAGAAGTCACAAAAAAGGACATTGATAGAATGTCGAGCTGGACTGAGAAGTGTTGAGGAGACGCCATGCAGCAACCTTTCCGGAACCGTTAGTTTTATTCTTATTTTATAGTTATATAGCATTAAAGAATGTTTTATTTTTTACAAAAATGCATGAGGTATGGTTACCCGATGCAACCTCCAGTATTTAATATTATTCAGAAACTCTTCAACTTAGCTCTGGGAAGATCTGCGGGTCAAGCTATGCTGTGGGCTGCTGTGGGGACTAGGTCTTAGGCCTTGGGATGGTGGAGAAGACGGACATGGTGTGCGAGCTGGAGGAAGCTCAGTAAGCAAGCAGGGGATCATGCTAGGCTGAGAATGAACCCTGCCACCCGGCTCTCCTGTCCATCCTCCTCGCCAATGTCTGGACTACATTCAACTCAGGGACTGCTGTGTTTTGGTCTTTGCTGAAATGTGGCTTGGGACAGAGTCCCGGATGCCGCCATTTAGCTGGATGGACTCACTTTATTTAGGGCTAGCAGAGATACTGCTCTGCGTTGCAGTAGCTTGTGTGTTTACATCAACACAGAACGGTGTAAGGATAGTGTACTGGTCTCCAGTCAGTGCTCAGCACTGGTGGAATTTGTGACTGTCAGATGTAGACCATTTTATCTACCGTGGGAATTTACCACAGTCCTCATAGTTGGCGTGCACGTCCCCTCCAGCGCTAACACTAAGGAGGCGATCTGGGAACTGAATGGGACTATAAGCGAATGCAGACTGCACATCCTGATGGACTGTTTATTATTGCTGGGGATTTCAACCAGGCAAACCTCAAGTCAGTGCTACCTAAACTTCATCAGTATGTGGACTTTGCTACGAGAGGGGTGAACACGTTGGATCTTGTGTTTATGAATATTTCTGACGTGTATTGGGTGGAGCTTCGCCCCCTCCTCGGTTATTCAGACCACATCTCTGTGATGCTCACCCCAGCATATAGACTGCTTGTCAGATGCTCTAGATCAGTTCTGAAGCAGATTAAAACCTGGCTAGTAGGAGCCATTCATGCACTTCAGGACTGCTTGGAGCACACTATTGGAACATGTTCAAGGAACCAGCAACCTGGAGGAGTATATGGCATCAGTGACCAGCTACATCAGTAAGTGTACTGATGACATCACTATGCCCAAGACCATCATTACCTGCTCCAACCAGAAGCCATGGATGACTGCAGAGGTGCGTGTGTTGCTGAGGAGCCAAGACTCTGCCTTCAGAGCAGGCGGCAAGGTAGCCCAAGCTATTGCGGGAGCCAATCTGTCTAAGGCCATCAGGGAGGCAAAGCGTGCACATGCCCAGCAAATTCATAGTCACTTCTTGGACACCAAGAGCAGGCGATGCATGTGGAAGGGCATTCAAAATATCACTAACTGCAAGACTACACCATCTGCCTGTGTTGGTGATGCCTTCCTCCTCGATGCACTGAGCAACTTTGACACACATTTTGAGGCAAAAAATGATCTGATGGCAATGAAGACCCATTCACCTTCAAATGATCTGGTGCTGTGTCTTACAAAGGCCATTGTGAGGAGAGTGTTAGGCAAGATCAACCCACAGAAAGCTGCTGGTCTGGATAAAATTCTCGGCAGAGTGCTCAGGGGATGTGTGGCTCAACTGGCAGATATGCACACTGACATCTTTAACATCTCCCTGAGCAGCACCATGGTTTCATCATGCTTCCAAGCCGGCACCGTCGTCCTCGTGCCGAAAATGGTCATCAGTGTCCTGCCTCAATGACCACTCTCTCTGTCGCACCCACATGTACCGTCATGAAGTGCTTTGAGAGTTTAGTCATGGGGCCCATCAAGATCCTGCTGCCCTGCCCCCCTCACTGGAGCCCCTGCAGTATAGATTCAACCGCTCTGTGGACGATGCCATCACCACCACCCTCTCTCTCGCCCTCACCCCTTTGGAAAATAAGGACACGTATTTCGAATGGAGTTTATTGACTTCAGTTCAGCATTTAACACAATCGTACCTCAGTACCTGAGAGAAGTTGAGTCTGCTGGGCCGAAACACCTTCCTCTGCAATTGAATTCTTGACCCTGATGGGGAGACCTCAGGCAAGTCTGGATCGGAAACAGCACCTCCATGACTATCACACTGAACACAGGGGCCCATCAGGGCCGTGTTCTTAGTCCATTGCTGTTTACTCAGCAGACTCATGACTGTGCAGTAAAACAGCTTGAACCACATCATCGTTCACTGACAATATGACCGTGGAGGGCCTTAGCAGCAAGAACAATAAGTCAGCGTACAAAGATGAGGTGTAGTTGCTAACAGACTGATGCAGAGCCAACAACCTGCATCTGAATGTTAATAAAACAAAAGACAGAGTTGTCAACTTCAGGAGGGCCTGGGGGATCACTCTCCACTGACCTTTGATGGCTCCACCATTGAGATTGTCAAGAGTACCAAATTTCTTGGTGTGCACTTGGCTGAGAATCTCACCTGATCTCTCAACGCCAGCTCCATAGCCACTTCCTCCAAAGCCTGAGGAACGTTCATCTCCCACCCTCCATCCTCCCTATATCATACAGAGGATGTATTGAGAGCATTCTGAGCAACTGCTTCACCGCCTGGTTTGGAAACTTTACTACCTTAGTCCGTAAGACCCTGCAGAGGATAGTGGAGTCAGTGGAGAAAATCACTGGGGCCTCTCTTCCTATCATGGTGGACATCTACAAGAATGATGCATGCAGAAGGTAAATAACATTGTGAAGGACTTCACACACCCCTTGTAAATTTTTCTCCCGTCTGCCGTCTGGAAGGAGGTATCGTAACATTCAGGACCACATGTCTAGATTGTGCAACAGTTTAGCCCTAGCCATCAGGCTTCTCAATTCCTAGAATATATGTGTGCTAGTATCTCATGTTTTGTTTTCATAGTTTTTATTGCATTATGAACCATAGAATGATATAGCACAGAAAACAGCCCATTCAGCCCCTCTAGTCTATGCTCACCACCATCTCCCTAGTCCACTGACCTGCTCCCATTTCAACCCCTCCAGGCCTTTCCCATCCACGTATCTATCTAATTTATTCTTAAAACATAGGATCGAGCCCGCATTCACCATATCAAATGGCAGGTCATCCAAAACTCCCAGCACTCTCTGAGTGAAGAACTTCCCACTAAACCTTTCCCCCTCATCTTAAAACTATGACCTCTTGTATTTATCTCCCCCAATCTAAGTGGAAATCGTTTATTCGCATCCACTCTGTCTCTACCTCTCATAATCTTGTAAACCTCGGTCAAATCTCCTCTCATTCATCTTCGCTTTAAGGAATAAAATCTTAACCTGTTTAATCTTTCTCTGTATCTCAACTTCTGAAGACTCAGCAACATCCTAATAAATCTTTTTTTCACGATTTCAATTTTATTTATATCCTTCCTGTAGTTTGGCATCCAGAACTGCACACAATATTCCAAATTTGGCCTCACCAATGTCTTAAACAACTTCAACATAACATCCCAACTCTTGTACTTAATACTTTGATTTATAAAGGCTAAGATATCAAAAGTTTTCTTGACAACCCTGTCATAAGAAAATAAGAAATAGGAGCTGGAGTCGGCCATCGGGCCCGTCGATCCTGCTTCAGCATTCAATAAGATCATGGCTGATCTGATCAGTGACTCAACTCCACCTACCTGCCTTCTCCCCATATCCCTTAATTCCTTTTTTATGTAAAAATCTATCTAACTGAACCTTAAATAAGTTTAATGAAGTCGCCAGAACTGCTTCCCTGGGCAGAGAATTCCACGGATTCACTACTCTCTGGGAGAAACAATTTTTCCTCAACTCCTTCTGAAATCTACTCCCCTGAATCTTGAGGCTGGATCCTCTAGTTCTGGTCTCACCTATCTGTGAAAACAATATATCTTATTTTTATATGTTTCTATAAGATCTCCTCTCATTCTTCTGAATTTAAGTGAGAATAATCCCAGGTGATTTAGTCTCTCCTCGTAGGTCAATCTCTGGGATCAACCTGGTGAACCTCCTCTGGCCTGCCTCCAAGGCCAGTGTATCTCTCCTCAAGTATGGAGACCAGAACTGCACACATTAGCCCAGGTGTGGCCGCACCAGTACCTTGTATAGTTGCCGCATGACCTCCTTACTCTTGAATTCAATTCCTCTAGTGATGAAGGTAAACATTCCATTTGTGACGCCACCTTCAGGGAATAATGTATTTGTATTCCCAGAACTCTCTGCTCTTCCGCACTCCTCTGTGCCCAACCATTTACTGTACATCTCCTACCTTGGTTTGCCCTTCCAAAATGCATCACCGTACACTTGTCTACATTAAACTCCATCTGCCATTTTTTTGGTTCATTCTCCAGATCTCTCTGCAAGCTTTGAAAAACTTTCTTGCTGTCCACAACACCTCCTATCTTTGTGTCTTCTGCAAACTTGCTGATCCAATTCACCACATTATCATCCAGATCATTGATATAATGCAACAAACAGCAATGATCCCAACATGGATCCCTGAGGCAAACCACTGGCCACAGGCCTCTAACCTGAGAAGCAACCATCCACTACCAGTCTCTGTTTTCTCCCACACAGCCAATTTTGAATCTAATTTACAACCTCTCATAACCAATACCTAGTGTCATAACCTAATATGACTTATTAGTTCATTCCTACTTGCGTAAATCTGTTTCTTGATGCTGGAGAAACATTATCTCGTCTTTACTGTGCTATTTGTGATTAATGTATGAACGATAAATAAAGGTGACTTGACTTGAGATGGAGTTTAAACCAGAACAATGTGAGGTGGTTCATTTCAGAAAAACGAATTTGAAGACAGAATACAATGTTCATGGGAGGACTTTGAGTATTGTGGATGAACTGAGATCTTGGGGTCCTTGTCCATAGGACATTCAAAGCTGCTGCACAACGTTGTTAAGAAGACATCTAGTGTGTTGGCCTTCATGAACCGTGGGATTGTTCAAGATTCATGAGATATACAAGACCTTGGTTCGACCCCACTTGGAAAATAGGGTTCAGTTCTGGTCACTTCATGAATGGAAAGATGTGGATGATATAGTGAAGGTGCAGAGGAGATTTACAAGGATGTTGCCAAGATTGGATAGCATTCCTCTACGAGGAAAGGTTGAGTAAACTTGGTGTTTTCTTCTTGGAGCAGTGGAGGATGAGGGGTGACCTGATAGAAGTATACAAGATGATGAGAGACATTGATCATGTGGATCATAGAGGCTTTTCCCCAGGGATGAAATGGCTAACAGGAGGGGACATTGTTTTAAGGTGATTTGGAATAAATACAGGGGATGTCAAAGTTAACTTCATAACACAGAGTGTGGTGGAGGCAGGTACATTAGGATTTATTGAGAGGCTATCAGATAGGTACATGGAACAGAGAAAAATGGAAGGTTATGCAGTGGGGAAATACAAGACCATTAGTAGAATAGGTTATTGTTGTTGGCTCAACACTGTGGGCCAAAGGCCCTGTACTGTGCTGTGTGATCTGAGTGTTTCCAGTACCGCTTATTGTAAACAATGATCTTTTTCTGACTGTTTCTATGTCAGTTCTCTGCAGAGTTTTAGAATCTTCTCTGTAATTTAAATGTGTTTTTTTTTCTGGTTTTACTTTTCCACTATAAGATCTTTCCTAGGTCTTTCCTAGCCAATCAGAATTTGAACTTTTAGGACATTATAATTGATTGTCTTTTCCCATTCAATATAGAAAAACGCCTCTCACGAGGAATTTCTCATGCAAGTTCAGCCATTGCAACCCTGGCTCGCTCACAAGTGGCAACTGAATGCAGTAGTGAACAATTTCCTTTAGAGATGCCCATTTATACATTCCAGCTGCCTGATTTAAATGTCTACAGTGAAGATTTCCGAAGTTTTATTGAAAGAGATTTGATTGAACAGTCGACAATGGTAGCCTTGGAACAGGCAGGTGAGAAAACACCTTAAGTGGAGTGTTTTGAGATTTATAATTAATTAACATAAGACACAGGAGATTTTTGGTCTTAAATTCATGACAACAAGCTTTTGGGATCACCACTGATGTTAAGTATATTAATACGGTGGCATCATATTTACTCTATGAGTGTTTAAATTTGTAGTTGTTAGAAAGTCAGATGTTATTATTAGTAAGAGAACACAAGAACTTAAGATGCTGGAAACTTGAGCAAATAAACAGATCAGGCTATATTATATAGAGAATGACAATGTAGTGATCATATAATAATAATAAAATGAACATATAGTAATAATACAGTAATTATATAGTAATAATATAATAACCATATAGTGATAGTATAGTGATCATATAGCCACAAACGAGCCTGCAGCTGACGTGGACTTTTTACCCCCTCCATAAATCTTCGTCCGCGAAGCCAAGCCAAAGAAGAAGAGTGATCATATAGTAATATATAGTGATCATATCATGGCTTGTTTCTGAAACAAACCATGAAAGACCTCAACAATTTACATCCGGTTCCTCACGGATGGCAGTCTCTTCAATCTGAGGCGCCTGCAAGCTCACACCAAGACACAAGAGCAACTTGTCCGTGAACTACTCTTTGCAGACGATGCCGCTTTAGTTGCCCATTCAGAGCCAGCTCTTCAGCGCTTGACGTCCTGTTTTGCGGAAACTGCCAAAATGTTTGGCCTGGAAGTCAGCCTGAAGAAAACTGAGGTCCTCCATCAGCCAGCTCCCCACCATGACTACCAGCCCCCCCACATCTCCATCGGGCACACAAAACTCAAAACGGTCAACCAGTTTCCCTATCTCGGCTGCACCATTTCATCGGATGCAAGGATCGACAATGAGATAGACAACAGACTCGCCAAGGGAAATAGCGCCTTTGGAAGACTACACAAAAGAGTCTGGAAAAACAACCAACTGAAAAACCTCACAAAGATAAGCGTATACAGAGCCGTTGTCATACCCACACTCCTGTTCGGCTCCGAATCATGGGTCCTCTACTGGCATCACCTACGGCTCCTAGATCGCTTCCACCAGCGTTGTCTCCGCTCCATCCTCAACATTCATTGGAGCGACTTCATCACCAACATCGAAGTACTCGAGATGGCAGAGGCCAACGGCATCGAATCGACGCTGGTGAAGATCCAACTGCGCTGGGTAGGACACGTCTCCAGAATGGAGGACCATCGCCTTCCCAAGATCGTGTTATATGGCGAGCTCTCCACTGGCCACCGAGACAGAGGTGCACCAAAGAAGAGGTACAAGGACTGACTAAAGAAATGTCTTGGTGCCTGCCACATTGACCACCGCCAGTGGGCTGATATCACCTCCAACCGTGCATCTTGGTGCCTCACAGTTCGGCGGGCAGCAACCTCCTTTGAAGAAGACCGCAGAGCCCACCTCACTGACAAAAGACAAAGGAGGAAAAACCCAACACCCAACCCCAACCAACCAATTTTCCCCTGCAAGGCTCGATTGTGGCTGACAAGTCCGATGCGGGACAGGCAGACACGGTTGCAGCAGTTGCAGGGGAAATTTGGTTGGTTGGGGTTGGGTTTTTCCTCCTTTGTCTTTTGTCAGTGAGGTGAGCTCCACGGTCTTCTTCAAAGGAGGTTGCTGCCCGCCGAACTGTGAGGCGCCAAGATGCACGGTTGGAGGTGATATCAGCCCACTGGCGGTGGTCAATGTGGCAGGCACCAAGACATTTCTTTAGGCAGTCCTTGTACCTTTTCTTTGGTGCACCCCTGTCACGGTGGCCAGTGGAGAGCTCGGCATACAACACGATCTTGGGAAGGCGATGATCCTCCATTCTGGAGACGTGACCCACCCAGCGCAGCTGGATCTTCAGCAGCGTGGACTCGATGCTGTCGACCTCTGCCATCTCGAGTACTTCGATGTTAGGGATGAAAGCGCTCCAATGAATGTTGAGGATGGAGCGGAGACAACGCTGGTGGAAGCGTTCTAGGAGCCGTAGGTGATGCCGGTAGAGGACCCATGATTCGGAGCCGAACAGGAGTGTGGGTATGACAACGGCTCTGTATTCGCTTATCTTTGTGAGGTTTTTCAGTTGGTTGTTTTTCCAGACTCTTTTGTGTAGTCTTCCAAAGGCGCTATTTGCCTTGGCGAGTCTGTTGTCTATCTCATTGTCGATCCTTGCATCTGATGAAATGGTGCAGCCGAGATAGGTAAACTGGTTGACCGTTTTGAGTTTTGAGTGCCCGATGGAGATGTGGGGGGGCTGGTAGTCATGGTGGGGAGCTGGCTGATGGAGGACCTCAGTTTTCTTCAGGCTGACTTCCAGGCCAAACATTTTGGCAGTTTCCGCAAAGCAGGACGTCAAGCGCTGAAGAGCTGGCTCTGAATGGGCAACTAAAGCGGCATCATCTGCAAAGAGTAGTTCACGGACAAGTTTCTCTTGTGTCTTGGTGTGAGCTTGCAGGCGCCTCAGATTGAAGAGACTGCCATCCGTGCGGTACCGGATGTAAACAGCGTCTTGAAAAGAGTGATAATATAGTGAACATATAATAATCATATAGTGAACATATATGATCATATACTGATCATATAGTAATGATAATGAGAATAATTATATAGAGAATGATAAGTTTCATGTCAGAACACATTTTTGAGACTAAAGTAATAAAGGGAGATACAAACATATACGGGTGGAGGAGGGTGAGGAAGACTGGAGAAATTGTTCCTCAAGCTGATGTTTGGCCAAGGACAGACATGTTTTTGTGTGAATGGTGAGGCAAATGAAAAGGTGCTTCAGCTTCCACCTGAGGTCAGAATGTCTGGTGAAGCAGTAATTTATTCTGCGATGATCTCACCAATATGGTGAAGGCCACACTGAATGCAGTAGATTAGGTTGGACAATGTGCATGTGAAGCTTTGTCCTGAGTAAAGTTTAGGGGTAGATGTAGTAAAATACTACTTCTACGGTTGCAGTGGAAAGCGTTGAAGTGGATAGAAGATTGGCTGGGGAGAGTAGATGAGTCCAGAGAGTCACTGAGAAAATGATTCCTGAAGAAAGGGGCAGGAAGGGGAAGTTGATGGAAGTGCAAAGGAATGATGGTGGATACAGGGCCTTCAGAGTTGAAAAGTTGACTCTTTCCTGCTTCTGTCAGGAGGAGGCAGGGTGAGAATGGAAGTGCAAGAAATCGAGGAGATGCAGGCTATGCAAGTTCTCCAATTCCAGCAACATCCTGGGAAATCTCTGCACCCTCTCCATAGCTCTCACATCCTTCTTGCAATGAGATGGCCAGAACTGAACACATTATTCCAAGTCTTGTCTCACCAGAGGTTTCTCGAGCTGCAACATTACCTCATGACACTTGAACTCCATTCCCCCGACTAATGAAGATCAGCATACAGTCAACCCTATCAATCTGTCCGACCACCTTGAGAGATCTATGAATTTGCACCCCAAGGTCCATCTTTTCTTCCATTGTGTTAAGAATCCTGACATTAACAATGCATTCTGCTTAAAGTTTGACCTTCCAAATGCATCGCTTCATACTTTTCTGGATTATACTCTGTCTGCCACTTTTCCACTCAATTCTCTATCCTGTCTATTTCCTGTTGTTACCTAAAACCTTCTGCACTATCCACCCCATCTCCAACCTTTGTATCAGATTTGTCAGTTACTGTCTACAGACCCCTGCTGAATGTTGGATATGCTGTGGTCTATTGTTTTCATTATTTAATTACCCATTTACATGTGTTGGCTTTTAAGTGAGGTATGATTGTTTCCTCTTGCCATGGACCAGTTCTCAACAAGAATTAGTTTTTTAGAGAAAAAAGTGGATTAAATATTGGAATCTCATGTTGGGATTGATATTGATGGGATCACAGTTGGAATATTGTGTGCAATTCTGGTCACCCAACTATAGGAAAGATGTCATGAAGCTGGAAAGCGTTCAGAAAAGATCGACAAGAATTTTACCAAGATTGCTGGGCTTGAATGATGAGGAGAAGCTGAATGACAATGAATATGCAGGGAAGAGATGGTCATGGATCATGTGTAAACAGCAGAATTTGAGTTTTAATTCGGCATCGTGTTTGGTGAGCTGAAGAGCCTGGCATGTGCTGTACTTTTCTCAGTTCCAAACTGAGACTTTTCTCCTGGAATGTTGGAGGCTGAGGGGAAACTTTGTGGAAGTATATAAAATGATGAAGGGTATAGAAAAGGTAAATAGTCCCAGGCTAGAGAAGTCTAAAATTAGAAGACATAAATTTCAAGTGAGTATTGTGGTCATTCATTTGTCACTTGCACAAAATGTATCCTTTGATTGAAAAGAAAATCAGTACATCACATGATTTCAGAATTTTTTTTCAGTTTTATTCCTTGAGTAATAAGTTTGAGTTTTTTATGCGGGCGCAA
Organism: Narcine bancroftii; assembly: GCF_036971445.1. Classification (NCBI taxonomy): domain Eukaryota; kingdom Metazoa; phylum Chordata; class Chondrichthyes; order Torpediniformes; family Narcinidae; genus Narcine; species Narcine bancroftii. Next base: position 5,109,835 of record NC_091479.1, on the reverse strand, counting down.
TCCCAAAAGAGGCTTTGTTGGCTGCCTTCAGTTTTCAGTGTCTTCCTCAGTACGTAGACTCCCACAGAATTCTCTAAACTGTATTTCCAAAATGCCACCTAATATAATTAATTTGAACGATTGAATAGTTAGGCAAGTTCTCAAACTTGGAAAATCTCAAGAACATTGGGGGGTCATCTTGCTAATGAACTAACTCTTGATTTTTACAGGTCGACTAAATTGGTGGTCAGTTGTTTGTTCAAGCTGTAAACGTCTTTTGCCATTAGCAACAACTGGAGATGGGAACTGTCTCTTACACGCAGCTTCTCTAGGTAACACATGTGAGAAGTACGTTCATTCTATTTTGTTGCAATATTTTGAGGTTTGACTTTAAAAAAAATGCTTGCTTGTATTAAAGGGATGTGGGGTTTCCATGATAGAGATCTGATGCTTCGGAAATCTCTTTATACCATGATGAAAGAAGGTCCAGAGAGAGATGCACTAAAAAGGAGATGGAGGTGGCAACAAACGCAGCAAAATAAGGAGGTAGATGTTTGCACTGGTTTTTGGATCAACTCTTTGTTTTGTCATGTTAAAACGGGTATTGTTATTAGGCATGATGAAGAAAACGGAACAGCTTTTGAAAACAGCTCACTAGTTTCCTCGGAGAAATTAAATATGTTTCATCTCCAGTTGCAGTCGAATCCCCTGGTCTTCTGGCAGTAAAGACCAGCATCCCATATGCCATATTAATTACCCGCTGAACCTGCAAATTCATGTTTTGTGATCTCTGCACAACAGCAGGCTGCAACTTGTCATGATGTATAAAATATTTTAATTTAGTGTGTTTCCTTCCAAAGTCGAAGACCTCACTTTTCGTAATATTGTCCTCCATCTCCCAAACCCTTGTCACTCACTTATCCTATCTACATGTCTCTATAGATTCTCAGTGTCCTCCACACAATTTGTTGTTCAAATCAATTCCGAATCATCGGCACACTTAGATGACACATTCTGTCCTCAGCAGAGGCCTAGCCTTCATCCTCCTTCACCCACACCTCAGTGAGTTCTGTGCATGCCATGATGCTGAACTCTTTTTCCAATGTCTCTGTGCCCACTTCCTCCAGGATCCTTCATCTCCCACTGCAGACCTCTTCTCCCAACTTGAACTTTCTTCCTTTTGCACTTTGTTCTGGTCTTCTACCAGCTCTGGATATTTATATTTCCAACTGTTATCGAGACACCCTCCCCTCCCCTCATTTATTCTCATCTCAGACTCTCTACTCTCCAATCTCTCCATACCAATCCCAACCTCGTTATCAAACCTGCAGACAGAGGTGGCGCTGTTGTGGTCTGGCGCATTGACCTCGACCTTCTTGAAGCCAGATGATGTTGTTGTGGTCTAGCACACTGACCTCTCCCCTTAAAGCCCAATGACCAAGCAAAGATAAACAACCTCAATGACCATCTGAAGTGCTTGATGGCTCAAAACCTCCTGCAGCTAAACAAATCTATCATCCAATTTTCCCCCTCAACTCCACCAAAATTATCTCCAGTATCCTTGGTAACTTAACCACCCTCATTAAAGTACACGTCAAATCCCTTGGTGTGATATTCCATTTCACCTGAAGTTTGAAAAACAAGTCAAGGCAGTAGTAAGAGTTAGCTTTTTCCAGCTCCACACTATGCCAAATTCAACTCATCCCTGTCACTGAAACTTATCCATGCCCTCATTTTCTCCCGTTTGGACTGCTCTAACTCTCTATATACAGGAATTAGTCAGTTGTCATTATCCCGTTGCAACTGGTCCAGAATGCTGCAGCCAGGCTCCTCACAGGAGCCAAGAAGAGGGATCATATCACCCCTATTCTGGTCTCCCTCCACTGGCTGCCAGAATGGCTCAGAAAGATTTTAAAGTTCTCCAGTTTGTTTACAAAGCCCTTAATGGACTAACCCCCTCTTAAATCACTGATCTAACTCCCTACTCCACATTAAGACCCCTCAGATCACCCAATTTAGGGCACTTGGTTGTTCTGTGCTCAAATCACAAACTTGGGAGATCACGCCTTTGTTATTGCAGCTCCCAAACTGTGGAACAACATTCCTTCCTCCATCAAATCAGCCCCTTCCTTTAACTTTTAAATCCTGGTGCAAGTTTTTACTCGCAAGAGTTTTGAGGTGATTGTTGATTCTAACCATGTGGTATGAACAATTTTGAACCTCAGGGACCCGTTTGATACTGCACTTTAAATAGCAGATGTAATTATAATCTGTACAGCACTTTGGTCAACGTGAGTTGTTTTAAATGTGTTATATACATAAACGTATTGTCAAAGATATGTACAGAATGAAGTGGCAAAATCCTGCATAGGTACATCGTATATTTATCTTCTTTCCAGGCAGTGGACCCGATCTTCTTAATCACACTATTCCCCATAAAAATTGGATGAATTTAGGGTGCCAGTGGTAATTTTGTTGTCATCATCACCATTCATATAATGTGTCCATTAAATTAATTGCTTTCCCAAACAATTTGAATTTTGTAAAATTCATTAAAATGTGGCAACAAATTTAAATGAACTACCATTTTCTCCCTTGACAAACTAGTCTGGTTTGGTGTACACTGAAGAGGAATGGGAGCGAGAGTGGAATGAGCTGCTTAAACTTGCATCCAGTGAACCTCGGACGCACCACAGTAAGAATACTGGCACCAGTGGTGGGTAAGTGGACTGTTTTGTTGAGTTCAACTGTTCACTCTAATTTTAGCATGTTTGCTGTTGCAGTGAGTTGCAAATATTGACGTGTCTTATCCCAATCACAGATTTTCTGTTCAAATACAAGGTTTTATTGTTAAATCGTTTTATTTGGTATAAATTGGGACTGCTTGCAAAATGATAAAGTTCATTATCCCCAGTGTCTTATCAATGCTTGTCCCTCAACTAGAATTTATACAAATTGGCTGGTGTGCGACCTACATTACTTTGGTAGATTAAATGGAAGTTATAAAAGTTACCACCAAATATCTTTATTAAAATATAATTCAGTATGGACTTTTGTGTTCTGGTGAATTCTTAGCTTCTTCGATGGATGGACATAAAAAAACAAATGTTCATTCTGTTTAAAGAGGTGGTCTGAATTGATACACAGATTTTTGCCTATTAGAGATTTTTTTTGTGAACTTTTTAGTCAAGATTTAGTATTACCAACAGAAATAGAATTATTATTAAATAAATTATTTTCAGAGATGTATAAATTATTACAAAAGAAGGCTCGAAAAGGAGTTCATAAATCAAAACATAATGGGAGGTAGATTGAAATAAGCAGATCGATGAACATAGACAGATTCAGATATGTAAAGTGAGTATAAGACAAGGACAATAAATGTGAGATATTGTTCGTTCAATATAATTTTATTCATCCATTAAATTTAAAAGCACAAAAGTTACATAATATAATTTATATTTATTTAGATTTATGTTTTAGAAGTGGACAAGAAGTTGGTACTTTTTTTGCATTCGACTTGGCAGTGTTCCACAATTAAACCTTTTTGGCTTGATTTGGTTAACTTATTACAACAAATAACTGGAGTAAGATTCCCACAGGATCCAATATTATTTATATTGGGAGATGTGAGAGGGATTAAATCTAAATTAAAATTGAATAGGTATCAAGTAAAATGTGATAAAATTATGCTAGAAAATATATTGCTATAACTTGGAAGTCAGATACTAATCTGGGAATGGAGAGATGGCATGCAGAAGTTCAGAGTTGTATTCCACTTGAGCAAATCACTTATAATTTAAGAGATAAGTATCATACACCTTGTGAAATATGGAGTCCATATTTACAGACTGTTGGTATTAAAATCTAAATAAATCTCAAACATTCCTTTTATATACTTAAAAGTATTAGAAAGTGAAGTACTCCTGTTGTGATTTTCTTGTCCCTCCTTTTCTTTTTTTAGTTGTGAGGGGTGGGGGGGATTTATAGGAGGTTTTTTTCTTTATTTTGTATTTCTTTACTTTCTTTTTTTAATAAAATTTGTCCACATGTATTTGGATTGTTTGAAATATTGTGATATGTTTGCTAAGTGGTTTTATATGAAATAAAAATTTTAAAAAAGGTACAGTGTGCAATTCATATTGAATTGGTTAATTTTCATTTATTGAAGCATTATCTTTCCTTATCACAAAAATTGAATTTAAAAATAAAATAAGCTAATTGAAGGTAGTTGAAGGTGCATATAGAGATGGACTCTGTTTCTTCTGGAGGATTGATAGAATGGTCCTTATTGTGAAACACAACAGTTTTTGGAACATTGAATCCATGTTAAATTTCATAATTCTGTCTTCTCAATGCTTGATTTTTTTCATTGATCTTTGATAAAGTTGTAATAACAAATCTGGAAAATAAAATAGCACTGCTGCAATGGGAGCACTGCCACTAGTACAGACCTGGAAGAAACAGCGCTATCCTTCAGGGTCCTACTGCCTGATCATGATGCCAAAAGCTCCTTACAGGTTTTGGTGAATGGATCAGACAGTGAGGAAGAGTCTCAAAGCTTGCATTGGGATCGAGACGAGCTGGAAAAATGCAGATGGAATTTAATGTGGAAAAGTGTGAGGTATTGCACTTTTGGAGGACTAACCAAGATAGAACGCAAGGTAAGTGGTTGGGGAGTGAGGAGTACAGTAAAGCAGAGGGATCTGGGAATACAGATACATAATTCCTGTGAAGCGGGGTCACAGGGTTAGGATTAGGGTAAATGAGGTTGTAAAGAGAACTTTTGGCACATTCACCTTCATAAATCAAAATATCACCAATAGGAGTTGGGATGTTATGGTGAAGTTGTAATAATACAATAGTGAGGCCAAATTTGGAGTTTTGGTCACTTTACGACAGGAAATATATCAATAAGATTGAGAAATTGACGAGGATAGTGCTTGAGGAACTGAGTTACAGAGAAAGGTGAAACAGTTAAAACTTTATTCCCTGGAGTGTTGGAGTATGAGAGGAGAGGTTTACAAAATTATGATAGATAGGGTAAATGCAAGCAGACTTTTCTCACTGAGGTCAGGAGAGAAAAGAACTAAAGGACATGTGTTAAGGGTGAAATATTTAAGGCAGTGGTTCTCAACCTTTTTCTTTCTACTCCCATACCACCTTAAGTCATCCCGATGCCATTGGTGGTCTGTTATTAGGAAGGGATTGCTTAAGGTGGTATGTGGGTGGGAAGGGAAGGTTGAGAATCACTGCTCTAGACCTAATTGTTATTGAAAAATTGTCATTGGCCCATTTCCTTTGGAGTGATGGAACTGTGCACATAGTGAGTCAATTCGGTGCAATTAAAACAGGGGTTTTAAACATTTTCTTTCCACTCACATACCACCTTAAGCAATCCCTTACGAATCACAGGGAATACTTAAAGTGGTACGTGAGTGGAAAGAAAAAGGTTATGAACCACTGATTTGAAGGGAACATTAGGGGATACACAGAGAGTGTGGTGAGTCTAGGACAAGTTGCCAGCTGAAGAATTCAGGCTTGATTCTGAATTGAGAAATTTGAATAGGTACATGGATGAATCAGAAACTAATTGTAAATAAGTTCATGACCATCTTTCTGTTAATCATGTAAAATGCTTTGGAAATGATGTGAGTAAAATGGAATGAGCATAGATGAGTCAGCGTGGATCTAGTCAACTGAGGAGCCTAATACTCATGCTGCATAATTTGGAGATCACTTAAATGACATAATTCTCTCTATTGAGTACTGGAGCACCACAGGGCTGCATATCTAGCCCTCGTTTGACTCACTTAACAGCTACAGCTGCATTGCTTGCTACGATAGCAACACCATTTTCAAATGTGCTGTATAGAAAGGAGTAAGGAGTCAGCAATTCAGGAGGGAGATTGAAAACTTGGCTGAATGGTATACGATCAATCATCATTGGGAGGTCAGAGGTGGAGAGGGTGAGCAAATTTAAATTCCTGCGCGTCACTCTCTGAAGACCTTTCCTCAATTCAAGATACTAATGTCATCATGAAGAAAGCACGTCAGCGCCTCTACTTCCTCAGGAGTTTGCAGAGGTTCGGTATAACCTTTGCAAACTTCTGGCAATGTGTTGTGGAAAGTGGGCTGACTGGCTGCATCGTGGCCTGGTGCAGGGGTTCCAATGCCTCTCAGTTGAAAGCCCTGGATACAACCCAGTACATCTCAGGCAACCCCCCCCCCCCCCCCCCCACCCACCACCTGCCTCAAAAATCCTCCTTTTTGCTCTGAGAAAATCTGCATGGAATGTTGCCGCTGGAGAGAAGCAGCAATCATCAAGGACCCAGAACAACCTCTGTTCTCACGACTGCTATCAGAAAGATGCCACAAGGCTCGTCCCCCCCGGTTCAGGAACATTGAAGGACTCTTGGGTTGCACATTATTTATTATTGAATGGTTTTTCTGTTGTTACAGTTTGTTTACATTTCTTTCCTTGTTCACATTGATCTCTTTTGGATAAGAATACTTCTTAACACGACCAAGAAGTAGAAATGCTGCCTGGCCCTCAAGAAAAAGAATCTCATGTGATGTGATGTCACGTATGTGCTCTGACAATGAACTGGAACTTGTCATGGTGATGAACACCCAGCAAAATCTGATATACCCATGAGACAAGCAAAGTAATTGCTACATATTACCAAATATGCTTGAGGTCAGTACAGAGAGCTCTGTATTGTTCAAAATAAATTGAAAATCTAATGGAAAAACCAGGCTCCACTGCTGGAAATATTCAGTTGATCAGATTGTATTTGCAAAGATTAAAACAGCAATCTGCCACTTAATTATTCCTACACAGTCATGTGAAATTCACTATAACTAAGCAGCTTATTGAGTAGATTAAGATTTCAGTCGAACAGCACGACTTTGCCTCCCATCCTTCTCTCAACATCTGGCTAGCGGAAAGAGAATACGGCAGATTACAGCTATTCTCACAGCTTCTTTGATCTGTGTTGTAAGAGGTCTGTGGAAGTTTGTAAATTCTCCTGATGACAGAGTATGTTGACAGAGTAGGTAACTCTGGTTTCCTCTTAAAGTTCAAATTTATTGTCAAAGTACATACATGTCTTCATTGTTCAGTTCATAGATTGTTGTTAATTATCCATTTCACATCATAAGTGATGAAAAATATCGAAAGAAAGTTGGGCCTGTGAGAGAATGAGTTGCATGGTACAGATGAATGGGAAGGGTGGAATAACTTTACTGTTACCAGCATAAACTACTGGCCTGTGTTGTGTAACAGAAGTAAAGAACCATCTGCCAGCGAAGCAAAAACGAAGTGCATAACCTCATTTGATGTTACGCTCCAGTTCTCTACTGTAAGATTACAATCTGCCTCAAAAGTCCTCCTTTTTCCTTTGAGAAGACTTTTACTTTTCCATTGATTTAGGTACGAGAAAACTATGGCAAGCAGGGTGAAAACTAATCCAAAAGAGTTCTACAAATATGTTAATGGTAAGAGGAAAGCTAGAGACAAAATTGGTCCCTTAGAAAATCAGAGTGGAAAACTGTGTGTGGAGCCTAGAGAAATGGGGGAGATATTGAACAGTTTCTTTTCTTCGGTATTCACTAAGGAGAAGGATATTGGGAGATGTGGGATAAAAAAAGCAAATTGGGTAAATATGGGGAATATAGAGATTACAAAAGGTGTAGTTTTAAGGCTTTTGAAGAATATAAAGGTGGATAAGTCTCCGGGACCAGACGGGATCTTCCCCAGGACATTGAGAGAAGTGAAGGAGGAAATAGCAGAGGCTCTGGCGGTAATTTTCCAAATGTCATTAGATATGGGGATAGTGCCGGAGGATTGGCGCATTGCGCATGTGGTTCCGTTATTTAAAAAGGGTTCAAGGAGGAAGCCTGGCAACTATCGGCCTGTAAGTTTGACGTCTGTGGTAGGTAAATTAATGGAGAAAATTCTTAGAGATAGTACTTATAAACATCTGGATAGACAGGGTCTGATCAGGAGCACTCAACATGGATTTGTGGGAGGAAGGTCATGTTTGACCAATCTGATTGAATTTTTTGAAGAGGTGACTAGGAATGTGGATGAGGGTAGCGCAGTGGATGTTGTCTATATGGACTTCAGTAAGGCCTTCGATAAGGTAACACATGGAAGGTTAGTTAGGAAGGTGCAGTCTTTGGGTATAAATTTTAAGATAGTCAAATGGATTGAACATTGGCTGAAAGGGAGAGGCCAGAGAGTGGTAGTGGATAATTGTCTGTCAGGTTGGAGGCCGGTGACCAGTGGTGTGCCTCAAGGATCTGTATTGGGCCCATTGTTGTTCGTTATATACATTAATGATCTAGATGATGGGGTGGTGAATTGGATTAGTAAATATGCAGACGATACTAAGATAGGTGGAATAGTGGATAATGAAGAAGGTTTTCAAGGATTGTAGAGGGATTTGGGCTGCTTAGAAAAGTGGGCTGAAAAATGGCAGATGGAATTTAATGCTGATAAGTGTGAGGTGCTTCATTTTGGTAAGAAGAATCAGAATAGGACATATGTGGTAAATGGGAGAGCATTGAGGAATACAGAAGACAGAAAGATTTAGGAGTAACGGTACATCGTTCCCTGAAGGTAGAAACTCACGTGAATAGGGTGGTGAAGAAGGCTTTTAGTATGCTGGCCTTTATCAATCATTGCATGGAATATAGGAGTTGGGAGGTGATGTTGAGATTGTATAAGACGTTGGTGCGGCCTCATTTGGAGTTCTGTGTGCAGTTCTGGTCGCCTAATTATAGGAAGGATATAAACAGGGTGGAGAGAGTGCAGAGAAGGTTTACCAGAATGTTGCCTGGGTTTAAGCATCTGGAGTATGGGGAGAGATTGGACAGATTGGGTCTTTATTCTTTGGAGCGTAGAAGGTTGAAAGGGGATTTGATAGAAGTATTTAAGATTATGAAAGGGATAGACAGAATGGATGTGGATAGACTATTTCCGTTAAGAGGAGGAAAGATTAAAACAAGAGGACATGAGTTAAGAATTAAGGGGCAGAGGTTTAGAGGTAACATGAGGGGGAACTTCTTTACTTAGAGAGTGGTAGCTGTGTGGAATCATCTTCCGGGAGAAATAGTGGCGGCAGAGTCAATTGTATTATTTAAGAAAAGGTTGGACATGTATATGGATGAGAAGAAGATGGAGGGTTATGGGCATTGTGCAGGGAGGTGGGACTAGAAAGGGGTGTTTGGTTTGGTGCGGACTAGAAGGGCCTAATGGCCTGTTTCCGTGCTGTAATTGTTATGTTAACAATATACCTCTATTCTGATTAAATGTCAATTTCCTTGAAATAAATATTCTGCAATATAATTTTATTCTTACTTCACTTTCAATGAAGGATTCTTAGCTTGAACTAGTACAACATGTCAATGCATCATGGGTAGTGAAATGTTGGTTTTCTCTGGTTTGCTCCCGTAGTTTTTATGGCCTCATGCACATGCATTGAAGTCGGGTTGTGGAAAGGCATTTGGAGGTTAAGGTGATCTTGACCTCATTTCCTAGTCCCTCTGCACCTGCAGATGAAATCATGGTTGCAATCAATTTGCCGTGCTCTCTTTCTGACAGCTCGATGTTGAGGCAAGATAAGATAATCTCACCAGTTGTGATATTTCCCCTCCCCACCCCCAAAAGATGGAAGGAAGCAGCTTGGTGCACTAAAACTTCAAGCATATGAATTTAAAACACATTACCTGCGCTCAACCAGGGAGGTGCACAGGTTTGTTTTATTAAGTTTATTTTATTGTAGAAGTTTTGTGCTACTAGATAGAGTATTCTTTTTAAGGCTTGCCCCTGGACCAGGGAACAACATGAATTCATCTCTTACATATTGGAAGTTGCTTGCTATTAGTATAGATAGTTTGCAGAAAAATGATCATTTTAAATCAAAAAATCTTGCTTGAGAATTAGTTGGAGCATTGTGTTGGATGCTGTCCTCTCACTTCAGAGCTTGGGTTCAAACCCTGTTCAGTTCAATAAGATCAAAAATAACCTGTGTTTTCCAGCTGCAAAGGTTCCATTTGAAATGACTCAGAACTCACAGCCTCATGAATACCGAACCACACCATGAAACAACCAGCCAGAGCCAGTTAACAAGGATGGGGGATATGAAATATAATATTAGACGGTTAGGACTGAGATACTTTGCTGGGACAAGATGGAATCTTCTTGCTCTGCATCTCTATGTAACATATGTAAGTTGGATGTACTGACACCAATTATTGAGATGAAAATTGTTCTGTTCTCCAGCAATGACTCACATCTTGAACAAAAAAGGTAAAATATAGAGACTAAAAGATGATGAGTGAACTTTGAATATTGTAGAGAATTAAAGCTGGGTCTATTCTTTCACAGTGTTGACAACTCTGAGGACCCAGTGTATGAAAGTTTGGAGGAGCTCCATGTGTTTGTTCTTGCCCATGTATTACGGAGACCAATTGTTGTGGTTGCAGATACTATGCTAAGGGACTCAGGAGGTGAAGGTTAGTATGACTCTTACATCCTCACCCTCTTTGTTTTATTTGTTCAGGGTATTTTTTCTAGCAACGTTGTTCAAGGAGGCAGTACTGAGAAAGGGAGCAGTTTAAGTTAACTCACCATCTGCCTTCCCTTGAGAGTAAATGCATACAGCCAAGACTAAAAAGCATTCCTTTATCTGAAAATGAGGATGGAGAAAGAAAAAAAATGTCACTAGGTAATTTCAGCACCCAGTAGAGTTGGCACGAGAGGGTGTTCGCCCTTTCCACCAGTTATATTATTCAACGAATACATCTGGAATTTTTAAAACAGGGTGTGTGTTTTTCAGTGGTCTTCCGGAGTCTTGCAGAGCTTTGCCCTATTATGGATCTGTTCTGCTAAACCTGACATTTTCAGCATCTTTTCAAAGGAGACAATAATGTCAAAGATAAAGTAAGACATTCTGTTAATCTTCGTTGTACAAGGAAATTACGAGCTCTGGGAAAAGGCATATCACAATAAATTTCCAGGATTGCATATTTAGATGTACATTAGCAGTGGAAGTGGGAAGTTAAAACATGAATTGCAGCAAGTTGGAATGGAGAAGCAAAATCTCAGCCTGACACATCCGTGGATCTGGAGTTGGGAAGATGTTCAACAGGATAGGGATGGAGGTTTTAGGCAGGGGTCAGCATTGGATGCCATCTCATTTCTCCTTGTCGTTTCATTCCTCACTGTAATGCATGTTTAGTCAGCTCCAGATTTTCCAATTACACAGCTTTTATCAATTTGATTTTAGACCATGTGATCTTTTAACGATATTAAAGCTATTGAAACAGTCAAATTCAATGACAACAATGTTATTCAAGCCATTTATTCTAAACATTGGTAATTTAAAGCCATTCTAGGAAGAATAGACCCAAGGCATTCAGTTTAAATCAGAATTCCTGTTGAGAAATCATTTTTTGAAGATAGAATTTGGGGTCCTTCCCCAGCTGTCTCAGACTATTTTTGACATCACGGAATGCAGCAAATGCTGTGATAATTTCCAGTAGAAAGGCCACCTAAAAATTAACTGAAAATTCACATGGCCCAATCAGTACCAAATCAGGAATGTTTCAGACAGCATCCTTCATCAGACTATTCTGAAGGGTAATCCATGGAGTGATTTTTTTGGCTTTACCAGTTTACATTTTTCCACTGTAAATTAAAGAAATTGTATTTATTTTTGCAGCTTTTGCACCAATACCTTTTGGAGGGATTTACTTACCTCTGGAAGTTCCTCCTAACAGATGTCACTGTTCACCTTTAGTCTTAGCCTATGATCAGGCCCACTTTTCTGCACTCGTGTCCATGGAACAGAATGACCAACAAAGGGAACAAGGTATTTGTGTTTGTTTGTCCAACTCAATTGACTATTGATTAAAGGCAATTTCACAAAGAGAAATCACGAAAGGGGATATGACCATTGAAGCAGTTTGTCCATTTTCAAAATAATGTAGAGTTTTGGTGAGGCAGACCAAGAAGGTTCTCAGTTCAAAATCAATAAGGTACCAATAATTCAATATTATAATAAATAATGAGGACTAGAAGCAATTGGTTGTTTGGCTCCTTGCGCACGCCAAATTCGATCATGGCTGATTCTCAACCCTCTGGGTGAAGACGTAGTCTCTTACCTCTGTTCTGAATGGTTGAATGTAAAAAAGATGTATATTTTGGTGCATAAGTTAAGTCGTGTAACCCTTAAAAATTTCTCAAAAAGGAGGGATCAACTTATATACTTTTGAGACCTTAATTTCACCAGGAAATAAAACCAGATTAACGTCAATTTGGCGTATAAGTCAATGCTGGAAGCACCTTCCCACTGCCAGCGGCACCGCTCCCCAACACCTCCCCACCGCTATGTGCTGCCATAACCACCCCTACCTGGGACCCTGAAGTCACCATTGCCGCTCGTGCCTGGTAGGCCAAGGTTCCTGCTCCCGCTAGGAGCACCATGTTGGTGCTCCAGCTCCATGGTCGTTGCCGCTGCTGCCTGGTAGGCCGAGGTTTCTGCTGCCACTTGGAACACGATATCACTGCTCCAACTCCGGGAGCCAGTGCTCTCTGGTATGCCATTATTTATTTTTATTTATTTCATTTACAGCTTTGTTACTTGCAATTGGGGTGTTTTAAATGTTTTTGGGTTGTTCCTGGGAGGCCCAGACAGCCTGAAAAATCGGGATCAACCAATAAGCCAGTCAACTTGTCTGCCAAAATATATGGTACGTCTGCAGATGTTGAGATACAGTACAATACACAGAAGTGCTGGAGAATCTGAGTGGTTCATGCAGCATATGTGAAAAGCAAAAGGCATTTGACATTTCGAGCCTGAGTCCTTCTTTAGGTGTGACACTTTTTTCCTTCCATGGATCTGCTGAGTTTCTCCAAAACCTTTGTGTACTGCACTGAATGGTTGACTGTTTTGGGTCACAGGCAGGGAAAATTTTGTTCATCTATCCTCTACGAACCACCAATGAATCTTGTATGTCTGATTAAACTCTTTTCAAAGGACAAATCTCCATTCCAGCACAATTTCTTGTGCATGTGGAAATCTGTTAGCTCCTGGCTGTTTTTCTGATGTTGCAGATCTTATTTGCTGAGATGGAGAGTACATTCTCACTTCTGAGCAGATATTAGATCACAGCAGACATCTCAGAAGATGGGAATGAGGACTGTGTGGGTGTGTGTATTAGGGGAGGGGTAGTGTGGAGGATGTGGGTGGGTCTAGTGGAAGAGGTCTGCAGTGGAAAATATAGTTGAACTTCAAAGAATTCTCAAATAAAGACGTAGTAAATGGATTGAGCTGCAAATATGATTAAAAACTGAAAACACACAAAATTCGGCAAAGTGCCGGGGCAGAACAGAGATGGGACAGGAGCACTGAATAAGGATGGGGGTTGAGTGCTGGTAGAATAACCAGAGTGATGCTCACTGGTGGATCCTGGAAGGAGGACAGAAGGAAGTTCTTGAAATCAAGCCTAATGCTTGAAGAAGCAGATGTGTATATGATTTCAGAGAATTGTCTTTTTGTAACGAGAGATAGACCATCCACATATTTCTGTCGGAAGATATTTCTGTAGCTTCTGCTTCAGTGCATTTGAGAATAAGAATCGTTGTGCATCTCTGAGTAGATTCAGTCACAGGGTTTAGGATGGGATGTTGGTTGCAGAATTCCTGTCCTGTTCCCTCCTCCCACCCATCACCTCACCATCAAATGACTTAACACAGAGCACGTAGGAATGAGTTGAGCTGCCCTCCAAAGGTAATAAAATTTAAATTCCTGCCCACGGTTGCTGATGCTCCTTGTCTTTCACACTGATCTGGAAAGCAAGTCAATGTTTTGTCTTCATCAGGTGAGCATTGAGGGCCACTGATACAATTAATTCGAGGAAGATAGCATCTTGTTTCTGAGTAAGATTGCAAAGGGAAATGTACAGCAGAGAAATATAATTTTCATTTGTGACGCCCAGCCATGTATTTGAATTCTTTAAATCTTCCCTTTATTTAATATGCTGTACTAATAACTCTTTTTCATTAGCTGTGATTCCTTTGACTGATTCAGAACACAAGCTGCTCCCTTTGCACTTTGCAACAGACCCCAAGGATTGGGAATGGGGAAAGGATGACAGTGATAGTACGAAGCTAGCGAAGTAAGTGGGTATGATTCATTGTGATATCAATTTCTGTGTGATCTTTCATCCCATTGAGAATGACTGGAAACATAGGTGCTGTACATGTCGAGAAGCAAGTGCCGAGTTGTGTTCATTTGCATGTTGTGGACAATGACTGTCAGCTTTGTCTGGTGACATTCAGACTGATTAGGTTTGTATAATTCATTTCCACAATTGACGTTATTATATATTTTTTCCACTGGCAGCCAATTTACTCTGATTGGTTTTGTGTCGATGTTTAGTCTTGGTGCAATCTTTTCTTGCAGTTTGATCCTCTCCCTGGAAGCAAAGCTTCACCTCCTGCACAGCTATATGAATGTATCCTGGATATGTATTCCTGGAGAAACAAGGGTAAACTCTCTCTCTCCTACATTTTGGAAGTTAGAACTGTGACTTAATTGACAGATAGAACATTGCTCCATTGATTCAGTGGAAAAGATTTCTCAGCTCAACATGAAAGATTGTAAATTAGCTTTACGGTCGGAACATTTTAAAAGCCGTCTTTTGAAGTTTAAGAATGATAAATATCATAGAAATTGGCAATGGAGCATTCGATGCTATTGCAACTGTGCCCATCCTGATCTAAAATGGACCATGAGTTATGATCAGAGAATTATGTGGCACAGAAATAGGCCCTTCACCACAGCTCATCCATGCCGGCCAATGGCCTACCTGAGCTAGACCCATTTGCTTTCACTTGGCCCATACTGCTCGATTTTTTTCTATCCATGTACCTGTCTCAGTTCTTCTAAATTGTAATTATCTGGAGCTGGAGGGCTTAATTGAAAAGAGATTGGAGAGTCTGGAGCTTTATTCCTTTGAGCAAAAGAGGCAAACAATTTGTGGAATCCTGCTCACTGCCTTTTCCCCAGGTTAGATGGTTCTAGAGGGCATAGGTTTAAGATACGGGGGACCTGGGAAGCAACTTTTTTTCCACACAGAGAAGGTTGTAAATGGAATGAGCTGTCAGAGAGTAAACTGGAAGAACAGCATTCACAAGTCATTTTAACAGATTAATGGATAGGAGGGGTTACAGGGATATGAGCCAAATGGGACGAACTCAAATGCCAACTTGGTCATCATGGAGAATTTGGGCCAAAAGACCTGTTCTCTTCTGACTGACTCCATGACGGCCTGCCTCTACCACTTCCTCTGCAAGCTCTTTCCACGTACCCAGGAACAAAATAACCCCTCAAGCTTCTGTGCCCTCAAGTTTTAAATTCCCCTTATCAATGCCCTTTATATACCTTTATAAGGTCATCCCTCAGCCTCCTACTCTCCAAGAAAAAAAGTCTCACTATTCAATTTCTCCATATAACACAGAATTGTACTGGGTTTCTGACCTGGTAACATAACTTATTCTAAACAACATCTTCTGCAATTGTCGCATGATGACCCAACTCCTGTACTCAGTGTCCTCACTAATGAAGGTAAGTGTGCTACATGCCACAGTTCACTATCCTGCCCTTTCAGGGAACTATGTGTGTACTTTTATTCTGAGGCTCCTTGTGTTTTCCAACATGCTCCGAGGTTCTGCCATTTATGATGCAAGTCCTTCCTTAGTTTAACTTCCAAATGCAAAATTCAAGTTCAATTCCATCTGCCATTTCTTGGCCCACTTCCCCAGTTGATCTGAATCCTGTTGCAATCTTAACCTTCTTCTCTGACCACCACCAATCTCTGCCATTGCTGTGGACAGAGCAAAGGAGCTCAGCAAAATTATCTCCCAGTCTGCGTCCAGTCTTTCCAATGTAGAAAAGGGCATAACAGGAGCACTGGATGCAGTAGATGGCACCCACAGATTCATGAGTGAAATGTTGCTTCACTTGGCAGGACCGTTTGTGGCCTCGAATGTTGGTGAGGGAGGAAGTGTGACCGAAAACGTAGTATTTCCTGTAGTCACAGGGGTAGGTGCCAAGGGGGAAAGGATGAGTGGTTGAGGGAGCAAGCTCTCTGGAAGGCGGAGAGGAAAAGATTGGTTTGGTGGTGCAAACCTGTTGTAAGTGATGGGAATTGCTGAGGATACTATGTTGAATGAGGAGGATGTTGGGGTGAGGACAAGGGCTATCCTGTTCCTGTTGCATCATGAGGCAGAGGGGGCCAGGGCAATTGTGCGGAAGAAGGAGGACATCTCTGATGATCTGGAATGAAAAACCTCATCCTGAGAGCAGATGCGATGGAGATGAGGTATTGAGAGAAAGGAACAGAATCCTAATAGGGGACAGGATGTGAAGAGGTGTAATCAAGGTAACTATGGGAGTTATGGGTTTGTAGGTTTGTTATGCATTTTCTCGTGATGAACCTGTACAAGAACCAGTTGTTTTACATCCATACATTTGTATGTGTTCAATAAGCCTGGTGCCACTGATGCTCAACACTTATCCACAGAGACGATTAAGGTGAAGTTCTGGATACTTATTGGTTCTGTCACCAAGTATTGTATCAACTGCATCAATAGGATCAGACAGAGAGCAGGAGGCAGATCTTGCAATTATTTTATCAATGGTCTTTTCATAGTGTTGATGGGATAATAAGATTATTAATAATAAATAGATCTGTATTCACAGGCACCGTTGGCACAGCCAGAATCACCAACTGCCTCAGCAGGGGAGGACGTTCATTCACTTGCCGACTCAACAGAGTCCGACGGAGACTCCGTCTGCAGCAACTCCAACCTGAATGTCAACAGAAACAAGAAAGAAAAAGAGAAAGGAGAGAAACCAAAGAAGGACAAGGAAAAGAACAGGACAGATTCTGTTGCAAATAAACTTGGGAGCCTCAGTAAAACTCTGGGAATTAAAATCAAGAAAAATATGGGAGGACTTGGAGGCCTCGTCCATGGGAAGATCAGTCGGGGAAACAACAGCAATGGGCGGAATGGAGAAATTGGAGAGAAACTCAAAAAAAAAGAATCTAGCAAAAATCGTAAAGGTAGTAAGGAGGAGTCATCAAATTCTGCAAATTCATCTCCCACAGACAAGCCAAATGTCTCAGTTAAATGTCAAATTGAGAGACAATCTGATCAGTGGAAATATAGCACTGATGTCAAACTCAGCCTCAACATTTTGAGAGCTGCTATGCAAGGAGAGAGGAAGTTCATTTTTGCTGGTCTTCTGTTGACCAGTCACAGGCATCAGTTTCACGAGGAGATGATTAATTATTACTTGACCACTGCTCAGCAGCGCTTCAGTTCAGAGCAGGAGCAAAAGCGCAAGGAGGTAGAGAAAAAGACTTGCAGTGGCTCCACGTGTAAAAATGAGGAGCAGGAGCCAACTTGGAGAAACAAATCAGAAGCAAATTCACAAGAGGACACTCTTCAAGGCTCTTCTCAAAGCCATACAGGTCACCTGAGCTCAAAACTACATGGGATCAATGAGCAGGTATCCACAAAGTCTTCACAAAATGGTGGAATCCCCAAAGCTGGCACCCTCACTTCTGCCCATTTTACCCACTCACCAGCTTTGTTACAGCATGTCATCCACGTATCTGAGATGATGTCTCCGCCATCAAGTCATCGAACTGGCAATCAACAAACCATGATCAGTTCTCTGAAAACATGTGCAACTTACCCACAACATAGTCGCTCACTGTCTTATCAAAGCTATAGCCCTGTGGATCTGCACGGGCTGCCCACGATGGAAACCATGGAACCTCTAAAGTGTTTGTTGCCCCCTGAACACAAAAGTCACACATATACCAATGGTTTTGGATCCAGTGATGTTAGTGACTACATGGAATATGCAGATGAGGACACGTTCTTTGTGTGGCAGAGTGGGGAGAAAAGCAAAGAGCAAAGTGTGGCAACCCCGCCTCATTCCCTGCAACAGAGCAGATGCAAACAGCACAACTGCCCTTTCTATGGCCGTCCGGAGACACAGTCTTACTGTTCCTGCTGCTACAAGGAGGAGCTCAAACGCAGAGAGCGAGGAAACAAGTCTGTTTGATTGTGATGGCAGGATGGAGAGTTCTGTTTTTCCATATTAAACAATTCTATGATTAGAAATATCTTGATGAACGATTTGCGAAATAGAAATCTTAAAAGCAGGATGAAATATCTGTTCACTGCATTTGCGAGTCCTGGGCCAATTGCTGCAATTGGAAGTATTGGAACAGTGAAAATCTGTGCCTCCAGGATTGAAACTCCACATTTGAATTCCTGCCCATTGTCCAGGGCAATACAAGAGCTTTTGTGTTTGAACTCCATGGACTGTTACCAAATAGATGATTCTATTCCTACCTGTACGTTTTTTAATGACACGACTGCAGAATAAACTCCAGTGATAATTTGCACATTAATTATGACTGTAAAAATAACATATCAGAAGATAACTATGTGTTTGTGAACTAGATGATGCATTATGATGGAACTTTACGAGCAAACGTTTAAAATTGTAATATAGAAATTATTTTTATATTATTTTCACAAATATGCTGAGAAGCAATATTTTGCGCTTTTTATTAAAAACAATTGCCACTTTAATAGATAATTTAATAGCTGAATTAGGAACATAACATAGAGCATATTATGATGTATGTTTATAAGCTCTTGTGAGCTTGAGGAGCGGCTTAAGTGTTCACATGTTTTGATAATTAGTAAACATGCAACTTCATGCGAGGAAGGCTTTTTTCCAAAGCTTATTTCCAGTATTTCGATTACAGGCTCCATCCTATGTTATGCTGTGAAGGGTCTGTTACATTTATTTTTCTGTTTCAGCTTAAAATATCTCAAGAAGAAAAATGCAAATTTAAAATCTGATGCAAAGCCAATTGAAGGGAGAAAGTCAGTGACTTGTGCTGTTTGACCTCAATCCAGAAATTTCGATTCCCTCTTGACTGGTGTTAAAAATTTACAAGGACTCTCAACTGGTTCTCTTTGGTTTTTCACACGAAACAGGGAGGAGTTTTAGACAGTGGCCTCAAACTGACTGATTAGGATAATAGCTGAACATCAAAACACTGATTCAAGTCTGGATAAATTATTGCCATTGGAGCATTAACTTGGGGACCATTTAATAATGAAAGACGGACTATTGCTGTGTGGATTTTATTTTCAATGATTTTGTCTGTGGTTTATGATTAATTTAAACTGGACATACTTTTTTCCATAATAATTGGAGCACTCTGCAGACAATGACAAAAGCAAAAATGAAGGGACGGGGTTTCCTCTGCATCTCTCCACTCCCACTTTCCCCTTCTTGCAACCTGAGTGTGGTACAACCCATACTCCTTTGACAGGGTCATTCCCAAAGTCAACTCTCTTGATGAACGAAGTAAGTGCAGTGAAGAATGCAAGTAATGTGAACTTGCACAATCTTTGCTGTTTTTGTAACCTAGCAACTTAGCTGTCTGAAGCTTTGTTTGTACAGGAAATCAAACTCCAACAGTGGAAGGCAAGGTGCCTGTTCCGATCCATGCTGGGACAAGGTAATGAGTTTGTTCCCTGGGAGAATGGGGAGGAAGACTCGAGGAAATTGCAAACAGTCAGAATTCTAATCTTCATCCAAAATCTCCCACCATTGAGCACACAAGGAAATTTCCTCCTTGGAAATTTCCCATGATTTTGGGTCAATTTTATAATATTTACTGATATGACTGTGAACATTCAGGGCCAGCAAGAATTCACTGAAATTTCAAAGTACACTACTTGAAAAGAATCAATGAGATGACTTTTCTTGTTGGAACTTCAGAATAAGAAACTAGTTTGGGCATGGCTAAGATTTCAGTAAAGGGTTAAAGTATTTTGAATTTGAGAGAATATAACAGTGAATTTTGGAAACTTGGTGAGGATATTTGATGCATTGAATACAAACTAGCTTTTACTTCACTTGGGTCAAAAGTTCCTGGATTTTTTTTTCTGTTTATGATCATCCCAAGACCGAAATGGTGGGAAGTTTGAGTTCTCATTTTCAAGAAACCGTTGGAATATTGTTGAAGCCAAATTGGTGGTATTATTAAACTTGTATTAAATAATGGGTTCAAGATGATGTGATATGTTGCAATCAGATAAGGTACTCAATGTGTGACACATTTTATTCCTTGTTTGATCATAATATTATACATCAGTTCAAATGTTTGTGACCCAACTTGCACTGAAAAATTAAAACCCAAGTTATTCTGACTTTCTGTGTTGCACTGTTTTGTGCACCTGTCTAAAGAGAACAAATATCAAAGTTTCAACTGTGGATTGTTAATCAGTGTCTGCCATAGGGAAGCGCAAAGATGCTTTCAAGCATCAGCGAACTCGCTTGCAGCTTGACTGTTCCATATGTACAGGAGACAGATAGAAAGAAAACTTAAACTTCTGCATTGCACCAAAAGTCACTGTCCTCATCAATGGAAGATGAAATTCTGGTAACAGCTCGATCAGGCTTTGCTGTGCAATCCTTCCATTGTTCAGCAGACTGCTGCAATTGGGATAGAAACAACTAAAATACTCCAACACTACAGCACAGAAACAAGCCCTTCAGCCAATTTAGTCTGTGCCAAATTATTCTGCCTAGTCCTGTCAACCTGCACCCACACCATAGCCCCCTCTACCCCTCCTGCCCCAATACCTCTTCAAATTTATGTTAAATATGAAAATCAATATCCAGTAACTCTGCTGGCAGCTTATTCCACATGACGAGATATTCCCTCTGAATGCATTAAACTGGGGAGATTCCCCCGTTTTAAACCCATGAACTCCTGTCACCTGATAATAGCCGCCCATTCCGTAATTGATGCTGTTTTGCTGTTTGCCACAACTGTGGATGGAGGAGACTGCGCTTGCTGGATTATGGATCAACAATTAGCTGGAAGATGCCATTGACTGCTCTCTGAGAAGTAGAGACAGGGTGGAGTGCCAGCACCTGTTTCTCAGGGCAGAATCAGAAAACACCAGAGGGCATACGAACAAAGTTAAGGGAGGGAGGTTTACGGGAGACATCAAGAGTAAGTTTTTTTTTTAAACACAGAGTTGTGGGTGCCTGGAATGGTGGAGGATGAACCATTAGGTCCATTTAAGAGACTCTTAGAAAGATGAATGAAAGAAAAAGAGGGTTATGGGTATGGAGGGTCTAGGAAGGAAAATTTGGGTCAGCACAACATTGAGGGCTGAAGGGCCATACTGTGCTGGAAAGTTCTATGTTCTAATTGTTAATTTTTTTGGGCTTGTCCTTTGAGTTGGTGTGAAAGGCATCAGGTGTTAGTGAAAGCCATTCTATGTTGGTAGTTGTCTGTGATTGCTAAATTGTTTAACAATGTAAGCTGGTGTTTTCCATGTGACTGATAGATATTGTAGCTGAAACGACTCAAATGCATTGGTTTACTCTGCCAGCAATTTTGGGTCTTAGTTTGGGGTGATGGTGAAGGGATATTTGTGTCTGAGATTTGTATGTGGAACTTGTGTTTGCTGATGGTTCAGGCTGGACTTGTGGCTGCGGCAAATCGGTTTGCCTTACAGGAGAATGAAGTGAATTTTTTCCAATATTCCATTGTCTTTATTATAAATTGAATCTCGATCTTGGCATGGCAAGTGCAATGCTCTTAAAATGTCAGTGACCCAGGCTCAAATCTGTCATTGTTTGCAAGGAATATCTTTGTTCTCCTGTGTCTGCATCTGTTTTCTCCCACCCTTCATAACATGGGAAGGGCAGGTGAATTGGGATATTTGTACGACAAGGGCTTGTTATGGCCTGTTACTGTTTTGTACATCGATATTTAAAGTTTTGGTCTGCGAGGATGTACAGTAACCTAATCTGTAGTAACCAAATTCTGTAAAAATACAATGCTGGAGAAACTCAGCAGTCAAACAGTGTACTTCACCTGCTAAAGATGCCTGACTAATGTTTTGGGCTTGAAGCCTTCATCAAGGTTTCAACCATATTGAAGGCCTCAAGCCTGAAACGTTGGTGATGTATCTTTCTCTTTGTGATAAAAAGGACACTGCTCCAGATTCAAACATCTGCAGTTCAGTTTTCACTGAATCAATAACCATGTTCAACCTTTCTCCATTATCTTCTCCCTGGAGCCACAGATCTCTAACAGCCACTGATTTGTGCCACGCATTTATGGGCCTTGGTTTCAATGCTCTGGACACTCAGATAAATGCCTTTCCATCCATCTCCCTGTGGAATGTTTTTCTCTCCTCCACTCCCCAATTTGTTCTGCCTCTATGATTCCCTTCCTCTGCAGATATAGTTTTAGAACCCTGGAGCCCCACTAGCAAACCTTCCCTCACAGATATTCCTTTCCCTTCCAGTTCAGATGTGAACTGTTCTGTCAGAACAGGTCCTGACTTCCCTGGAAGACTGCCCAGTGATCCAGAAACACAAATCCCTCCCTCCCACATAATGTCTTCAGCCACATCTTCAGCACCATTGTGTTCCTATTCTGATCTTCACCAACACATGGCACAGGTAACAACCCTGAGATCATAACCCTCGATTCTGCCCCATAGGGTCTTCTCCACCATAGATCTTAAGTGAGCATCCCATCAGATCCCAACCTGCCCAGAGGACAGGTGCTACATGGCTTTTGAAGCCGATGGCTGACTGTATCAGTTCCACGGGGTGCCATTCAGTCTGATGATGGGTGTATCAGTGTTCCAAAGGGAGATGGACCACATATGTGGTGGACGATCACAAACTAAAGTCAATGTTCACGTATTTGGATAACGTCACCATATGCGGCCATGTCATGGAGGAACATGATATGAATCGAAGGGAATTCCTCGCCACAGCAAAAGCCCTAAACCTGACATATAATCAGAAGAAGTGCATGTTCGCGGCTGACAATGCCAGGGTACGTGTTAGAGGGAGGGATCATGTCCCTGGGCCCCGAGAATGCAGAACCTGAGGGAACTCCCGTTGCCCCAGAACCTGAAAGCCCTGCAAAGGTGCCTCGGGTTCTTTTCCTATTATGCCCAATGGGTGCCCAATTATGAGGACAAGGCCTGGCCATTAGTGAGGGCAATGGATTTTCCCCCATCGGCGGAGGCTCGTAAAGCCTTTGAGATGAGGTTCCCAAGGTGGCGATGCCTGTCTTTGATGAATCCATCCCATTCCAAGTAGAAAGTAATACCTCTACTGCTGAATCAGGCCAGCAGGCCAGTGGCGCTTTTCTCCAGAAAACTCCAGGGCCCGGAATTCAGGCACTCGGCAATGGAGAAAGAGGCCCAGGCCATAGTGGAAGCTGTGTGCCACTGGAGGCATTTGGCTGGTAACCATTTACCCTGCTGAAGGTCCAGAGGGCTGTCATGTTTATGTTAAACAACAAACAGTGGGGTAAAATAAAAATTGATAAGATCATGTGGTGGAGAATTGAACTCTCCACATATAATTATTGAGATCTTATACTGGCCCAGGAAGTTTAATAAGCCACCCAATGCTCTGTCCCGGGAAATGTGTGCCAACACACAAGTGGATCGTATGAAGTTCCTGCATGACAAGCTCTGCCACCTGGGGTCACGAAGCTGTGTCTCTTCATGAGGGCTAGAAATTTACCCGATTCAGTTGGAGATTCGGGAACTGTCCAGTCTGTGCCGAATGCAAGCCGCATTTTTACAGACCAGATAGAGTCCAACTGATTAAGGCAACTTGTCCCTTTGAACATCCTAGTATGGACTTCGAGGGTCCCCTCCCATTCAATAACAGGAATCTCTACTTCCTGAATGTAGTGGATGAGAACTCCCGGTTCCCATTTGTGGATATGACCACAGCCATGGTCATCAAAGCCTCCAGACCACATTCACTATGTTGGAATACCCCAGCTATGTACAGAGTGACAGGGGTTCCTCTTTCATGAGTCAGGAGCTGTGACAGTATCTACAGGTTTCCGCGGTTGCCACGAGCAGAACTTCTAGCTACAGACGGCAGGGATAGCCACGAGCAGAACTTCTAGCTACAGGTGGCAGGGATAGCCATGAGCAGAACTACCAGCTACAGGCGATGGGGATAGCCACAGATAGAACTACTAGTTACAGGTGGCGGGGAGAGCCATGAGCAGAACTACTAGCTACAGGCAGCGGGGATAGCCATGAGCAGAACTACCAGCTTCAGGTGGCGGGGATAGCCACAAATAGAACTACTAGTTACAGGCAGCGGGGATACCCATGAGCAAAACTACCAGCTACAGGTGGTGGGGCTAGCCATGAGCAGAACTACTAGCTACAGGCGGCAAGGATAGCCACGAGCAGAACTACCAGCTGCAGGCGATGGGGATAGCCACAAATAGAACTACTAGTTAAAGGTGGTGGGGATACCCATGAGCAAAACTACTTGCTACAGGTGGCGTGGATAGCCACGAGCAGAACTACCAGCTACAGGCGATGGGGATAGCCTCAAATATAACTACTAGTTACAGGCGGCAGGGATAGCCATGAGCAGAACTACCAGCTACAGGCAGTGGGGATAGCCACAAATATAATTACTAGTTACAGGCAGCGGGGATACCCATGAGCAAAACTACTCGCTACAGGCAGCGTGGATAGCCACGAGCAGAACTACCAGCTACATGCGATGGGGATAGCCACAAATAGAACTACTAGTTACAGGCAGCGGGGATACCCATGAGCAAAACTACTCGCTACAGGCGGCGTGGATAGCCACGAGCAGAACTACCAGCTACAGGTGGCGGGGATAGCCACGAGCAAAACTACTCGCTACACGCGGCGTGGAAAGCCACGAGCAGAACTACCAGCTACAGGTGGCGGGGATAGCCACGAGCAGAACTTCTAGCTACAGATGGCAGGGATAGCCAGGAGCAGAACTTCTAGCTACAGGCGGCAGGGATAGCCATGAGCAGAACTACCAGCTACAGGCGATGGGGATAGCCACAAGCAGAACTTCTAGCTACAGGCGGCAGGTATAGCCATGAGCAGAACTACCAGCTACAGGTGGCGGGGTTAGCCATGAGCAGAACTACTAGCTACAGGCGGTGGGGATAGCCATGAGCAGAACTACTCGCTACAGGTGGCAGGGATAGCCACGAGCAGAACTACCAGCTACAGGTGGGGGGGATAGCCACGAGCAGAACTACTTGCTGCAGTGGTGGGGATAGCCACAACCAGAACTACCAGCTACAGGCGGTGGGGATAGCCATGAGCAGAACTACTCGCTACAGGTGGCGGGGATAGCCACGAGCAGAACTACCAGCTACAGGTGGGGGGGATACCCATGAGCAAAACTACTCGCTACAGGCGGCGGGGTTAGCCACGAGCAGAACTACCAGCTACAGGTGGTGGGGATAGCCATGAATAGAACTACTAGTTACAGGCGGCGAGGATAGCCATAAGCAGAACTACCAGCTACAGGCGATGGGGATAGCTACAAGCAGAACTATTAGCTACAACCCCCATAGGAATGAGCAAGTGGAGAGGCTGAATGGTACAAACTGGAGAGCCATCTTGCTGCTCTCACGTCAAAAGGGATGCCCGTTTCCCAGTGGCAAGAGGTATGATTGGATGCATTGCATGCGACTGAGTCCCTGCTGTGCACGGCTACAAATACCACCCCCACAAGAAACTCTTTACCCAGGAGGTCAGCATCCAGAACCACTGTGCCAGTCTGGTTGATGACACCGGGACTGGTCCTTCTTCACAGACATATTAGACCCCACAAGACAGATGCCTTAGTGGAAGAAGTGCATCTGGTGAACGTGAACCCACAATATTCATTTGTGTGGTACCAGGACAGGAGGGAGGACACAGTGTCAGCATGAGACCTGGTCCAGGCAGGTACACTAACACTGTTCAGGTGACCCCAGAAGATCCAGTCCATTAATTGACACAGTGCCCATCCACGTCCCAGGGTTTTGACATACTCCAGCCCAACTGCTCCCCCCCGATAATCTGGTCATCTGTAGAACCTACCCCGCCAGCACTAGCCAAGCACCTGCGGCACTCAATCCCATAGAGATCTCGCCAGCAAGGAGCCCATCCTAACAGATAGCAAAGGGCTCAGTAACTGAAATTCCACCCACACAGGTCTGCAAGCTCAGTGCAGGAACAACAGGGGCCTCACCCAGTGCCTTGGAAATCACAGAGGATCACGAGACACCCGACAGGCTGAACCTGTGATGGACACTATGAACTGTGTGTGTATGTAATAAAGTACAGTCTGTGCTTCATGTCGCCACATCACCCCACCGAGTTTTGTCTCAAAGAAGGGGTGAATGTGGTGAAAGGCCTTTGTACAGATGTATGGACTGGCCAGCCCAAATCTACCTGACCTTCCCCAACCCCTCTCTTGGCTCCTCCCTGGATTTCCCGGACTTGTCCGCTCTTGCTCCTGTACCTGGAACCTGGCCCAGTCATGTATCAGTAATGCTTAGATTTTTAACCATATAACAGTTTATGGCATGGAAGCAGGCCATCTCAGCCCTTCAAGTCCACACCGGTTCACTCAAACAACTCTGCGAGATCCCCCTGCCTATTCTCCGCCCATATCCCTCCAGCTCCCTCTTATCCATGTATATATCCAGCCTCCTCTTAAATGAAAGAATTGACTCTGCCTCAACTATTTCCTCTGGAAGATTATTGCATTCTAACTAAAACCATTTAATCACTCCATCCTATTTGACGTGATTATTGTGTGCACGACAATGCTGATTCCAAAGGCTTTGGGCAACGTGTACACCTGGTGTAACTGTGCCTGAAATGTTTGGGCTTCACACGGAGCTGAGGAATCGAACTCCCACTTTGAGTTGACTCAGAGAATTAATGACAGACACAGAGTTTCCCCAAACCACACTCCAACTCTCTTTATTTCTGATATGCAAAACTCTTCACACAAAACGGAGAGAGTTATTGATCGTATTTACACCAGCTTGATTTCAAGTCACAAGATAGTCTCGCGAGCCATTTACTTGAATGATGGCTCGCGTGGCAGCACCCACTCCTGGCGACTGTGGGTCACTCTGATTAGGGTGCCCGAGCAACACCAGAATAAATGTTGCCAATATTTAGGAGAAGGGTTCCCCAAGAAAGGAAAGGTTGTGGTGTTTGGGGGAATTTGTGCACAATGGTTGTTTTGTGAGAAGTGGAGGCTCCAATGAACAAAAACTGAAGGTTGTGTTTTGAAGGAAAGTGTGTTGTTTTTTAAAAAAAGACAAGGTTGTGGCAGCTCACCATAAGGCAGGCGAACCGACCCTGCTTGTAAACCACGCGGCGGGGTAGCCGGCCAAAATGGTGCTGTCGGGGGTTTCCCTTCCTTCCAGCTCAGGGCTCAGAAACCTGCGCTTGGGGACCATGTGACGCCCAGTTGATGTCAGCGCCCTCCAGCCAGCACAGTTCTCAGCCAGGTCTGGGCTGGGAGTATAAGCGCAGGCCAGCAGCCTGCAATAAACTCGTCTGCTCACTGAGCTCAACCCGTCTGGTTGAGTGTGTTATTGCAGGAGCCAGTGTAGCCGCTGCTATAAAGTTGTATTTTTTCAAAGTGTGTCGAGTTTTTGTGTCAAAAGCCACATCTTTGTGTAAAAATGCGAGCAATTTTTATTTAAAAAGCCAAAACTGATTTACTAATTGTGGTTTTGAAAACTCCCACTCAGTCCCACTCCCCTGCTTCTCCACATATCCTTTGACACCCTGACTATTCAGATCTGTTACAGAGTTGTGTTAACCTTTAATTTAATATTAAATAATATTTCTCATTTATAAAAATGTCTTGGTAAAATAAATTACAGAGGTAAAATATTGTACCTATATTCTTGGTGCGTTAGCTTGGATGGTTCAGGGGCACAAGGACAAAGCATTAGCATTTTAAACACACATGGTTCTTGGAGATCGCAGACAGAAGGCAGTTGAGACAAACATGGGTGCTGATTGAAGTTAGAGTCAAGAAGGTGAAAAGGATTTATGATGGTACTTGAGATATTGAAAACAATAGGTGTTAGTTCAGAAGCACCTGTATAAAGTCTGGCCATTTTAGTTCAGAGGAAAGCAGACTTTGTGGAGACAGAAGTGGATTCTTGTCAAAGACCCTTTAGTCCCTTGGTAGAATTTGGTGGGAACTTTAATATTTTATTTCCCATTTTTGCTGGAGGTTCTGTATGTGTTTTCTTTAATATAATATTATACTTTGATTTTGATGAAGTGTTGTATGATATACAGTAGCATTTTATTTTATTGTATATTTTATGCTTAAAAGATATAACGATGACCGTTAGTGTTAGAATAATTTGATCACAATTGATCGAGGAGGTAATAACCCCAGATAGTTTTAAAATTAGTTTATTCTTTTCTCTTTCGCTCTTTCTTTTTTCCCTTTTCTTTGGAGGTTTTCTTTTCAAGGTGGGAGGGAGTGGGTGGGGGGGGGGGGGGAAGGAAAATTATTTTTAAAAAGCATGTATTGATTTTTATATATAGAAATTTTGGCTCAAGATGTAATTTTTTACATGTCCCAATAAAATTAAAAAAGACCCTTTAGTCCCAAACATTAGTTCATCACAGATGGCTGTCAATCTCTGCCATGAATACACCCAACGACATGGCCTCCGCAGGTGCCTCTGGCAGTAAATTCCAGAGCTTCTCTGCACTCTGGCTGAAGAAATTCCTCCCCATTGAAATGGGTGCCCTTCAATCCTGAAATTGTGCCCTTTTTCCCACTCCCCTATCCTGGGAAACAACTTCGCCGCATTTACTCTGCGCGGGCCTTTCAACTTTCATCATGTTCCTGTGGTTCCCCATCATTGTTCTGAACTCCAAGGAGTCCAGTGCAAGAGCTGTCAGATATTCCTCATCTGCTCATCCCTACATTCCAGGAATCATTCTTGTAAATCTTTTCTGAACCCTCCCCTATTCTTTTTGAAATAATGTGCCAAAAACTGTGCCCCGAACTTCATGAGGCCTCTTTAGTGTCTTACACAGTAAATCCTCAATATCACATCCCTGCTCTTGAGTCCTATTCCCTCAATAGGAATGTCAATATTGCATTTGCCTTCTTCACCACTGACTCAACCTGAGGTGAACTTTTCTGGTATCCTGCATGAGGATTCCCAATTCCTTTTCCACCTCCGAATTCTGATTTTTTTCCACACCCAAAAAAAAGCTACATGTTTATGTGCAACATTTTAGTATTAAAAACAATGTCTGTCTTGCAGAAAGTATGTGAAGTTTTCCAACTGCGAGACACAACCTTAGTTTTCAAGGTGAGTGGATACAATGTCCAAGGTGGTTCCTTGCTGGATGTGTGTGGAGAATCTTTATTAAATGGCCCTTTTCTCATTTATTGTC
The DNA here is from genome assembly GCF_036971445.1 of Narcine bancroftii. Lineage (NCBI taxonomy): Eukaryota > Metazoa > Chordata > Chondrichthyes > Torpediniformes > Narcinidae > Narcine > Narcine bancroftii. Next base: position 5,080,437 of record NC_091479.1, on the reverse strand, counting down.
ATGAACATGGGTCAGAGAATTTGTTGTTTTGCAGCCACATAACAGATGGATAATTGTTTTAAATGCCATTTTAAAAAATTAGCTTAAAAGAAAAGAAAATGATTTCATCGACACGGAGGCCCCTGGACAGATTCTTGGAGGTGCTGACACCCAGGAATTTGTAGTTCTTGACCGTTTCCACTGCTGTTCCCTCGATGAGGGCTGGTTTGTATTTTTCAGATTTCCCCTTCCTGACGTCCACAATCCATTCTTTAGTTTTGCTAACATTGAGTGCAAGGTTCTTGTGGTGGCACCACTCAACGAGCTGATCTGTCTCCCTCCCATATGATTCCTCATTGCTGTCTGCCAACAACCATGGGGTCACAGGCAAATTTGTAAATGGCATTGGAATTGTGTCCAGTCATGGGAGCGGAGAGAATGGGGTAGTATGGTAGCATTGAGGAATTGTCAGTCTTTCTCACCCTCCGCCTTGGCCCCTCTACCTTGTGCCCTCTACTTTGGCCCCTACACCTCGTGCCTTCTGCCTCCACCCTTTTCAAAGCCGGCATAAAAAGTGTTCAGCTCCTCGAGTGGTGAAGCAGGATGGACTTTTCTGGCCTCAACAAGCCTTGGCTTGTTGGATGCAATGGCCTGCAATCCCTCCCATAGCTGGTGAGTACCTGATTCCTTCTCCAGTTTCCCTTGGAATTGCTTCTATGCAGCTGAGATAGCCTTCTGCAGGTCGTACATGGACTTGACATAGAGATTTGGTTCACGGATCTTAAACGGTATTGTCCTCACCCTCAGCAGGTTGAGAATATTTTGATTCGTACTTGGCTTCTGGTTGGGAAACTCCTGGTTTGTGCACATGGACACACACTCATCCACGCAGGTCTCAAAGTCAATAACAGCCATGGCAGATTCATTCAAGTTTGAGGCAGAGTCCTTGAATATGATCCAGTCACCGATTCAAAGCATTCCTGCAGGTGCCTCCTCCACCTCCCTTGAACATAGTTTCATGGTGTTGCAATCTTAATTCTCCATTCCTTCTCCTCTGTTCTCCCCCCCTCCCCATTCTAGCTAGGTTGTGGATTTATGGAATTCATTGCCACAAACAGTTGTGGAGAGGTGGGATAATTGAGGGAGTTTAAGGGGAGATTGATTCGTGTCTAATTAGTTGGGGTATCAAGGGATCTGGGGAAAGGCTGGAATTTGGAACTAGATGTTAGAATGGTTGAGCTCAGGGTATATTTGTGGAACAGACTTGATGGGCATAATGGCCTATGCCTATTCCTTTATCTTGAGGTCTTGTGATTTTTATCTTTCGCTTCCTTGCTGATGCAGACATGCTATTTGGATGAAGTGGAAAGATAAAAGCCCGGCCCTACTTTTGCACAACGGCTGAGGGATGTCAGGTCCTGTTTAAATTGGGGAGAATTAGATTCGCAATTAATGATTTAAACATGAGATTCCAAATGTTATGGGGCCTGTTCATCTCCAGGTTCAGTGTTAATACAGAACGTGGGCTCAGTGTTACCCCCCCCCCCCCCCAAACCTTCACAGCAACGTTGTTTTGTCAACATTAACTTTCAATCTTGTTTTGGGGCCGGGGGTTAACATTTTAAATCTAGATTTATTATTTTTTTCTGTGGCACACTCCATAATTCAGAATCAGGGTTTATTATCTGAACAGGTCATGAAATTCTGAGTTTTGCGGCAGCGTCAGTGCAGACATTCATATCATAACCGTCTGACATTACTGTAAAAATTGCATCACTAGATGGCATTGGAATTGTGCCTGGCCACACAGTCATAGGTGCATAATGAGGAGAGCAGTGGGCTAAACACATATCCTTGGAGTCCACCTGTGTTGATGGTTAGTGAGGAGGAGATGTTGTTTCCAATTTGTACTGACTGTGGTCTTCCCATGAGAAAGTCAAGGCTCCAGTTGCAGAGGTGTGGACAGAGGCCTAGAGTTTGTAGCTTCTCGACCAGCACTGAGGGAATAATGGTTTTGAAGGACGAGCTGTCATCGTTGAAGAGCACGGGATAAGGGGAAAAGGTAGGGAGGTGGAGTTGAGGCAATGATCAGATCATCCATGATCTTATTGAATGCTGGAGCAGGCTTGACAGGCTGGAGGGCCTACTCTTTCTCCAATTTTTTAATGTTCTTAACAGAGAAACATCAGGGTATGGGGACTGACATGGTGAATGTTGGGGAGGGTCATTGCACAGAGGGACCTCAGGCTACAGGGACCGATATGGTGGATGGTGGGGAGTGTTGACCAACAGACACATTGAGGTACGGGGACCAACATGGCGAATGGTGGGGAATGTCATGGAACAAAGAGACCTCAGCATTCGGGGCTAACACGGTGAAGTGGGGAATGTTGTCATACAGAGAGACCTTGGGGTGTGGGGACTGACATGGTGAACAATGGGGAATATAGAAATGAGAGACCTCAGGGTATGGGTACTGACACTGTCAATGGTGGGGAGTGTTGTAGAATAGAGATATTTCAGAGTATGGTACTGACACAAGGAACCACACCACCCAGGCTATGCCCTCTTCACACTGCTACCATCAGAGAGGTGCAGGAGCCTGAAGACGAGCTCCCTGTGACAAGAGCAGCTTCTCCCCCTCTGCCAACAGACTTCTGAAAGGACAATGAACCATAGACATGACTTCACTTTCCCTTTTTTTTTGCACTGATTTATTTATTTTTAAAAGTAATTTTATACCAATATTTGCAGTGTAACACTGCCACAAATTTCATGGCATGTTCATGAAAATAGATTGTGATTCAGCTTCATGAAGTGCCTGCCCACTCTCTCCCTGTGGAACTGAATCTTTGTCTCCTAAACATTTTACTTCTCTCCACTCCATTCTTTCCCTGTCTTTTCCCATGAATTCCCACTGTGAGAGATGAGTAAAACTAATATGAAAATATGAGAGATGAAGAAAGCTAGTATGGATATATGTGTAATGAATAAAGCCAGTATGAATAGGATAAGGGTAGATTATAGAATGTAGGAAAAGTAAAGTTAGTCTGAATAAGATAAGGGTCTTCTAGCCTTAGACAGAATTAGCAAGTTCTGCATATAAGAGTTAGTAGCCTTGAGAGTCGGGAAGGTGTGAATAAGGACAAAGGCAGGTTTGTGAATAAGGACAATGACATGATGGGACACCGACAGGATATCCCCTGGTCCTCCAAGTTCACAGAAATAGGACGTAGGCAGACAGGATTGCCTAATGCCAAACTCATCCAGGAGGCAGAAGAATGGAAGGGGGAGGGTACTTCTATACTGAAATAAACTGTATAAAAGTTGGGTGAGCCCCAGTGTATGTGTGTATTCCCAGGGTAAGGGGAAGCACCCAACTTTGCATTGTTGTATTATAAATGTTCTTTGTTCTCAATTTTTCTCTCGAGCAATTTCTGTGAAGGTACTTCTGTTTCTCACAAATGGGGGTTCGTCCAGGATCCCACTCCCTCCACTGACAGAGTGCCCGACGACGAGGGTAGGTGCACCCCGGCTGATTCAGCTGGACTCACGGACGACGGGTGACTAGTCAGTGGATGAAATGAGTGATATCCGAGAAGAGGCATTGAGAACAAACGACGGGAGGACGTTAAGGAAACGCGCCAGGAATAGCTACTGGATCCCGGTAAGAGGAATTTTACTTACCTTTTAGTATGGGAGGTGTGAGTAGCAAGGGAAATAGTCCTAAGGAAGGACGGGACGATCAGATAACTAAGCAAAGTCCGTTAGGATTAATGCTATCTGATTGGGGTGCGGGGAGAACCCAGGGGAAAGACAAACAGACTGTGGTCAGGTATTTCTGTCTGGAATGGGTTAAAAAGCCAATAAAAGGGAATTCGGTATATTGGCCAAAGTTCGGATCCGATGAGGACTGGATGTGTCAGGCATTGAACATCTGGCTCTATCAAAATCAAAGAGATAATATTGAGAGCAGAGAATATACAGCCTGCTGGCTCAGTGGATCGGTTGATCAACTGGTTTTGAATGAAAAGGAATGTAAGGACAAGAAGGATGAGGAACCTTTTGTCCCTGAAACACAAGGATGGGATGTGTTATATTCCCTTCCTCCAACTTATGCTCCTTCTATGCCAGCTCCTATCTTTCCCCTCTCTCCTATGCTCTACCCTTCTTTACCTTCCCCTCCTCCCCCACAGCTAAAGAAAGGAGAAGAAAGTAGGGGTGGTATGATGACCCGTTCAAAAAGTACTAGATTACCACCTCAATTGACAAGAGAGGGAGGAAACTTTGATTCAGAACAGTGTGAGACCCTCCGGGAGGGAAGGGCATAACCCTTTGATTCATTTCCCAGAGAGCAGGAACCTAGACATTATAAAGGAGAGGATAAGCCAGAAATTAACTGGATGAGACCTTTACGGGAAGTTCCCGTAGGAGGGGGGTCTTGGTTTCGTAAATGTGCCCCTGACTAGTACGGAGGTGAGTAACGTTAAGAGAGAAATGACCTCCCTGATAGAGGATCCTCAGGGATGTGCCGAACAATTAGATCAATTTTTGGGACCAAATATATATACATGGGATGAGTTAACATCAATCGTTAGGGCTCTGTTCACTTTGGATGAACGTGGAATGACTCGCCAGGCAGGGATTAGAGTCTGGGATAGGGAACACCAAGGGGGACCAGAGGCGATACCTGGAGTACTTAAATTCCCCCTGGCAAAGCCAAATTGGGATAAGAATACCAATGATGGTCGCACATTAATGGAGGAATATAGGGTTAATCTGATAAAAGGAATCAAGAAATCTGTTCCAAAGGGACAGAATTTTAAGAAAGCATTTGAGGTTCCCCAAGGTCCCGAGGAGACCCCCTCTGCATTTCTGAATAGATTGCATACGGCCAGACAGCAATATGGAGGTCTGGATATAGAATCCCCAGCGGGTGAACAATTGGTATTAACGGGCTTTGTTACAAATTCAGCCCCAGACATTAGAAGGAAATTGTAGAAGACTGAGAATTGGCATGAACAGGGAATAACACAGCTTTTACAGATCGCACAAAGGGCATCCATCCAGAGGTCTGAAGATAAACAGAAAGGTAAGGCTAAGATTTGGATGCAGGCAGTCAAGGAAGTCATGGAGGGACAGCAAGGAAAGGGTACGGGCTGTGTGCCAGCTCCTGGACATTGGGAGGAGCTCCGGGAGTGGGAGAGTAGAGACCAGAGGAGGGGCAAGAGTAGAGGGGAATTCCGGGGATGAGGACCGTTCCTGGGACCTCGTGGTAATCCCGGTAGGAATTGGGAAACAGGAGCATTAGTTTGCTACCATTGTAAAAAGGAGGGACATTTTAAGAGAGAATATCCAATGCGAGCCAGGGAGACGCGATCTTACGCACTGATGGAAGCAGATTATGAATAGGGGGGGTCACGGTTCTCAGTCAATACACACCGTGGGGCTGCACGGAGAACCATTGGTAAATTAAAGCATAGGACCCCACGGTGACGAGATGACTTTTCTAGTAGATTCTGGGGCAGCCCGGTCTAGTATTTTACAATGGCCCGAGGGTGTTAAAACAGAAGGGACAATGATGATTTCGGGAGTGGGAGGAAGAGATTTTACGGTCCCTATACTAAAGAAAGTAAGGATACAAATGGGAGAAAAGATAATAACAGAGGATATTTTACTAGTTCCCCAAGCTGGAGTTTGCTTGTTGGGATGGGATTTACAAGACCAATTGGGTATCGGTACCAGACCACAGGGATCAGGTATCGGGGTTCAATTGTATGTATTAACCGAGGAGGATCAGGAACTAATAAATCCTGGAGTATGGGCAAAAAGAGGCAATAGAAGAGTGTTAGATATTCCTCCCCTGCAAGTTACTTTAAAAGATCCTGAGCAAGTAATTAGACGAAAGCAGTATCCAATTCCGATGGCTGGCCAAAAGGGGCTGCAGCCAGTAATTGACCAGTTGGTAAAAGATGGTATACTTGAACCTTGTATGTCACCTTTTAACACCCCAGTTTTGCCTGTCCAGAAACCAGATGGTGTGGCCACCGGAGTACTAACACAAGAGAGGGCAGGCTGTAGACAGCCAGTTGCTTTTCTGTCAAAAGTTTTAGACCCTGTTTGTCGTGGTTGGCCAGAATGTGTGAAAGCCATTGCAGCCACTGCTATTTTAGTTGAGGAAGGACGAAAGATTACGTTTGGTGCCCCGATGATAGTTCACACCCCTCACACAGTCCGCAATATTCTCTTACAAAGTGCTGGAAGGTGGCTTACAGACTCTAGAATTTTAAAATATGAAGCGATCCTAATGGATAGGGATGATTTGACCCTGATTACGAATAAAGAACAGAATCCAGCAGCTTTCTTGGTTTCTCCAAATTCTGACAATACCATAAATGATTTAGAGCATGTATGTTTAGAGGTAAACCAAAATTAGAGAGGATTTAAGTGATGAGCCTTTACAGGAGGGTGAAAGGTGGTTTATTGATGGATCTTCCCGTTGCATTGATGGCACTCGTTATAGTGGGCATAGTGTAGTGGATGGGAAGGAAGGAGTAGTGATTGAAGCCGGTCGCCTTCCTGGTCATTGGTCAGCACAATCTTGTGAATTGTATGCCCTCTGTAGAGCTCTCCAGGGTCTAGAGAACAAGGTGGGCACGATCTACACAGACTCAAAGTAGGCTTTTGGTGTAGTGCACACCTTTGGGAAGATCTGGAAAGAGCGGGGAATGATAACTGGGAAAGGACAAAAGTTGATCCATGAAAACTTAATTGTCCAATCTCTAGATGCTCTTACATTACCTGAGAAGATAGCTGTAGTTCATGTACGGGGCTATCAAAGTGGTGACAGTCCTGAAGCACAGGGGAACAGACAGGCAGATGCAGCTGCCAAACAGGCTGCGCTCATGGAGAAAATAGACATGCAGCTGTTATTGCCCACCCCACATGAGGTTCAAAAGATTCCCATCTTTTCACGGGAAGAGGAGGTTTACATGAAGGACCAGGGAATGCGTCAAACTGCTGATGGGTTGTGGTGGACAGCAGAAGGTCGCCAAGTGCTGAACAAAGCCTTGGCTCGGCAAATTATTGATCAGCTCCACCAGCAGACACACTGGGGAACACAGGCACTTGTGCATACTTTTGTATGGTATTTTCATTACTCGGGAATATACACTATAGCCAAGCAAAGTACTCAGGGTTGTCCAATCTGTCAGAGAGTAAATAAGAAAGTTATGCGCCAGGTAATGACTGGCGGTCGCGATATAACGGGTACAAATTGACTTTACGGAATTACCTAAGATAGGGGTTTACAAATACTTCCTGGTGATGGTAGATCATTTAACACGATGGGTTGAGGCTTTCCCGACCCCTAATGATCGTGCCAGCACCGTTATCAGGATACTACTGGAGTCTGTGATTCCACGATATGGTATGATTCAAACCATTGACTCAGATCGAGGTACACATTTTACCTCTCAGGTACTCCAGGGTGTGTGTAAAATACTGGGAATAGATGGGCAGCTACATACCCCATGGCACCCACAGAGCTCAGGCCGTGTTGAACGACCTTGAAAAATCAGCTCACTCGACTTCATGAGGAAACTGGTCTCTCCTGGATTAAATGCTTACCCTTAGCTTTAATCAGGACTCGCACAGCCCCTCGTAAGGACCTTGCTGTCTCACCATATGAAATGATGTTTGGTCTTCCTTACATGGGATTCCACACTGATACCCCTACCCCTGAGGCTAATGACCAGTACATATCTAAATATTTACAGGGACTTTCTACTTCTCTCCGTGGCTTACGACAGAAGGGTTTATTAGCTCAAAACCCACCCCTGGACTATCCTATTCATTCTATTAAACCTGGGGATTGGGTTTATGTAAATGCATGGCAAGATCACCCACTAAAACCTGTCTGGGATGGCCCCTATTGTGTACTTTTGATTACAGACACTGCTGTGCGAACGAAAGAAAGGGGATGGAGCCACATCCAACGAATTAAATGAGCTGTTGATCCACGGATTAACGACATTGATAATCTACCCTCCACCTGGCGTGCAGTCCCTCATCCTTCTGATCTAAAAGTTACACTACGCCGGGAAAAAGTGCCGTAATGCTGTTTTTACGATTTGTTGTTATATTTACTTGTTGGTTCCCAATTTTTGGGAAATCACCAAATTGCTCACGATGTATTAAGTCCTTCTGGAACAGGGGCAGCAGAGGTGACAATTATTTACCTTTAGAATGTAGACAGGGCGCAGGTATAGAGTATAATCATAGTTAGGGTATGGGTTAAAATAGGATCCCAACATGGACCAGGGGAACAGAACGGCCCTAGGGGAGTAGATTTGATTTGTATTTCGGCCTCTACGGGTATTAAAAAGAAGAGTTTTAAAGAGATAGCACAAAGAAGATGGTGGGACAATGACAGACAGAATGTTAGTCAGGATTGGACATGTAGCAGAGATAGAGTGAATACATATGCTAATGTTCACAGACAGGCTGCAACTCACAGGTAAAGTGACAAGAAACACCCCTCCCCAACTTGGTCTCCTGTAAAGCATCCTTTGGGTCACACAGACATTCGGAATGTTAAGCACCACCTCGGTAAGGGGAGTTCCAGCTGTAAATGACGTAACTGCACCAGAACACCACAGCTGCTTGGCATTTAAATCATTTAATCAGACTCCAGGCAGCCTTAGAGATCATCACCGAACAGACAGCGATGGCCCTGAATTTATGGGCTGAAGAAAGACGACAGATACGAGCCACAGTTCAACAAAACCACCTGGCTCTCGATGACTCGTTGGCTGCTGAAGGCAGCGTTTGTGAAAGACTGTTTTTTAAAATTTATTAATTTTTTTATTTTTCACACCATAAACCACATTAACCATGATACACACTTTTTCCTTTTCAAACATAAACAGTGCCATTTTCTCTTTCCCCCCCTCCCTCCTCCCATCCCACCCTCCCTACCTCCCCCTCCCGTCCATTTAAAGTACAAAATCTAGGATACATTAAACCAGTCAAACAATGTTGTCATTCAATAAAAATAAACAAGAAATTCCACTGAGTCAATTCTTTTCATTTCCTTCTCCTTCCGTTAATTTAGGTAGTGAATGTCCCCGGTAGGTTTTCGCTATTGTGTTTCATGTAAGGCTCCCATATTTGTTCAAATATTTCAATATTATTTCTTAAACTATATGTTATTTTTTCCAATGGAATACATTTATTCATTTCTATATACCATTGTTGTATTTTCAAATTATCTTCCAATTTCCAGGTTGACATAATACATTTTTTTGCTACGGCTAGAGCTATCTTAACAAATCTTTTTTGTGCTCCATCCAAATCAATTCCAAATTCTTTGTTTTTTATGTTACTTAGGAGGAAGATCTCTGGATTCTTTGGTATATTGTTTTCTGTAATTTTATTTAATATTTGGTTTAGATCTTCCCAAAATTTTTTTACTTTCTCACATGTCCAGATTGCATAAATTGTTGTTCCCATTTCTTTTTTACATCGAAAACATCTATCAGATACTGTTGGGTCCCATTTATTTAACTTTTGAGGTGTAATGTATAGCCTGTGTATCCAGTTATATTGTATCATACGTAACCTCGTATTTATTGTATTTCTCATCGTTCCAGAACATAACTTCTCCCATGTTTCCTTTTTATCTTTATATTTAAATCTTGTTCCCATTTTTGTTTAGTTTTACCATTTGTTTCCTCCTTCTCCTTTTCTTGCAGTTTAATATACATATTTGTTATAAATCTTTTGATTATCATTGTATCTGTAATCACATATTCAAAGTTACTTCCCTCTGGTAAACTCAGACTGCTTCCTAATTTGTCCTTCAAGTAGGATCTCAATTGGTAATAGGCCAGCACTGTATCTTGAGTTATATTGTATTTATCTTTCATTTTTTCAAAGGATAATAATCTAATTCCTGAAAAACAATTTTCTATTCTTTTAATCCCTTTTTTCTCCCATTCTCTAAAGGAAAGGTTATCTATTGTAAAATGGAGTAACTTGTTTTGCATCAATATTAGTTTTGGTAATTGATAACTTGTTTTATTTCTTTCTACATGAATCTTCTTCCAAATATTGAGTAGATGATGTAATACTGGAGAACTTCTATGTTGTACCAATTTTTCATCCCATTTATATAATATGTGTTCAGGTATCTTTTCCCCTATTTTATCTAATTCTAATCTGGTCCAATCTGGCTTTTCCCTTGTTTGATAAAAATCTGATAGGTATCTTAATTGTGCGGCTCTATAATAATTTTTAAACTTTGGCAGTTGTAAACCTCCTTGTTTATACCATTCTGTTAATTTATCTAGTGCTATCCTCGGTTTCCCCCCTTTCCATAAAAATTTCCTTATTATTTTCTTTAACTCCTTGAAGAATTTCTCTGTCAGGTGTATTGGCAATGCCTGAAATAGGTATAATATCTTTGGAAAAATTTTCATTTTAATACAGTTTATCCTTCCTATTAGTGTTAGTGGTAAATCTTTCCAATGCTCTAAATCGTCCTGTAATTTTTTCATTAGCGGATAATAATTGAGTTTATATAGTTGGCCGAGATTTTTATTTATTTTATTGCTTGCATTTGCCATCTAAATGGTGATTCCTTCTTAAATTTTGAGAAATCCGCATTATTCATAGGCATTGTTTCACTTTTATTTACATTAATCTTGTAACCCGACACTTCTCCATATTCCTTCAATTTCTTATATAATTCTTTTATTGATAGTTCTGGTTCTGTTAAGTATACTATAACATCATCCGCATCGCAAATAAACTGATTTTATATTCCTTGTCTTTTATTTTTATCCCTTTTATATTATTTTCTGTTCTTATCAATTCTGCTAGTGGTTCTATAGCTAATGCGAACAATAAAGGTGATAGTGGGCATCCCTGCCGTGTTGACCTGCTTAAGTTAAATTGCTTTGATATATATCCATTTACTTTCACTTTCGCCAATGGTCCCTTATATAATGCTTTAATCCAATTAATATACTTCTCCGGTAAACTGAATTTTTGCAATACTTTGAACAAATAATTCCATTCTACTCTGTCAAAGGCCTTCTCTGCGTCTAAAGCTACTGCTACTGTTGGCGCTTTACTCCCTTCTACTGCATGAATTAAGTTAATAAATTTACAAATATTGTCTGTTGTGCGTCTTTTTTTAATAAATCCAGTTTGGTCTAGATTTACCATTTTCGGTACATGCTCTGCTAATCTGTTTGCTAATAGTTTAGCTATTATCTTATAATCTGTGTTAAGTAAAGATATTGGTCTATATGACGCTGGTGTGAGTGGATCTTTCCCTTGCTTTAGTATTTCTGTAATTATTGCTGTTTTACATAAATCTGGTAAGCTTTTGTGTTTTATCAATCTGGTTGATTACTTCCAGGAGGGGCGGAATTAATAAATCTTTAAATGTTTTATAGAATTCTATTGGGAATCCATCCTCTCCTGGTGTCTTATTATTTGGTAATTTTTTTTATTATCTCTTGTATTTCTACTATTCCAAATGGCTCTGTTAATTTATTTTGTTCCTCTATTTGTAGTTTTGGTAGTTCAGTTTTAGTTAGTAATTCATCTATTTTCCCTTCTTTCCCTTCGTTTTCAGTTCGGTATAATTGTTCATAGAATTCTCTAAAGTTTTCCTTGATCTCTTTTGGATTATATGTAATTTGTTTGTCTTTTTTCCTTGATGCCAATACCATTTTCTTAGCTTGTTCTGTCTTAAGCTGCCATGCTAGAATTTTGTGCGTTTTTCCCCTAGTTCATAATATTTCTGTTTTGTCTTCATTATATTCTTCTCCACCTTATATGTTTGTAGTGTTTCATATTTTATTTTTTTATCTGCCAATTCTCTTCTTTTAGTTGTATCTTCCTTCATTGCTAATTATTTTTCTATATTTACTATTTCCCTTTCCAACTGCTCTGTTTCCTGATTATAGTCCTTTTTCATCTTTGTTACATAACTTATTATTTGCCCTCTAATGAATGCTTTCATTGCATCCCATAGTATAAACTTATCTTTCACTGATTTTGTATTTATTTCAAAATACATTTTAATTTGTCTTTCAATAAATTCTCTAAAATCCTGCCTTTTAAGTAACATGGGGTTTAATCTCCATCTATACATTCTTGGAGGGATGTCCTCTAACTTTACTGTCAATATTAAGGTGAATGGTCCGATAGTATTCTAGCTTTATATTCTGTTTTTTTCACTCTATCTTGCATACGAGCTGATAACAAAAATAGGTCTATTCTTGAGTATGTTTTATGTCTAGCCGAGTAATATGAATATTCCTTTTCCTTTGGGTGTTGTTTCCTCCATATATCCAAAAGTTGCATTTCTTCCATCGATTTAATTATAAATTTGGTTACTTTGTTCTTTCTGTTAATTTTTTCCCAGTTTTGTCCATTTTTGAATCCAAATTCAAGTTGAAATCCCCTCCTATTAATATGTTCCCTTGCGTATCTGCTATCTTCAAAAAGATATCTTGCATAAACTTTTGATCTTCTTCGTTAGGTGAACTAACTCCTCCCCACCCAGCCCCCCCCAGAAAAGATTTCAATTTTCATATGTAACAAAGGTCACTCTTTTAATTCCCTCCTTATTCCCTCTATTCCATTTCCCTCCCTTATTAATTCTTGTCTATACTCTATATATTTTCCTCTAAATATGGATACATTCATGTATGCACACTATATATATATATACACACATATACCTCTTTACCCACATACATATAGATCGTGGTCATTTTTACTCTTATTACATGTCTTCATCTCTCTGCTTGTTTTGTAGTTGTTCTGCAAATTTCCTTCCTTCCTCTGGATCCGAGAATAGTCTTTTTCCATAAGATCGTTTTCGCTGTATTGAACTCCTTCCACTTCTTCAGGAGTTCGAAACTTATGTGTCTTTTTAGTTCACAGTCTTTTGTACTCTCGTTACACGTCTTCATCTCTCAGTCTATTTTGTAATTGTTCTGCAAATTTTCGTGCTTCCTCTGGATCCGAGAATAGTCTGTTTTGCTGTCCTGGAATAAATATTTTCAATACCGCTGGATGCTTTAGTATAAATTTATACCCTTTCTTCCATAAAATCGCCTTTGCTGTATTGAACTCCTTTCTCTTCTTCAGGAGTTCAAAACTTATATCTGGATAAATAAAGATTTTTCGCCCTTTGTACTCCAGTGGCTTGTTGTCCTCTCTTACTTTCTCCATTGTTTTCTCCAGTACCTTTTCTCTTGTAGTATATCTTAGGAATTTTACTAAAATAGACCTTGGCTTTTGTTGTGGTTGTGGTTTAAAGGCTAATGCTCTATGTGCCCTTTCTATTTCCATTTCTTGCTGTAGTTCCGGACATCCTAAGATCCTGGGGATCCAATCTTTTATAAACTCTCTCATATTCTTGCCTTCTTCATCTTCCTTAAGGCCCACTATCTTTATGTTATTTCTTCTGTTATAATTTTCCATTATATCTATTTTCTGAGCTAACCGCTCTTGTGTCTCTTTAACTTTTTTATTAGATTCCTCTAATTTCTTTTTATATAACCCTAACCCTAACCCTAATGTGGAGGGTTATGGGCATTTTGCAGGGAGGTGGGACTAGAAAGGGGTGTTTGGTTCGGTGCGGACTAGAAGGGCCTAATGGCCTGTTTCCGTGCTGTAATTGTTATGTTATTATGTTATGTTATGTTAAGTCCTCTACCTCCATTTCTACTGCTGCTTCTCGTTCTTCCACCTTGTCCATTCTTTTTCCTATTTCTGATAAGGTCATATCTATTTTATTCACTTTCTCTTCTGCATTGTTTATTCTTCTTCTTAAATCACTAAATTCTTGTGCTTGCCATTCTTTAAATGAATCCATGTATTCTTTAATAAGAGAAAGTATATCCATTGTCTTGCCTTTCCCTTCTTCTTCCATTTCACTGTCCTCTTCCTCTTCCTCTTCTTCTTCCTCTGGGTTGGCCATCTGTTGTTTCTTTGTTGCCCTTTCCTTCTCTTCTTTCTTGTTTTCGTTGTCTTCTATGTTCTCTTCTTGCTGCTGCTGTTCTGCAGCTGTCGTTGCCGGCTGTGGAGATCGACTCCCCAGCTGGTCGCCCCTCCCGTCGGTGTGTTGTTTTGCATGCGCGAAGAGTCGCGCATGCGCGGTTGCGCACTTTTACTCGGCTCAGCGAGCCATTTTTGTAGTCCACTTCCTACCGACCTGAGGGAGCGGGTTTCTCTCTCCACTGCGGACCTCTTCGAACAGGTAAGGCCTTCTCCTTCTTCTTCCGTTGTCTTCTCTTCCTCTCTTCTTACCGTTCGTTTCGATTTTTCTTTTTTCGTTGCCATCTTCTTTCCACCTTTATACTCACTTTACTTTAATTTTTATTTTTGTGCCTTTGTGTTTTCCTTTATTTTTTTCTACTTTTCTGGAGAGGGCTGGAGTTCACCGACCGGCCACTACTCCATCACGTGACTTCCCGAAAGACTGGTTAATGACAATGCTCACAATGGTCAGGTGGTAAAAGACACTTCTTCAGGAGTTCAAAAATCTTCCCATGCCCAGGTTCAGACTTGGCAACCTTGGTCCAGTGTGGGATGGACTAGACTTTTTATTGGTAACTGGAGTTTGATACCACAGCCCTTATAGCAGCTGGACTCACTATTCTGGCCATTATGGTACTCCCCTGCCTTAAGACTTGTGTGCAGTATTTAATTCAACTGACCCCTTGTTAGATCACTATAACCCAAAGGATGTATGTTTCCCAAATTCTGTCTGATGATGCTGAGACTGCAGTTCGTTTACTGACTCGCTGGGAAAAAAAAACCAAGTTTACAAGTAATACATTCCAGTTGAGAATTCAGGAAGCGTAGCTAAAAAAAAGTAAGGATTGTGAGAGATGAGTAAAACTAATATGAAAATATGAGAGATGAAGAAAGCTAGTATGGATATATGTGTGATGAATAAAGCCAGTATGAATAGGATAAGGGTAGATAATAGAATGTAGGAAGTAAAGTTAGTCTGAATAAGATAAGGGTCTTCTAGCCTTAGACAGAATTAGCAAGTTCTGCATATAACAGTTAGTAAGCCCTGAGGGTTGGGAAGGTGCGAATAAGGACAAAGGCAGGTTTGTGAATAAGGACAATAAGGACAATAGCTGTGTTTATACTAAGGACATCTCGCATCTCCCCGCATCACCTCGAATCACCGCGATTTTTTTTCCGCTCGCATCACCGCGCATTTTTGGACTACCTGAACTATTTCTACCGAGTGATTGAATACGCAGTGATGCAGGGCGATGCGAGGTGACCAGGAAGTCCGATGAGCAATTGAAAACCGCGGGTGAAAAATCGCGACTTCCAGTGAGTCACCCGCGGTGTTTCCACTGCGAGGTCATCCTTCGCATCACCCCGCATCGACCACCTCAAATGTAGGATGCCAGAGCACCTTGAATTGCCGCACATCGGCCACAACCGGATGTGTTTACAGTGCGGCCAGATTCGAGGTGTCACCGCGTATCACTGCGCTTCACCTCGCATTACCTCACATCACCGTGCTTTTCCTGGCTCAGTAGAAACACCCCCAATGACATGATGGGACACAGACAGGATACCCCCTGGTCCTTCAAGTTCACAGAAACAGGACGTAGGCAGACAGGATTGCCTAATGCCAAACTCATCCAGGAGGCAGAAGAATGTAAGGGGGAGGGTACTTCTATACTGAAATAAACTGTATAAAAGTTGGGTGAGCCCCAGTGTATGTGTGTATTTCCAGGGTAAGGGGAAGCACCCAACTTTGCATTGTTGTATCATAAATGTTCTTTGTTCTCAATTTTTGTCTCGAGCAATTTCTGTGAAGGTACTTCTGTTTCTCACACCACCCTCTATTTCAGTTTGAACCCTCACTCCCCCAATCGCCCCAGGAAAAACACATCCCAAGGATATTGATCTGAGAATCTTTATGCCTGTAAGTGCAATAACTTCAGGGGGGGGGGCATGGTTGACGGAGCAGTTAGAGCAACACCTTTGCAGCACCAGCAATCGGGACTGGGGTCTTCACACGAAAACCCGCCATGTTTGAACTCGCACTGTCTATAAGGAGTTTGCATGTTTTCCCTGTGCAAAATTGCTTTAAATTATATTTTGAAAAATTAGTTTAAAAATAAAGAGAAAGTGATTGCATCAACACAGAGGCCCCTGGACAGATCATCGGAGGTGCTGACACCCAGGAATTGTAGTTCTTGACTGTTTCCACTGCTGTTCCTTCGATGAGGACTGATTTGTATTTTCTAGATTTCCCCTTCTTGAAGTCCACAATCAGTTCCTTCGTTTTGCTAATGTTGAGCACAAGGTTGTTGTTGTAGCACCAGTCAACAAGCTGATCTGTCTGCCTCCTGTTCAGTTCCTCATTGCCATCTGTGGTTCTCAGAAACAGTATCAGGATTTGATTTTCATGAACAAGTCATGAAATTGTGTTCTACAGCACCATCACAGTTGCGAACATTCCTATTTCAACCATCTTGCAACATGAATATGAAAATAATGATGCATGAAAAGTAAGGCAGTGTCTTTGGTTCGTTGATTATTCAGAGGGGGAAGAAGCTGTCCTTGTGTTACTGAGTGCTCGACTTTGAGCTGCTGTACCTTTTCCCTGATGGTAGCAGAGTGAAGAGGGCATGGCCTGGGTGGTGGGGTCTTTGAGGTGAGCAGCTGCTTTTAGACACTGCATCATGTCGATGTCCTTCATGGAGTGAAGTCTGGTGCCTGTGATGTCACAGGCCAAGTTAACAACACTCTGATACATGGATACAAGGAAAATAGAGGGTTATGAAGTGTGAGATTGGGAAGATTCAATTTGTGGAGTAGGTTTAGGTAGGTTTGAGGTCAGTTGGCCATTTCAAACTTGCTAAAACAGAAGACGTGCAGGGTCAGCATAAGAAACTCAGGGGGGAAGACAGGTGCAATTGTCACACTTCCCCCTCGTCACACCTGCATGCGAGAAGAAATGTGGCTGTCCACAGGTAAGTGCCCTTTTTTCCCCTTAATTTGTCCTCCATTTGGAGGTGTCAAGCTGCCACCCGGATGTCTGGCTAACCTAGTAGGGCCAACACCCCCAAATGGAGAACAAATTAATGTTTGGCTTGAGTTGGTACCAGATGGAGGACAGAGGGCTCAAAATTGGACTGTGGCTTAAAACCAGACATCTGGCCTCCCTAATTAGGACACTAATACCCCTGAACAAAATGCCCTGCAAAATATAGTGGACACAGCCCAGGACCATGGAGAACATCTACAGGGAATGCTACCGTCTGAGAGCAACAGTGATCGTCAAAGACCCACATCACCCAGCACACTCTCTTCTTGCTGCTGCCATCAGGAAAGAGGTATCGGTGCCACAAGACTCACCCCACCAGTTCAGGAATAGCTGCTCCCCCTCCACCATCAGACTCAATCAGATGGCATTTTTATACAGAAACTGGAATCATTCGGAAAGAAATTGGGATATTTCAGAATATCCCAATGTGGTTGTTTACACAGGAGCACTTTTACACAGCCAGTGTTATGGAGTTTGTCAGAGGGGGAACGTCATTCATTAGGCCTGTTTCTTACAGAGTGGCTGCGGTCATTTTACACTGCAGCCGCTCTGTAAAAATATGTAGGGGTCCCAATGGATAAATTACAGTATGGAATTCACATGAAAAAAATCTCATCTCGACATGTTCACACTGCAGCTGTGGAAAAGTGACTCAGGACTCATTTAAGGACTCCTACTGTTGCACTTTGAATTTTTTTCCCTCTGTATTCCAGTTTGTTCACGTTTATTTGTCTGCATATGCACATTGACTTTTTTGCACTTCCAATAATCGGGGTTGTTTGTGGAAGAAGGGCAATTGTCTCCTCCAAATGCTGGAAAGACCAGCTGAATTCCTTCATCATTTTGGGTGTTTATTACAAACAAACCACTCGCAAGACACATTTTTTTCAAGTCACACCCATGGCCATCTTTGGAAAACTATGACGGACTCCTGTCTCATGCTGTGAATCACACCTCCAACACTTCAAACCATTGTGAGAAACAGAAGCACCTTCACAGATTTTGCTTGAGACAAAAATTGAGAACGAAGAACATTTATTGTACAACAGTGCAAAGTTGGGTGCTTCCCCTTACCATGGGAATACACACATACACTGGGGCTCACCCAACTTTTATACAGTTCATTTCAGCGTAGAGAACCCCCCCCCCCCCCCCCCCACCGCCTTAACATTCTTCTGCCTCCTGGATTGGTTTGGCATTTGGTAATTCTGTCTGCCTACGTGCAGTTTCTGTAAACTTGGAAGACCATGGGGTATCCTGTCTGGGTCCCATCATGTCATTGACCTTATTCATGAATCTGCCTTTGTCCTTATTCACACATCACAACGGGACTTACTAATCTATATCAGAACTTGTTAGTTCTTTTTATCTCTATAAGACCTTTCTTCTATTATACTTACATAACCCTTCCTCACATCACACTCTTATCGGAATTCATCCCTATTCAGCACTTACTTAACTTCCTCTAGTCCAGTCCAGTATTCCTTATTTTATTCATACTAACTTTACTTCCTATAATCTATTATCTCTCACAATCCCCACTTTTTCTTTAGCTACGCTGAGTAAATGCTCAACTGGAAACTTGGTCTTTTTCCCAGCGAGTCAGTAAACGAACTGTAATCTCAGCATCATCAGACAGAGTTTGGGAAACATACATCCTTTGGGTTGTAGAGATCTGACGAAGGGTCCGTTGAATTAAACACTGCACACAAGTCATTAGGCAGGGAAATTTCATGATGGCTAAAGTAATGAGTCCAACTGCTATAAGGGCTGTGAGTATTCACCTCCAGTCACCAGTAAAAAGTTCAACCGCCTGACCATTGTGACCGTTGTCATCAATTGATCTTCCACAAACGCTGCCCTCAGCAGCTAACAAGTAATCGAGAGCCAGGTGGTTTTGATAAGCTGTAGCTCGTATCTGACGTGGTTCTTCAGCCAATAAATCCAAGGCTATCGCTGTCTATTTGGTGATAATCTTCAAAACTGCCTGGAGTCTGGTTAAACGGTTTAAATGCCAAACAGCTGTGGTAGTCTGGAGCAGTCTGAGCTGTTTACAACTCGAATCGCCCTTATAGTGATTACCTTTATCCTTGCCTTTAGCCTTCCCTTTAGCCTTCCGAATGCATTCGTGACCTAAAGGATGATTTACAAGGTGCCAAGTTGGGGGGGAGCGTTTATTGTTACCTAACCTGTGAGTAGCAGCTTGTCTGTGAGTATTAGCATTTATACCTCCTTCATCCCTACTCCAGGTATAGCCCTGAGCACTCATCTCTTTAATATCTGTAGAGGCCATGACACCAACCCAATCCACTCCCCTAGGGCAGGTCTGTTTCCCTGGTCCATGTTGGGATCCTAAATTAAACCATACTAAATAAGGTACTCCACTATGAATAGACTCTATACCTGTGCCCTGTCTGCATTCTAAAGGTAAACTTGTCCATTCCTCAAAATAATTATCACCTCTGCTGCCCCTATTCCAGGAGGACTTAATACATTGTGTACAATTGGGTGGTTTCCCAAAAATTGGGAACCAGCAGAAAAACAATATAGCAAATAATAAAAATAACATTACAGCACTTTTTCCCGGCGTAGTGTAACTTTCAGACCAGAAGGATGCGAGACAGCACGCCAGGTGGAGGGTGTATTATCAATGTCTTTAGTTTGTGGGTTAGTTTGCTTAATGCGTTGTATGTGAGTCCACCCCATTTCTTTTGTTCGCACTGCAGTGACTGTAATCAGAAGTACACAATAAGGGCCGTCCCATATCGGTTTTAGTTTATGGTCTTGCCACGCTTTTACATATACTCAATCACCAGGTTTAACAGAATGAATAGGATAGTCCCGGGGTGGGTTTTGAGCTAATAAACCCTTCTGTCGTAAGTCATATAGAGAAGTAGAAAGTCCCTGTAAATATTTAGATATGTACTGGTCATTAGCCTCAGGGGTAGGGGTATCAGTGTGGAATCCCATGTAAGGAAGACCAAACATCATTTCATATGGTGAGACAGCAAGGTCCTTACGAGGAGCTGTGCGAGTCCTAATTAAAGCTAAAGGTAATCATTTAATCCAGGAGAGGCCAGTTTCCTCATGAAGTCGAGTGAGTTGATTTTTCAGGGTCTGATTCATCCGTTCAACACAGCCTGAACTCTGGGGGTGCCATGGGGTATGTAACTGCCAATCTATTCCCAGAATTTTACACACACCCTGGAGTACCTGAGAGGTAAAATGTGTACCTCGATCTGAGTCAATGGTTTGAATAATGCCATGACACGGAATAACAGACTCTAGTAATATCCAGATAATGGTGCTAGCACAATCATTAGGGGTCGGGAAAGCCTCAACCCATTGAGTAAAATGATCTACCATCACCAGGAGGTATTTATAAATCCCTATCTTAGGTAATTCTGTGAAGTCAATCTGTAGTCGTTGAAACGGGCGTACGGCTATATTGCGACCGCCAGGCATGACCTGGCGCATGGCTTTCTTATTCACTCGCTGACAGATTGGGCACCCCTGAATACTTTGCTTGGCTATGGTGTATATTCCCGAGCAATTAAAGGACCATACAAAAGCATCAACAAGTGCCTGTGTTCCCCAATATGTCTGCTGGTGGAACTGATCAATAATCTGACAAGCCAAGGCTTTGTTCAGTACTTGGCGTCCCTCTGCCGTCCACCAAAACCCATCGGCAGTTTGACGCATTCCCTGGTCTTTCACATAAACCTCCTCTTCCCGTGAAAAGATAAGAGTCTTTTGAACCTCGTGGGGTGGGGAGTAACAGCTGCATGTCTATTTTTTCTGTGAGTGCAGTCTGTTTGGCAGCTTCATCTGCCCGTCTGTTCCCCTGTGCTTCAGGACTGTCAATAAGTTGATGGCCCCGTACATGAACTACAGCTATCTCCTCAGGTAACATAAGAGCATCTAAGGATTGAACAATTAAGTTTTCATGGATCAACTTTTGTCCTTTCCCAGTTATCATTATTCCCTGCTCTTTCCAAATCTTTCCAAAGATGTGCACTACACCAAAAGCGTACTTTGAGTCGGTATAGATTGTGCCCACCTTTCCCTCTAAACCCTGGAGAGCTCTACAGAGGGCATATAATTCACAGGATTGTGCCGACCAATGACCGCGAAGACGTCCGGCTTCAATCACAATTCCTTCATTTCCATCCACTACACTATACCTGCTATAACGAATGCCGTCAATGCAGCGGGAAGATCCATCAATAAACCATCTTTCACCCTTCTGTAAAGGTTCATCACTTAAACCATCTCTAATTTTTGTCTGTAAATCTATGACTTCTAAACATACATGCTCTAACTCATTGGGGACAGTATCAGAATCTGGAGAAACCAAGAAGGCGGCTGGATTCTGTTCTTTGTTCATAATCAGTGTCAAATCATCCTTATCCATGAGAATCGCATCATACTTTAAAATTCTGGAATCAGTAAGCCACCTTCCGGCACGTTGTAAGAGAATGGTGTGGACTGGGTGAGGGGTATGAACTAACATCAGGGCACCAAACGTAATCTTTCATTCTTGTTCGACTAAAATAGCAGTGGCTGCAATTGCTTGCACACATTCTGGCCAACCACGACAAACGGGATCTAAAATTTTTGACAGAAAGGCAACTGACTGTCTAAAGCCTCTTGCGTTAATACTCCCATGGCCACACCGTCTTTTGCATTGGTATATAGACCAAATGGCTTATTTAGGTCGGGTAAAGCCAAAACTGGGGCACTAATAAGACGCTGTTTCACTGAGGTAAAATCTTTAATCTTCTCCTCCGTCCAGACAACAGTTTCACCCCCTAGAGACACAAGTTTATCATAATGAAATTTGACCAGGCTAGAATAGTTCTCAATCCAAATTCTACAGTATTCTACTAAACCAAGGAATTTTCTAAGTTCTCGAGCACTCTTTGGAGGCGGAATCTGCAGAATACCGCGTGTTCTCTCTGGACTTATCTTCCTAATCCCTTGACTAACCAGATAACCTAAGTATTTAACTTCAGATTGAACAAATTGTAACTTTGACTCGCTCACTCTAAGACCCTTATTGCCTTATTCCACATCATACGTTTTTCCCATGATTAATAAATCATCAACATATTGTATTAATTGACAATTCTCTCTCCGAGGGGCCTCATCTTGTACCTGTTCTAAAACTTGGCCAAACAAATTTGGGGATTCTGTAAAACCCTGGGAAAGGACTGTCCACCGGTATTGATTTTTCCGTCCTGTAAAAGGATTCTCCCACTCAAATGCAAACATGTCCTTACTGTCTATTGCCAACGGACAGGTCCAGAAGGCATCTTTGAGGTCAATTACACTAAACCACTTACTATGGGGATCAATTTTACCCATTATTGTTTAGGGGTTAGGTACGACCGGATAACGGGTGAGAATGATTTTGTTTAACTCCCTTAAATCCTGCACTAATCAATAGGTACCGTCTGGTTTTTGGACAGGTAAAATTGGGGTATTAAAAGGTGACATACAAGGTTCGAGTATACCATCTTTCACCAACTGGTCAATTACTGGCTGCAGCTCCTTTTGGCCAGCCATAGGAATTGGGTACTGTTTTCGTCTAATTACTTGGTCAGGGTCTTTTAAAGTAACTTGCAGGGGAGGAACATCTAACCCTCCTCTATTGCCTCTTTTTTGCCCATACTCTAGGATTTATTAGTTCCCGATCCTCCTCCATCAGCACATAAAATTGAACCCCGATACCTGATCCCTGTGGTCTGGTACCGATAGCCAATTGGTCTTGTAAATCTCTACCCAACAGCCAAACTCCAGCTTGGGGAACTAGTAAAATATCCTCTGTTATTATCTTTTCTCCCATTTGTATCCTTACATTCTTTAGTATAGGGCCCATAAAATCTCTTCCTCCCACTCCCGAAACCAGCACTGTCCCTTCTGTTTTAACACCCTCGGGCCGTTGTAAAATACTAGACTGGGCTGCTCCAGAATCTACTAGAAAAGTCATCTCGTCACCGTGGGGTCCTATGCTTTAATTTACCAATGGTTCTCCGTGCAGCCCCACGGTGTGTATTGACTGAGAACCGTGACCCGCCTATTCATAATCTGCCTCCATCAATGCATAAGATCGCATCTCTCTGGCTCGCATTGGGCATTCCCTCTTAAAGTGTCCCTCCTTTTTATAATAATAGCAAATAATAGCTCTTGTTTCCCAATTTCTTCCAGGGTCTCCACGGGGTCCCAGGGATGGTCGTCATCCCCGGAATTCTCCTCTACCCCTGCCTCTGCTCTGGTCTCTACTTCCCCACTCCTGGCGCTCCTCCCAATGTCCAGGAGCTAGCACACAGTTCCTAACATTTCCCTGCTGTCCCTCCACAACTTCCTTGACTGCCTGCATCCAAATCTTAGACTTTCCTTTCTATTTATCTTCAGACCTCTGGACGGATGCCCTTTGTGCGATCTGTAAAAGCTGAGTTATTCCCTGTTCATACCAATTCTCTGTCTTTTGAAATTTCTTCCTGATATTTGGGGCTGAATTAGTAACAAAGCCCGTCAATACCAACTGTTCACCTGCTGGGGATCCTGTATCCAACCCCCCATATTGCTGTATGGCCGCACGTAATCTATTCAGAAATGCGGAGGGGGTTTCCTCGGGACCTTGGGGAACCTCAAATGCCTTCTTAAAGTTCTGTCCTTTTGGAACCGACTCCTTCATTCCTTTAATTAGATTAACCCTGTACTCATCCATTCACGTGCGACCATCATTAGTAGTCTTATCCCAATTTGGGTTTGCCAGGGGAAATTTAGCTTCCCCAGGTATCGCCTCTGGTCCCCCTTGGTGTTCCCTATCCCAGACTCTAATCCCTGCCTGGCGAATCATTCCACGCTCATCCAAAGTAAACAGAGTCTTAAAGATAGACATTAATTCATCCCAGGTATATATATTAGGTCCCAAAAATTGATCTAATTGTTCTGCACATCCCTGAGGGTCTTCTATCAGAGAGGTCATTTCCTTCTTAAAGTTGCGCACCTCAGTACTAGTCAAAGGCACATTTACAAATCTGAGACCCCCTGCATACCCTCCTAACGGAACCTCTCGTAAAGGTCTCATCCAGTTAATTTCTGGCTTATTCCCCCCCGCCCCCCTCTATGATGTTCTGAATGACCCTCATAATCAAAGTCTCCTCCCTCTCGTGTCAAGTGAGGCGGTAATCTTGTACTCTGTGAGCGGGTCATCATACCACCCCGACTTTCTTTTTCTTTCTCTAACTGTGGAGGAAGAGGGGAAGGTGAAAAAGGGTAAAGCGTAGGTGAGAGAGGAAAGATAGGAGCCGGCACAGGGGAAGCATAAGGTGGAGGAAGGGAATGTAACACATCCCATCCTTGTATTTCAGGGGCAGAGGGTTCCTCATCCTTCTTGTTCTTTCATTCCTTTTCGCTCAAAATCATTTGATCAAATGATCCACTGAGCCAACAGGCTGCATATTCTCTGCTCTCGGTATTACCTCCTTGATTTTGGTAGAGTCAGATGATCAATGCCTGACACATCCGTCCTCATCGGATCCAAACTTTGGCCAATATAACGAACTCCCTTTCATCGGATTCTTAACCCATTCCTGATAACAATACCTGACCATGGTCTGTTTATCCTTCCCACGGGTTTTCCCTGCACCCCAATCAGATAACATTAATCCTAACAGACTATGTTTAGGTATCTGATCTTCCTGTCCTTCTCCAGGACTGTTTCCCTTGCTACTTACTCCTCCCATACTAGCAGGTAAATAAATTCCTCTTACCGGGATCCAGTAGCTATTCCTAGAACGTCCTCCTGTCTTTTGTTCTCAATGCCTCCTCTCGGATATCACTCGCTTCATCCACTGACCAGTCACCCGTTGTTCGGGAGTCTAGCTGAATCAGCTGGGGTGCACCTACCCCCGTCGTCGGGCACTCTGTCAGTGAGGGGAGTGGGATCCCGGACGATCCCCCAATTGTGAGAAACAGAAGTACCTTCACAGATTTTGCTCGAGACAAAAATTGAGAACAAAGAACATTTATTGTACAACAATGCAAAGTTGGGTGCTTCCCCTTACCATGGGAATACACACATATACCGGGGCTCACCCAACTTTTATATAGTTCATTTCAGTGTAGAGAACCCCCCCCCCCCCGCCTTAACATTCTTCTGCCTCCTGGATTGGTTTGGCATTTGGTAATTCTGTCTGCCTACGTGCAGTTTCTGTAAACTTGGAAGACCATGGGGTATCCTGTCTGGGTCCCATCATGTCATTGTCCTTATTCATGAATCTGCCTTTGTCCTTATTCACACATCTCAACCCCCAGGACCTACTAATTCTGCAGAACTTGCTAATTCTTTCTATCACTATAAGACCTTTCTTCTATTGTACTTGCGTAACCCTTCCTCACACTCTTAACGGACTTCATCCCTATTCAGCACTAACTTAACTTCCTCTAGTCTAGTCTAGTATTCCTTATTTCATTCATACTAACTTTACTTCCTATAATCTATTATCTCTCACACCATCATGCAAATCCTGCCTTTGTCAGGTCTGAAACACTGCAGACAATCTTGTTAAATCACAGCCTAGTGATATTTGGGCTTGTTCATTTTAAAGATGTATCCACATCTTAGAGAACACACCTAAATTCATATCTAAAATGAAAGTGCAATGCCAGATTTACAGAGATTGAGAGAGAGAGAGAGTTGGGAGTCAGATCTAGGATTCTCAAACCACTTTCAGGTGCTCTGACACAGATAATGTGCCGGCAGATGCGGCTGGGGGATGTTCGGCTGGGACGTTCGGGTGGCCGTGGAGAAGACTCCTTTCTGTCACCTGAGGGAGAGCCACGTCCGAGTGAATGTGGCTCCTGTGGACGTAGTCACTGCTGTGTTCGCTTCCCCTCTCTTGAGATCTCTTCAGACCTTTAATTTGGACCTATTATTTGTCAACATTTAATTGTGCCAACTTTGGCAGCCTTGCCTGTAGCTGTCAAGGTTCTGAGTTTTGGAAGCAATGTATTTTTTTTTACCGAGTTTTTATTTATGTAATCTAATGCCCCAAAATATTTTTTTAAACAGAATAAATGGTTTGCAATGTTAAAGTCATTAACTAAACGTAAGGTACTGTTGTTAAATTGTTACCTACCTGATGGTGAGAGAAACAATATTTAATAGGATATTAAATATCTTAGAAGGATTGTGTCTTGTGCTACATTCATGATGCTATGTTCAGGTGCAATGGGGAGTGTAGAGGGGGGAGGGGGGAGAGGTGCTCTGAGCCGGAGAATATACCTACCCGAGGAGGGTTAGGTAAGTATTCCTTGGGGCCGGGTTCTCCACTTTCACGTGGCCACCCGACAACCACATTGGGGTAGAATAGGCGGCTTTACAGTCAGGTATTCTGGCCACCTAAAAGCGGCTACAATAATGGAAGGTGACTGGGCAGCAAGACACAGATTAGTGTAATATAATTTTCTGCACCATTTATACCTCACACCACAGAAATTACCTCAATCAAAATCTTAAATATCTGAGATGTGTTTGAGGTGTGGGACAGAAATAGGAAAGTTCTTACATGCAATGTGGCCATGTGAAACCTTTCTGGCAGGATATTACTGAAATATTAACAAGAATAATAGGGGTGGCCTTTGCAGACGACCTGGAGCTGTTAAAGTAGCTTTCGCTGATGCTAAGTAATGTGTTGGAAATGTGTTGTTAATTTTGGGTCCAGTGGCCATAGATTAGTTTCCAATCAATTATGGATAAGTTTGAGGTCTGCTGCAACAGCACCACTCAATCAATGCACCGGACACAGTTAATCAGGAAAGATGTTTATTCAGACTTGTTCCTCTCTTAGGTCTCTTGCCCACAATCTTACCAGAGAGAGGGGGATCTTTTTCTCTTCTATCCATTAGTGACTGGTGTCATCCTCTGTTCTGCTAATATTTCAAAACAGCACTGAGGCCACGTTAAATGTTCCACTTGAAACTCAAACATGTTACAGACTAAACCAAGCCAGTCATCTTTGCTAAAATTAATGATGAGGGAGAAAATGAAGGGAACAGAAAGCAAGGGAGGAACAGGGAGAGGATGCAGAAAATAATGCAGGCTGAATGAGAGGGGAAAGAAACCAGGCTCCAGATGATTAAGGAAGACAAGGTGAAAGAAGGAGACCCTAGGACACTGCCACCCTATGTTGAGAATGAGGACTCAAAAGATTCCTTGTGGGCAAGGCTATCTGCATGTGCTCCCCAGCAGCCACCGTGACCAGTCCTGCATCTCACTTGGTTCAATAAAAGGTGGTTTCAGACTTGGCTCTGATGTAAACAATTTGCTCATTTTAAAACCAACTTTCCTCCCTCCATTGTTGACGGCCGTGACACTGTGCACGAGTGAGGAAGATGGGGTGAAAGACCTTGAACTGAAAGTTACCTGCAGTAATTGGAAACCTGCCTTCCAGAGAGCTTCAATCATGTGAATGTTTCACCAGTTGTTGGACTTTACCAGCAATGAAACAACGTCCCACTCCCACAGTGTTTCCTGTTACTAACTTGGACAGGAGTAAAAAAATGATTCACACAAAGAATTATAAACCAGGGGAAAGATATTCTCTGAAAACAACAAGAAATGTTGTTCATAGCCCACTGTTCTCCCGACAGAAGTCAAAATCCAGTGGGCTTCATGAACTATATCAGATCAACTCAAAACACATACGGAACTAAGCCCCAGATTATTCCCCCACCCCCCCCCCCGTCCTATTAAATGTTGAATCCTGTTGCGTGAAGAAGGAGTTGCCTGGAATGTTAGCCCATCCCAGAAAGCTCACCAGACTTGGACTGCAGATCAACACTTAAGGATGACCAGCCGCAGCTTCATTTAATGCAATGCTTATTTCCCAACCCCCACCCCCCCCCCCCCCCCCCCAGCAAAAATCTTCAGCATTGCTTCATTGAAACTGGTCTAATTCCAAATAAGATCAGCAATGTCTTTTGGACCGAGTACAAAAGAGAGAGAGCTGAGGTACCTTCGAAACCCAGAACCAAATACATGCAACATTCAGTGGCAGCTCTCCTTGCATCTAATCAAGCACTTTTGAGCCACTATGAACTCTTCCCCAAGAGAATTCATCCGACCATCCATGACTGCATTACGGTCAACTCGAAAGCCGAGAGGGGATTTGGTAGAGTATTTAAAATTACAAGAAGGATGGATAGAGTTGATGTGGATAGGCAATTCCATTGCAAGTGGGAGAGATTGAAACAAGAGGTCTTGAGTTAAGAGGCAAAAGTTTGGAAGTAACATGAGGGGGAACTTCTTTACTCAGAATGGTGGTTGAGTGGAGTGAGCTTCCGGGAGAAATAGTGGCGGCAGGGTCCATTTTGTCATTTAAGAGAAAATTGGAGGGGAGGGGAATGCAGAGAGGTGGTACTAGAGGAGAGCATTTAGTTCAGTGCAGACGAGAAGGGCCAAATGACCTGTTTCTGTGCTGTAATTGTTATAGGGGTAAAATGTGTGGCAGTAACTTGGAAGTCCGATGCGCATTTGGGAATGGGTCGATGGCCACACTGAAATAGGTCATTGTATCCCCCTTGAAATAGTTACATCGAATTCACGGAACAAATTTGAATTTCTTTGAAGATTTGGGATGTGTATTTACCAATTGTAGGAATTAAGTTGTAATCACCCAACATGAACCTTCCGACTCCTAAAATCAAGAAAATTAAGATGTTAGATTTTATTTGAAAAGTTTGGTAAATTTTTATAAATACTATCCAGATGTTTTTTCTTTTTTTTCTTTACATCAGCAAAAATTAAATGAAATGATTCTTGCAGTCAAGAGCAAGAGAATTCCCCGCAGCCTCCAAACCAGCCCTTGCCCACAAACACCCCCCCCCCCCCCCATTCTGGGATGAACCCATCAGCAGCGTCCACTTCAGAGACAAACCTCAGGCACAAACATCCCAAAACCATCATCCCAAGACAAGGGGTTAATTTTTTTTAATCACTATGCATTCATTTGATGTTATTTCAAATAAAAAATTAGTTTTTAATGCATATGTGAAATTAAATAATTTTTTAAAAAATAAGATGAATGAAGAATTATTTCAGGAATTATCAATCATCCACTACTCCCATTAACCCCAGACACCAGTACTGAATCAAAAACTAAACTGGCCAGATTGACTGAGTAAACACAGCTAAAATTGGCCAAAAGGTGCTGATGCCATCATTGATTTAAATGCAAGTGACACTGAGGACTGCATTGGGACAGAGATGGTCCATGGACAGCCAATACGGATACTTTGGGGAACAAAGCCCGCACTGCCAGTTGGGATGAATTAGATGATGACATAAGCAAATATTAGACACCACCCCCCCCCCCCCCACAGAGAGACCCAGCCTTGATTTTCATTTTTTATATTGATAGAGAGATCCCAGACATCACCAAATGAACTGAGACCCCACCGCATGTTATCAGTTAAAGGCAACGTATTCCTCTCTAATGGAACTTTTACTACCTCTATTACAGGAAACATCCTCCCTGCCTCATTTGCCTCATTTGCCATTGGAACGTTAGGCTCGCTTGTCGTCACAGGGCCAGAAAACGCTTGAGTCAGAATACTGATCATCGTTCGAGGAGTGACGAAGGAATTTGTGAGCACGATAAGAATCCTGTTTCCCTCTGGTCTGAGATTGGATGGTGAGTCCTCAGCTACACATCCCTGCAACACACTCTCCTTCGCCAACAACTGCCTCACACTCCTATTCACCCCACCAGCTCTGTGCATTCCCCCTAATTCACCTGCGATTTCCCCCCCCCCACAAACCCCTGTTAACCTGCCACCTCCACTGAAGAGTGGGTGAACACACAAACCCCTTGCAGACGGGGCCAGATTTGATCCAGAGTCATTGGTGTTAGAAATTAAAGTACCTTTAAAGAAATTGCTCGAGACAAAAATTGAGAACAAAGAACATTTATTACTACAACAATGCAAAGTTGGGTGCTTCCCCTTACCCTGGGAATACACACATACACTGGGGCTCACCCAACTTTTATACAGTCAATTTCAGTATCAGAGTGCCCTCCCCCTTACATTCTTCTGCCCCCTGGATGGGTTTGGCATAGGCAATCCTTCCTGCCTACGTGCAGTTTCAGTACACTTGGAGGACCAGGGGGTATCCTGTGGGTGCCCCATCATGTCATTGTCCTTATTCACACCTTCCTGATTCTCTGGGCTACAGTCTCTTGATATGCAGAGTTGACTCATTCTATCTAGGGTTGGCTAATTTCATATGTATAAATCTGTGTATGGTTAGCTAATTAGAAATGTATGACTTGGTACTTCTGTCCAGGGCTAGGAGACCCATTATCTGATCCAGACTACCTCAACTTCCTACATTCTATTGTACCTTACCATTCCTTATCTTAGTCCTATGGTCTTGTCACAAAGACTAGAAGATTCTTATGTTAATCGTGCTGACTCTGCTTTCCTGCATCCTAAGCCCCAAGCTTATCCTGTTTGAACTGGTTACAGCCATTTTACTGATGAACTTTAGTTTCTTCCATGTTCATAATTTTAGATCAATTTTCCCATCTCTCACATTGGCTTAACAGGACCATAACACCACCTGTGGCATAAATATTCCCAAACCAATGCTCTAGGGCACTGGGAGAGCAAACAGCTCAAATTCTGCATTTGAGAAGTTTGAACTGCTGCACAACCATCAGGATCAAAGAAAACCCTAGTTTGTATAGTTTTCAGCTGTCATAGACCACAAAAACAAACAAATCTCTCATAAAGCTCATAAGAGTTCTACAAATATGTTAATGGTAAGAGGAAAGCTAGAGACAAAATTGGTCCCTTAGAAAATCAGAGTGGAAAACTGTGTGTGGAACCTAGAGAAATGGGGGAGATATTGAACAGTTTCTTTTCTTCGGTATTCACTAAAGAGAAGGATATTGGGAGATGTGGGATAAAAAAAGCAAATTGGGTAAATATGGGGAATATAGAGATTACAAAAGGTGTAGTTTTAAGGCTTTTGAAGAATATAAAGGTGGATAAGTCTCCAGGACCAGACGGGATCTTCCCCAGGACATTGAGAGAAGTGAAGGAGGAAATAGCAGAGGCTCTGGCGGTAATTTTTCGAATGTCATTAGATATGGGGATAGTGCCGGAGGATTGGCGCATTGCGCATGTGGTTCCGTTATTTAAAAAGGGTTCAAGGAGGAAGCCTGGCAACTATCGGCCTGTAAGTTTGACGTCTGTGGTAGGTAAATTAATGGAGAAAATTCTTAGAGATAGTACTTATAAACATCTGGATAGACAGGGTCTGATCAGGAGTACTCAACATGGATTTGTGGGAGGAAGGTCATGTTTGACCAATCTGATTGAATTTTTTGAAGAGGTGACTAGGAATGTGGATGAGGGTAGCGCAGTGGATGTTGTCTATATGGACTTCAGTAAGGCCTTCGATAAGGTACCACATGGAAGGTTAGTTAGGAAGGTGCAGTCTTTAGGTATAAATTTTGAGATAGTCAAATGGATTGAACATTGGCTGAAAGGGAGAGGCCAGAGAGTGGTAGTGGATAATTGTCTGTCAGGTTGGAGGCCGGTGACCAGTGGTGTGCCTCAAGGATCTGTATTGGGCCCATTGTTGTTCGTTATATACATTAATGATCTAGATGATGGGGTGGTGAATTGGATTAGTAAATATGCAGACGATACTAAGATAGGTGGAATAGTGGATAATGAAGAAGGTTTTCTAGGATTGCAGAGGGATTTGGGCTGCTTAGAAAAGTGGGCTGAAAAATGGCAGATGGAATTTAATGCTGATAAGTGTGAGGTGCTTCATTTTGGTAAGAAGAATCAGAATAGGACATATGTGGTAAATGGGAGAGCATTGAGGAATACAGAAGAGCAGAAAGATTTAGGAGTGACGGTACATCGTTCCCTGAAGGTAGAAACTCACGTGAATAGGGTGGTGAAGAAGGCTTTTAGTATGCTGGCCTTTATCAATCATTGCATGGAATATAGGAGTTGGGAGGTGATGTTGAGATTGTATAAGACGTTGGTGCGGCCTAATTTGGAGTTCTGTGTGCAGTTCTGGTCGCCTAATTATAGGAAGGATATAAACAGAGTGGAGAGAGTGCAGAGAAGGTTTACCAGAATGTTGCCTGGGTTTAAGCATCTGGAGTATGGGGAGAGATTGGACAGATTGGGTCTTTATTCTTTGGAGCGTAGAAGGTTGAGAGGGGATTTGATAGAAGTATTTAAGATTATGAAAGGGATAGACAGAGTGGATGTGGATAGACTATTTCCGTTAAGAGGAGGAAAGATTAAAACAAGAGGACATGAGTTAAGAATTAAGGGGCAGAGGTTTAGAGGTAACATGAGGGGGAACTTCTTTACTCAGAGAGTGGTAGCTGTGTGGAATGATCTTCCGGGAGAAATAGTGGCGGCGGAGTCAATTGTATTATTTAAGAAAAGGTTGGACAGGTATATGGATGAGAGGAAGATGGAGGGTTATGGGCATTGTGCAGGGAGGTGGGATTAGAAAGGGGTGTTTGGTTCGGTGCGGACTAGAAGGGCCTAATGGCCTGTTTCCATGCTGTAATTGTTATTATTATTATTATTATTATTATTCACTCCCCTATCTCGAAGTATCATCTCCTCAAACATCTCAATGCCACAGGTGAGAAAACTGTTTTAACTCCCACTCCAAATTAAAAAGGTGCTATTCCCTTAATTGCAGCTCTCTTGAAGGGCGGAGATGGGCCTTGTTTAAAGGGCCAGCCACAATTTACTGAGATATTTCACACCTGAATTAATTGTCCTCCTGATTCCAGCTCAGGGTTTAAAACAGGAGAGTTTCCCCACTCTCGTCACTTGCAGCTTTCAGGCAGAGATGAGGTGATGCTGCCATCAGTGGAAGGTAGGAAGCCTGGTTTTACTGTGGCTGCTTTTTCTGGGGTGGTTCTTTGAGTTGTTGGGGTGAAAGGAATCCGGTGTTTGTGGAAGCCCCTGTTTGTGGGTAGTTTGCAAACTGGTGTTCCATGTGGTTCATGGGTATTGAGCCAGAGAAATGTGTTGCTTTAACGTGTGTGGTTTACGGTGCCTGCAACTTTAGCTCTTGTCTTGGGATGATGGTTTTGGGATGTTTGTGCCTGAGGTTTGGCTCTGAAGTTGTCGGACTCTGGCTTTCCCTTACTCTTAATTTAGTCTGTATGTGGTCTGAGTCCAGCGTGTTCTTTGAATGAAGTGATAGGAGAAGGTATTCGGTTCAACAGTCAATTTATTACACAGCACAAGAATAAAACTTTACAGAGCTCTGGGTCAGTCGTTAGTTCATAGGTCACCTGCACAGTGAGCTATTCCCCAAGACTGACCCCTATTGTCCAGTTGGCTCAGTTTATATAGATCATCCTTATCATACAGAACAAAAGTTGGCTTCCTTTGCTAGATCTTTTTGCATAAGGGTTATCACAAGTCATCTCCTGTTTTGCAGATATCTGGGGTGTAGCGCTCCCATCTTAATCCTCCAGGCCAGACTATCCTGTTGTTTTGATCAGAAATTAATTCATCACCAGATATTTCTAATCACCATTCTGTTCCTGTCTGGCCAATTTCTGCTGTTCTCTTTAACACCTCCTCATGCCTTAATCTTCCTCCTAGACTGGTTTTCCATTCCCTTGGTTTCTTGCAGGCCATTCTTTGTTCTGGTCTGGCCTGTGTCTCCTGTGCTACTCACCACCTCCTTCAGTTGGAGCATTCCTCCTAAATCGTTTTATGAATTTCCTCTCCCTGTATTTGGGAGCAGACAATTTTGCTCAGCCAACTTCGCTCCATGCTGTGATTGCCACTTAATCACATTCCTCTTTTTCCCTGAACCATGCAGTACATATCAACTTATTAATTAATCATTTCTTTCATCATGTTTTAACCCCTAGATTCCAACAAAGTGTAGGCTGCTGATGGTTTGATCCCAGAATTGGGGTGGGGAGGGGGGCGGGGGGTGTTATTTGTGGGCAAGGGCTGGGTTGGAGGCTGCAGGGAATTCTTTTGCTCTTGACTGTAAGAAGCATTTCATTTAAATTTTGCTGATGTAACCATCTTACCTTACGTGTGTGTAATATTGCACTTTGTTACAGGACAGTCAGTTGAATTTTGATCTTGGCATGTTTAACAGAAAATGACAGTGACCCAGGTTCAAATCTGTCCCTTGTGTCAGGATTTTCCCCCCATCACCTTTTACAAAATGGCAAGGTGATCAGGGGCATTTGTGAGGGACAGGGTTTTGTTTTAAATTAATTTTTAAGAGTTAGTTATATTCTTGTTAATTTTACAAGAATATAATTCAAATCCCGATACATGTGGTTGATTAATACAAATTGAGATCTACCCAGACCCACCCTCTCCACATCCCATATGAGGGACCAGAGATCTTCAACAGATGTTTTATTTAACCATAATATTGTGAATATTTCAAAACTTCACTTCAACCCACCTTTAGGAAATGTGGGCTCCAAAGATAGAATGTTCATCTCGTGAATGATACATTACTTTCTTGTGGTGAACAGTTCCGAACCTCAGCCAGTTTGCAAGATATGGCCACACACTTTCTAGCTGTACAATTTGCAGCAATTTAAACCTGGTAAATATTCAGTTTTAATTTAAATTTAATTCCTTAACATCTCTTTCTAATGGATCCTGTGGGCTTTTAAAAAAAGTACTTATTTTCAACCAAGCGGCCCAACTTTAGGACATTGCCAAGTCAAATGCAGAAAAGTACAAATGACTTGTTAACATTTGAAACAAATCCGATTCCTTTTATTTTCTTTTGAGGTGTCTGGTGAATAAAATTGTATTGAACCAGTCGGTATGTCATTTATAACGATCAGTCCATTTTCTATGTTCAAATCTCCATCCCATCTTTGCCTCAATTGATGAATTCCTAATTTCTCAGCTTTTGCAGTCATTTCGACATTACTGAATAAATTTATATTCCCATGACCTGTTTCAGATGGTCAGGGTTTGTTATGACCTGTTACTGTTCTATCTGCCACTGTATTTTACATTTTGCATATCCTCTTCCTAAAGACATGGAAAGGACTTCTTGTTGGTCATCTAATCTCATGTACCAGTTAGGGTTAGGGAACACAAAAAATCAACAGGAGTCTGGAAGAGTTGCCCACAGTTCACATTAGTAATCATTCTCTGCCTGCCTGATTTCTGGTTTGCAATTTACCCAAGTGTCTTAATTTCATAGCAGTCTTAAATTGTTCACTTTGTTAGAAACAGAATTACCTTTAAAGAAATTGCTCGAGACAAAAATTGAGAACAAAGAACATTTATTATACAACAATGCAAAGTTGGGTGCTTCCCCTTACCCTGGGAATACACACATACACTGGGGCTCACCCAACTTTTATACAGTTGATCTCAGTATAGGAATAACCCCCCTTACATTCTTCTGCCTCCTGCTGGAGAGATTTGGCATTAGGCAATCCTGCCTACGTGCTGTTCCTGTGCTCTTGGAGGACCAGGGGGTGTCCTGTCGGTGTCTTCTCATGTCATTATCCCCATTGTCCTATTCACAACCTTGCCCTTGTCCCCATTCACACCTTTCCAACTCTCAGAACTACAGTCCCTTCATCTGCAGGGTTCGTTAATCTTGTCTAGGGTTTACTAATTAAATATGCATAACTTGATAAATCTGTGTATGGCTTACTAATTATATATGTAGAACTGGCTAATACTGTCTAAGGTTTTCTAATTATTTATGCAAGCCTTGCTAATTCTATCTGGGGCTTGGAGACCCTTATCTCGTTCAGACTAACTCTACTTCTATTCTCAATTGTCTGTCCTTCTCTCCTTCATTCAGTGAACTTGCTGCTGTAGGAGATTCTTATCTTACTCAGTCAGTGTCAGCTTCCTGCCTTCTAATATCCATGTCTCATGTTGTTTGCACTGGCTTCATTCGTTTACTTTTGTATCAATTTTATTTTCTTCATTTCTTCATGTTCATATTGCAATGTCAGTTTTTCTCATCTCTCACAATCCTCACTTTTCTTTTAGATCAGTAATACTGATCTCACACAATGATCAGTGTTACTGGTTTCTCAAAACTTTAAAGCAGAAACAATGCCATTCAGGGTCTGAGTGGTGCTGGGGGCTTATTGCAGCCTTTGGATCAGGTCTAACAATTTGCACCATTGTTTTGAAGATCAGGCAGGCATTTGGATATGTATGGCTCAGTAGAGGAGGTGAGAATTGATTCCTGTCTCTTTGGCTTGGCTTCGCGGACGAAGATTTATGGAGGGGGTAAAAAGTCCACGTCAGCTGCAGGCTCGTTTGTGGCTGACAAGTCCGATGCGGGACAGGCAGACACGATTGCAGCGGTTGCAGGGGAAAATTGGTTGGTTGGGGTTGGGTGTTGGGTTTTTCCTTCTTTGCCTTTTGTCAGTGAGGTGGGCTCTGCGGTCTTCTTCAAAGGAGGTTGCTGCCCGCCAAACTGTGAGGCGCCAAGATGCACGGTTTGAGGCGTTATCAGCCCACTGGCGGTGGTCAATGTGGCAGGCACCAAGAGATTTCTTTAGGCAGTCCTTGTACCTTTTCTTTGGTGCACCTCTGTCACGGTGGCCAGTGGAGAGCTCGCCATATAACACGATCTTGGGAAGGCGATGGTCCTCCATTCTGGAGACATGACCCACCCAGCGCAGCTGGATCTTCAGCAGCGTGGACTCGATGCTGTCGACCTCTGCCATCTCGAGTACTTCGACGTTAGGGATGTAAGCGCTCCAATGGATGTTGAGGATGGAGCGGAGACAACGCTGGTGGAAGCGTTCTAGGAGCCGTAGGTGGTGCCGGTAGAGGACCCATGATTCGGAGCCGAACAGGAGTGTGGGTATGACAACGGCTCTGTATACGCTTGTCTTTGTGAGGTTTTTCAGTTGGTTGTTTTTCCAGACTCTTTTGTGTAGTCTTCCAAAGGCGCTATTTGCCTTGGCGAGTCTGTTGTCTATCTCATTGTCGATCCTTGCATCTGATGAAATGGTGAGCCGAGATAGGTAAACTGGTTGACCGTTTTGAGTTTTGTGTGCCCGATGGAGATGTGGGGGGGCTGGTAATCATGGTGGGGAGCTGGCTGATGGAGGACCTCAGTTTTCTTCAGGCTGACTTCCAGGCCAAACATTTTGGCAGTTTCCGCAAAGCAGGACGTCAAGCGCTGAAGAGCTGGCTCTGAATGGGCAACTAAAGCGGCATCGTCTGCAAAGAGTAGTTCACGGACAAGTTTCTCTTGTGTCTTGGTGTGAGCTTGCAGGCGCCTCAGATTGAAGAGACTGCCATCCGTGCGGTACCGGATGTAAACAGCGTCTTCATTGTTGGGGTCTTTCATGGCTTGGTTCAGCATCATGCTGAAGAAGATTGAAAAGAGGGTTGGTGCGAGAACACAGCCTTGCTTCATGCCATTGTTAATGGAGAAGGGTTCAGAGAGCTCATTGCTGTATCTGACCCGACCTTGTTGGTTTTCGTGCAGTTGGATAATCATGTTGAGGAACTTTGGGGGACATCCGATGCGCTCTAGTATTTGCCAAAGCCCTTTCCTGCTCACGGTGTCGAAGGCTTTGGTGAGGTCAACAAAGGTGATGTAGAGTCCTTTGTTTTGTTCTCTGCACTTTTCTTGGAGCTGTCTGAGGGCAAAGACCATGTCAGTAGTTCCTCTGTTTGCGCGAAAGCCGCACTGTGATTCTGGGAGAATATTCTTGGCGACACTAGGTATTATTCTATTTAGTAGAATCCTAGCGAAGATTTTGCCTGCAATGGAGAGCAACGTGATTCCCCTGTAGTTTGAGCAGTCTGATTTCTCGCCTTTGTTTTTGTACAGGGTGATGATGGTGGCATCACGAAGATCCTGAGGCAGTTTACCTTGGTCCCAACAAAGCTTGAAAAACTCATGCAGTTTGGCATGCAGAGTTTTGCCGCCAGCCTTCCAGACTTCTGGGGGGATTCCATCCATACCTGCTGCTTTGCCACTTTTCAGTTGTTCGATTGCCTTATATGTCTCATCCAGGGTGGGAACCTCATCCAGCTCTAGCCTTAGGGGCTGTTGAGGGAGCTGGAGCAGGGCAGAATCTTGGACTGAGCGGTTGGCATTGAAAAGAGATTGGAAGTGTTCTGACCATCGGTTGAGGATGGAGATCTTGTCGCTGAGGAGGACTTTGCCGTCTGAGCTGCGCAGCGGGCTTTGGACTTGGGGTGAGGGGCCGTACACAGCCTTTAGAGCCTCGTAGAAACCCCTGAAGTCGCCAATGTCCGCGCTGAGCTGGGTTCGTTTGGCGAGGCTAGTCCACCACTCATTTTGGATCTCCCGGAGTTTGCGCTGAAGATGGCTGCATGCGCGACGGAAGGCTTGTTTCTTCTCTGGACAGGACGGCTTTGTAAGGTGAGCCTGGTGGGCAGCTCGCTTCTTTGCCAGCAGCTCCTGGATTTCCTGGCTGTTTTCGTCAAACCAGTCCTTGTTTTTCCTGGAGGAGAAGCCCAGTACCTCTTCAGTGGATTGCAGTATGGTAGTCTTCAACTGATCCCAGAGGGTTTCAGGGGACGGGTCCGTGAGGCGGGTTGCAACGTCGAGCTTTGCTTTGAGGTTTGCCTGGAAGTTTCCTCTCGCTTCGTCTGACTGCAGTTTTCCAACATTGAACCTCTTTCTGGGGGCTTTATTGTTCCTGGGCTTTGGCTTGAAGTGAAGGTTGAGCTTGCAGCGAACCAGCCGGTGGTCAGTGTGGCATTCCGCGCTAGGCATGACCCTGGTGTGGAGCACATCTTGTTTGTCACTTTCTCGCACCAGGATGTAGTCCAGGAGGTGCCAGTGTTTGGATCGGGGATGCATCCAGGTGGTCTTCAGGCTGTCCCTCTGCTGAAAAAGGGTGTTTGTAATGACAAGCCGCTGTTCTGCGCAGAGCTCCAACAGGAGGCGCCCATTGTCGTTGCACTTGCCGACGCCATGCTGTCTTGGGTAAACTTATACCTCTCATTTTGTTCATTTTAGATTGGTCACAGTGTTTGAGCTACCGAAAGAAAATAGACACACACACCGAGAGCAGTTCAGTTTATACAAATGTTTATTACTAATTCAAAAGCTGATTTCACACTACAATATGCAAGCCCTTCCCAACTATACTTATCAACGCTTGGACTGGTCCCAACTGCCGAAGCGAGGCAACAACTGCACACTTGTAGTAGGTTGTCAGGGCGCTGGTAGCAGCTTCTCCACCTCCCCCGACCGGGACGTTGCTCGGACTCTGGCTGTTCTTCCTTCTTGACAAGGGGTGTTCCCACCCCTCAGAGAGTCTAAACTTCAGCAGCAGGACCACAGACTTTTATACCCCAAAAACAATTAATCATGCACCCACTCCCTCTAACATTTGTCAGTCAAAATCAAAGCTGAGCATACTATTCTACAATTTAGAAGATTAATTATTATGGAGCAGGATGCTATGATATCCTGGTTTATCTCGTAGATACAAGGACTCATTAAAACTTCTTGAGCAAGACAGGTTGTGACCAATACGTCAATTTCAGAGTGTCGTATTTGACAACTGCTTTCCCTGGGCCTCACGGTGGAATTCCATTTCAAAGTGTATCTTCAGATAAGTCCCCATGGCTGAGTTTAATTACATCTGCTAGTTCTGAAAGTTAGGTGACCTGCGTGTGGACCCAGTGTCGTCAGTTCCACATAAGCAAAAAGCATCTGAGTACATGGTTTTAATCCTCCATTACACATGCTTGCCCAGGATTCCTGGCCAGGTTTCTGAGTCTTTGCCGACACGAGCTTTGAAGTCGCCCAGGATGACAACCTTGTCGGCTGTAGGGGTGCGTTGGATGAGGTTGCGCAGGTCGGTGTAGAACTTGTCCTTTTCTGCTGGTTCCGCCTGGAGGGTTGGAGCATAGACACTGATGAGGGTGATGTGACGCTTGTTTTGAAGGGGGAGTCGCATGGACATGATTCGGTCCGAGAGGCCTGTCGGAAGGTTTTCGAGTTTGGAGGCAATGAAGCTCTTGACCATGAAGCCTACACCAGATAGGCGTCGTTCATCCGAAGGCTTGCCAGACCAGTAGAGTGTGTAGCCCGCGCCGCGTTCTTGGAGGCTGCCTACATCTGCCAGGCGGACTTCACTGAGAGCGGCTATGTCGATGTCAAGTCTGAGGAGTTCATGTGCAATGAGGGCAGACCGACGTTCAGGTCGGTGGCTGTCAGCCTTGTCTAGCATGGTTCTGATGTTCCAGCATGCTAGCTTGAGTTTGTGAGCATCTTTTGAGGGGGAGGACGTGGAGGGGGAGGACTTGGAGGGGGAGGACGTGGAGGGGGAGGACTTGGAGGGGGAGGACGTGGAGGGGGAGGACGTGGAGGGGGTGGACGTGGAGGGGGAGGACGTGGACCTGTCCTCGGGCCTGCGCAAAGGAGCTTTTAGGTGGAGTGCAGTGCGCGCAGTACTGGCCCCACCCTTTACACCCATGGTTCGTGTGCCGTGGCCAAGCAAGCTGGGACGT
The DNA here is from genome assembly GCF_036971445.1 of Narcine bancroftii. Taxonomy (NCBI): domain Eukaryota; kingdom Metazoa; phylum Chordata; class Chondrichthyes; order Torpediniformes; family Narcinidae; genus Narcine; species Narcine bancroftii. The sequence continues at coordinate 5,039,789 of NC_091479.1, read as the reverse complement.
GGCAGCGAGGTCCTTGGGTCGTAGGTTTTATATCGGAGTGGCCTTCTCCTATGCAGGTTTCTTACCCGGGCTGGAAGGGCCTGCCTCCCCTCCTAGGTCGGTCCATACTGCCCGGACCGGGGCCGAGGCCGCCGCAGCTCACCCTGTGCCTGGACTGGGGCCGCCGCCTCCCACTCTCTGCCCGGATCGGGGCCTCCGCCTGCCCCACTCGACCGAGGCCGGGGCCGCCGCCTCCCCCTTGCTCCTGCCCGGATCGAGGCCGCCGCCGTCTACCCTTCGCCCGGACCGGGGCCGGGGCCGCTGATGCTCTCCCTGTGCCCGGACTGGGGCTGCCGCCTCCCGCTCCCTGTCCAGACCGGGGCCTCCGCCTGCCTCTCTCGACCGAGGCTGGGGCCGCCGTCTCCCCCTTGCTCCTGCCCGTATCGGGGCCGCCGCCGTCTACCCTTCGCCCGGACCGGGGCCGGGGCCGCTGCTGCTCTCCCTGTGCCCGGACTGGGGCCGCCGCCTCCCACTCTCTGCCCGTATCGGGGCCTCCGCCTGTCTGGAATGTGCTTTTTAACTCTCTTTCCCAGCTTTCTGGCAAAGTCTGTGTGATGGTTTCTTCATCATAATTCCCAGAACAAGATATTCTACAGCTAATATTCCACACACTTCACCAAATGGGGGTAGTTGTGTGAAAAAGAAGTTTCTGTCTGTGTGGATGGACAGTTTAAGGGTGAAAAAATGACCTGATGTCCACATATAGTAACTCAACCAAATTCTGTAAGGACACAAATGCTGGAGAAGCTCATCTGATCAAGCAGTGAACCTTTATAGAGTACAGATACTCGTAGCCCTGATAAAGGGCTCAAGCCTGAAACACTGGTTGTGTATCTTTTTTTAAACTTTATTTATGAATATATAAAATACATAGTAAACAAAAGAAACCAACCTCCCAAAAAAACTATATTCCATCCCCCCTCCCCATAATTCCCCCCCCCAAAACTCCCTCGACTGAGGGAGAGAAAAATCATACCAATTTGTTGCGGCAGAATAAAAACACCAAACCTAATTTTCCACGTCATCGCAATGCATTTACTGGCCACTGCTAATACTAACTGAATAAACTCAATTTGAGATTTATCCATTCTTAATCCCGTTGCTAAAGTTGTAATATACCGCATTAGAAAAAGCAGTGGATCGAACATAAAAAGAGTTTCTTTAAAGTAGTTTCAAATAAATCCTCAAAGGCTTAACTTTATCACACAACCAGACAGACAAAAAAAAGTATTAATTTGAATCCCACAATGAAAACATAAATCTGAATTACTAAATCCTTATCTTTTTTTCCTGGAGTTAAATACAACTGATGTAAAAAAAATTATAATTCACCCAATTATATCGCACATTAATCAATTTAATCCACCATCTTCACACATAGTAAGTAGTCCGTTCTTCTTGGGTTAATTCTAAAGAAGAATCTCCCATTTAATCTAAAGATGGTTTAGCCATTTTCTGTTGTCACAAACATTTCTGAAATAGATCCCTTTTTTTGCCCCATTTACAATTTTCAATTTTAGTTAACTTGGGTATCTTCAATTCCCGCCCAAATCCACCTGTGACAGCACTTGCATGGAATGACACCCGTTTACCATGTCCCTCTGTTCAACCTCACTCCTCAGTGCCCGACCGTTCACCGTGTCTATCTTTTCTTGGTTTGCCCTTCAAAATGTGACACCTCACACTTGTCTGCATTAAATTCCATCTGCCCTTTCTCCAGCTGGTCCAGATCCTTCTGCAAGCTTTCCTGGCTGTCCACAACTCCACCGTTCTTGGTCACCTGCAAACTTGCTAATCCAATTCACCACATTATTGTTCCAGCACCTATCCCTGAGGCACATCTCTCGTCACAGGCCTCCAGTCTGAGGAGCAATTGGCCACAGTCACTCATTGGCTTCTCCTGCACAGCCGTTGTTTCACATCCAAAATACAGAGGACATATGGATGGATGTTAAAATTCTCAAAGGTACATTAGTTAAAATGGTGTCAAATCACAAAGAACAGAAGTTGGCCATTCAGCCCACTGTGTCTGCTATCCCCTGATCTAAACAGTTCTCGCCTCTCGTTCCAAGTTCTGGCTTTTTCCCCTGATCCCTTGATACCCTGACTCATTAAACATCTATTAATTCCGCCCCCCCCCCACTTAAACTCCCTCAACAGTCCAGCAACAAATTCCATGACCTTCTGGTGAAATAAATTTCTCATCTGCTTTAAATAGGTATCTTCTAATTCTAAGACAATGTCTTTTTATCCAAGGGAAGCATTATTCACATCTACTGTCCAATCCTTTCAGCATTGGAAAGGTTTCTGAAATCTCCTCTCCTTCTTCTATACTCCAATGAAGAGTGGAGATATATCATCCTGGTAAATCTCTGCTCTCTCTCCAACATCAGCACATCCTTTTTAAGATAAACTTCGCAGTTCTCCAAATGAGGTCTCTCCCATGCCCCATCAACACCTCCCTACCCTTGAAACAAAGGCCAACATAGAATTTGCTTTCTTTTCCTGCCGATCCAACCTGGTGGTTACCCACTCACTATGTTTTCCTGAACGAGAACCCCCCAAGTCCCTTGACACTTGAAATAATTACATGTAATTTCTGTAACAAATTTGAAATTTTTGGAAAGATTTGGGAATCCTATTTATAAACTGTAGGAATTAAGTTGTAATCGCCCAACCTGAACCTTCTGACTCCGAAAATCAAGAAAATTTGTTAGATTTTATTTGATAGTTTTTTAGTAATTTTTTAATAAATACTTTCCAGATGTTATCTTTCTTTTCTATTGGGTTGTTGGGCAGGGGGAATTTAAAAAAATACTATGTATTAATTTTTCATAATCTTTGAATGAGAAATTTATGTACGCATTTAATGCATGTGAAATTAAAATTTTCAAAGAGAAGCTTAACATAACGTAATACATTTTGCTTATTTTCAAGAGTTGTGGAGAGTGAGGAGGGTTTTCATGGACTACAAAAGGATTTGGACTGTTTGGAAAGATGGCAGATGGAGTTTAATGGAGGTAAGTGTGAGGTGCTTTATTTTGGGAAGAATAACAAGACGTATGCAGTGAAGGGGAGGGCATTGAGGAACAGAGGGATCTTGGAGGAATGGTTCAATAGACAATAGGAGCTGGAGTAGGCCCTTCGGCCTGTCGAGCCTTCAGTGACCGCCATTTTACAGAGCATGGCTGATCACTACTATCAGTACCCCTTTCCAGCCTTATCCCCATAACCCTGAACTCCTTTGCCCACAAGAGTCTTATCTAACTCTCTTTTGAACATAATCAGCGAATCTGCCTCGACCACCCTCTGTGGCAGAGCATTCCACAGATTCACACTTCTCTGGGTAAAACAATGTTTTCTCATCTCCGTCCTAAAGGGCCTACCCTGTATTCTTAAACTATGCCCTCTAGTCCTCGTCTCCCCCATCATTGGGAACAAGTAATCCGACTTCACCCTGTCTATCCCCCTGATGATTTTGTATACCTCAATCATCTCCCCCCTCATCCTTCTAAACTCCATCGGATACCAGTTTTTCTAGCCTTTCAGCATATGTCAACCCCGCCATCGCTGGAACTAACCTTGTAAATCTGCGCTGCACACCCTCTATAGCTAGTATGTCCTTCCTCAAAATTGGAGACCAGAACTGGACGCAATACTCCAGGTGGGGTCTCACCAGGGCCCTGTACAACTGCAGAAGGGCGTCTCTGTTCCTATACTCCAATCCCTTCTTTATGAAAGCCAACATGCCATTTGCCTTCTTCACAGCTTTCTGAACCTGCATGTTAGCCTTCAGTGACCGGTGAACAAATACACCCAGATCCATTTGCACCTCCCCACTCCCTAGCTTGTCTCCATTTAAATAATACTCAGCTTTCCTATTATTGCCCCCAAAATGGATAACCTCACATTTGCTCACATTGAACGTCATCTTCCATTCAGCAGCCCACTCCCCCAACCTGTCCAAGTCCCTCTGCATTTTCCTGACATCCTCCTCACACCCCACACCGCCAACCAGTTTCGTGTCATCTGCAAATTTGCTCATGTTATTAATAACCCCCTCATCCAAATCATTTACATAAATTACAAACAACTGAGATCCCAATACCGATCCCTGCGGCACTCTACTCGTCACATCCTGCCATCCTGAAAAAGACCCGCTTACTCCAACCCTTTGTTTCCTATTTCTTAACCAATTTCCTATCCATGTCAGCACCTTACCTCCAATACCATGCTCCCTGATCTTGCCCACTAGTCTCCCGTACGGTACCTTATCAAAGGCCTTCTGGAAGTCCAAATACACCACATCCACTGGCTCTCCCAAGTCCACCCTCTTTGTCACATCCTTGAAAAATTCCAGATGGTTAGTCAAGCATGACTTACCCGTAAGGAATCCATGCTGACTAGCCCTTATACTATTATTTCTGCCTAAGTGTTCTGGTATTACTCCTTTTATGATAGATTCCAATATCTTCCCCACCACTGACGTCAGGCTGACCGGTCTATAATTTCCCGTTTTCTTCCTCCCTCCCTTCTTAAAAATCGGCACCACATCAGCCACTCTCCAATCCTCAGGGACCTCCCCCGAATCTATGGAACTTTGGAAAATGTCGACCAGTGCCTCCACAATTTTCATAGCAACTCCTTTAAGCACCCTGGGATGCAGCCCATCAGGCCCTGGGGTTTTATCAGCCCTCAGTCCCAACAATTTACTCACAACCTCCTGCTTCTAGATCCGGATATCCATTAGATCCCCTACTTCCCCAGGAAAGTTCCCCAAGTCTCTTGATACCGCATGACCACTACCCCCTAACTGACCATAACCTATATCCTCCTTGGTGAAGACAGATGCAAAGTATTTGTTAAATTCTTCAGCCATCTCCTTGTTTCCGGTAATAATTCCACCCTTTTCCATTCTTAATGGACCAATTTTGGACCGAACCAATTTCTTCCTCTTCACATATTTAAAAAAGCTTTTGCTATCCTCCATTATATTATTTGCTAATTTCCTCTCGTACTTCATTTTCCCCTCTCTTATGACTTTCTTAATTACCCTCTGATGCTCTTTGAAGGTTTCCCAATCCTCTAACTTCCCACTCCGCTTTGCTATCTTATACTTACTCCCTTTGGATTTGATATTGCACTTGATTTCATTAGTTAGCCACGGCTGCCATTTGCATCTCCTAGAGCCTTTCCTCCACTTTGGAATAAATTTGTCCTGAATCCTGTGAAAAATGTCCAACAATACCTGCCATTTTTCCCCAGTTGTCCTCCCAGCTAGTGTATCTTTCCATTTTATTTTGGCTAGCTCCTCCCTCATAGCTGCATAATCCCCTTTATTTAACTGCAGTACAGATGCTTCCGACTTCCTTTCTTTTTCCCTTCCTAATTGCAGCTCAAAAGTAACCATACCATGGTCACTATTCCCTAGTGGCTCCCCTACATCGAGATCACTTATTAACTCTGCGTCGCTGCACAGCACCAAGTCCAGAATCGATTTCCCCCTGGTAGGTTCCCCCACTAGCTACTCCAAGAAAGTATCTCGTAGACATTCAATAAACTCACTCTCTTGTGTTCCTGCCCCCGTCTGATTATCCCAGTCCACCTTCATGTTGAAGTCCCCCATAACTACCGTATTGCTACTACTTTGACATGCCACTCTTAATTCCTGATTTATACTTCTCCCGATATCTGAGCTACTTTTTGGAGGCCTGTAAATGACCCCCATTATGGTCCTCATGCCTTTACAATTTCTTAATTCTATCCAAACAGACTCTACCTACCTGTTTCAATGTCTTTCCTTTCAAACGCCTGAATTTCATTTCTTACCAACAGAGCTCCCCCACCTCCTCTTCCTAACTTTCTGTCTTTTCTATAGGACGTGTACCCAGGAACATTGATTTCCCAATCCTGCCCTTCCCGCAGCCATGTCTCCGTAACTCCGACAATGTCATAACCTCCCATTGCCATTTGCGCCTCAAGCTCATCCATTTTATTCCTTACACTCCGTGCATTCATATACAATACCTTGATACCATATCTCCTTTCTCCCTCCACCTTTGTTCTCGATGCACTTGCCCCTACTCTCCTATCACTTTTAGTTCCCTTTTTCCTTATTGTTTCACCGTCTAACAGAACCACCCCTATATTCACTCTCCTATCTGCTTCCCTATCAGTCCTGTTCCCTTCTCCTTGCCAAATTAGTTTTAAATTTGAAGGTGGATTCCCATGGAGATAGAAGGCTTTGGGTGGCCTTTATAAATCATAGCATGGAATATAGGATCTGGGGAGGTGATGTTCAGAGTGTTGGTGAGGCCAAGTTTGGAGTATTGTATGCCGTTCTGGTCTCCAAATTATAGGAAGGATATCAATAAGGTAGAGAGAGTGCAAAGAAGTTTGACGAAAATGTTGCCTGGATTGCAGTATTTTGAATACGTAGAAAGATTGAGTAGACTGGGACTTCATTCATTGGAGCGTAGAGGGTTGAGCGGGGATTTGATAGAGGTATTTAAAATTATCAAGGGAATAGATAGAGTAGCTGTGAATAGGCTCTTTCCCCTAAGGGGAGCAGAGATTGGAACAAGGGGGTCATAAGTTAAGGGGCAAAACTTGCGAAGTAATACAAGAGGATGCTTCTTCACTCAGAGTGGTGGCTGAGTGGAATGATCTACTGGAAGAAGTTGTGCCAGGATCAATTCTGTCATTTAAGATGAGGTTATATGAGTACATGGATGCGAGGGGGTGGGAGGGTTAAGGGCAAGGGAAGTAGGTAGGTGGAACTCGTGGAGTTTCACGTAAATCGGTGCTTTAGGTGCCATGAGCAAGTTGGCTCTTTCTTGCACTCGACTTGATTATGTGAAACCTTTCTGGGATAGAATCAAGGAACTTATTAAAATTAAAACTTTCACTTGATCCTAAGGTATTTTTATTGGGATATATGAAGAAATTGAGTTTAGAATTAAAATTAGATGAGTCACAAATTGCTCTTTGAGATTGGCTTTAGCTGTGGCTAGAAAATGACGAGTATTCAATGGTGGCATTCAGAAAGGAGGTCTTGTATTCCATTAGAAAAGATAACGTATAATACAAGCCTCGTCTACCAGTGGAAATATTAAACAGGCAGAATACTATTCATAGTCTGAAAATGAGATGTTATCCATATAAAAGAGATCTGTGGAACTCACTGTGGCATACGGCAGTGGAAGCCAGATCGCTGGGAGTATTTTATAAAGAATGACAAATATCTCATTAGTGAGGGCATCAAGGGATTATGGGGAAAAGGCCAAAAATGAGAACTAGTGTAGAGTAGCTTAGTGTAGATTTATGGAATAGACTCGATGGGCCTAGTGGCCTGATTCTGTTCCTTTGTGATCACTAATGGAGTTATTTCAGAAATGTACAGAAAAAAAGCTCCTAAATTAGAAATTCATAAATCAAGATTAAAATGGGAATCTGATTTGAAAGTTAAAATATGAAAATCATTAAGTACAACTATAATTATTAATGTCAGGTCGCGACTGATACAATATAATCTTTTTTACATCGATTATACTTGACACCCAATTTAAATAAATTTAATTTGACATTATCAGATTTGTCTTGGATGTAAGAAAGTAGGTTCTTTTATGTGGATAAATGTGAGGTGATCCACTTTGGAGGCAAGAACAGGAAAGAGGACTATTATCTCAATGGTATCTGTTTAGGAAATGCAGGGAGACTTGGGTGTTGCTGTGTATCAGTTGTTGAAAGTGGGCGTGCCGGTGCAACAGGCGGTGAGGAAGGCATTCATAGCAAGAGGATTTGAGTACAGAGATCCTGCTGCAGCCGTACACGGCCTTGGTGAGACCACACCTGGAGTACTGCGTGCCGTTTTGGCCTCTTTAGTCCAAGGAAGGACATCCTCGCCATGGAGTGGGTGCAGAGAAGATTCACTAGACTGATACCAGGGATGGAAGGACTTGTAGATGAAGAAGGGTTGGATAGACTAGGCTTGTGTTCTCTGGAATTTAGGAAATTGAAGGGGGATCTTATAGAAACAAAATTCTAAAGGGTTTAGACAGACTAGATGCGGGTAGGTTGTTTGCAATGCTGGGAAAAACAGAACCAGGGGTTACAGTTTAAGGATAACCATACTATAAGCATATAACCATTTACAGAGCGGAAACAGGCCATGTTGGCCTTTCGAGTCCGCACCAGTTCACTGATTTTATGCCCCCTCTTCAGGCATTGGGGGAAGGTTTTTAGGACCGAGATGAGGAAAGATTTCTTCTCTTGGAGGATGATGGATCTATGGAATTCTTTGCTACAGAAAGTAGTTGAGGCTGGTTCCTTGTCAATGTTCAAGAGTAGGTTAGAATTGGCCCTTGTGGCTAAGGGGATCAGGAGGTATGGAGAGAAGGCAGGAACTGGGTACTGATCAGCCATGATTGTATTGAATGGCAGGGTAGGTTTGAAGGGCTAAATGGCCGAATCCTGCACCTATTTTTCTATGTTTATATATTATACTTGGGTTTGTCCAAAATATATACAGTTTGGTCCAAAATTAAAATTTTGAACACTCCCAATGGATCCTAGAATATTTTTCCTGGAAGAGACTAAAAATATTTGGATTAAACGGGATTTTTAAAGGTTGCTTTAGCTGTTTCATATTTGGAGGACCAAGTCACCAAATTGCAGAATCCATGTGATTGAAGGAGTGCAGAGATTGGTTAGGATGTTGCTGGGACTTGAAGGTGAACCCACCAGGGCCTACAGCTGGTCCTCAATGTTGTCGACACATTCTTGGAAAGTGTGACTTGAAGTGAAATGAAGGTTTTACCATGGGCTCAATGATCAAAAATAAGAGAAGTTCCTATTTTGGACACCAAATATCATCATTCAGGTGCCTTACCGTCCAGCGAGGGCGATCCTGTCTCTCAATCCACCACAATCTCTGAACCTCTGAATTGTAGTTGTGGCCTCCCCGTTCTTTTCTGAGCTGAGACCAATATTGACGTTTAGGTGATGGTTACAGATGGGCTGCCACATTGACCACCGCCAGTGGGCTGATAACGCCTCAAACCGTGCATCTTGGCGCCTCACAGTTTGGCGGGCAGCAGCCTCCTTTGAAGAAGACCGCAGAGCCCACCTCACTGACAAAAGGCAAAGGAGGAAAAACCCAACACCCAACCCCAACCAACCAATTTTCCCTTGCAACCGCTGCAATCGTGTCTGCCTGTCCCGCATCGGACTGGTCAGCCACAAACGAGCCTGCAGCTGACGTGGACTTTTTACCCCCTCCATAAATCTTCGTCCGCGAAGCCAAGCCAAAGAAGAAACAGATGGGCTGGAAATACTGAAGAAGTTTCCTCTTGCCTTACTCAGTTGCAGTGTCCATACTGGATGGGTAACCCTGGCCATTGATCAGCAGATCCAGAGAACACAGCACAGTACAGGCCCTTCAGGCCTTGATGTTGTTCTAGCCCATATATTCACTCCTTAAATATAACGTACTAAACCAATGGTTCTCAACGTTTTTCCTTCCACTCACATACCACTTTTAGTGGTAAGTGGGTGGAAAGAAAGTTCAAACCCTATTTTAAAATAATCATATGAACAATCTAGAACCGTCATTCTCAACCTTCCCTTCCCACTCACCTACCACATGAAGCAATCCCTTAATGTTCAGAGATTACTTAAGGTGGTAGGTGAGTGAGAAGATAATGGTTGAGAACCTCTTTCTGCAGGCAAACTAATTCTGAATCCACACAACCAAGGTACCACAGATCCTTTGCCTCATGACTATCAGAATGAATCTACCCTGGGCAACCCTGTCAAAGGCCTCATTAAAATCCACACACCCCACATCCACTCCCCTGCCCTTCATTTGTTATTTCATTGTTTTCAAACACTCTCTCCCCCCCCCCCCCACCCACTTTTTAGTCATCCCTGACTAATCACGGAACCAACAGTCAAAGGACAAGGCCAGTGCCATTTTTATAAATTAGATTTGATATTTGCTTAAGTTGTCATTTGTTTCCATGAAATTACCTCAAAGATATTGCTGCGGGTCGCCTGTGGAGGCCACTCCTGTGATCGCGGTTAGTTTTACTGCACTTTTTTGGCCAAAATGGCCACACTTTCACGCACGACCACGCGGTACATTGAAAGATTAATGATGCCTAGCCTGAAATATTCTATCAGCCTGTGTGGCAACGGTGAGGGGTGTTTGGATTTGAACCCCAAGGCACCTTTGTTCATCCACACTCTTAAGTAACTGACCATTAACCCTGTACCCAGCTTTCCGGTTTGTCCTTGCAAACTGCATCACCTCACACTTCGCCAGGTTGAAGCCCATCTGCTACTTTTCTGCCCAACGCTGCATCCTGTCTCCTTGTCATCCAGGGTCATCATTTATAAAAATCACCAAGAGCAGGCATCCCAGAACAGATCCCTGTGGCACTCCACTGCTCTCTGCTTTCTTCCTACAAGACAATTTTTTATCCACAGCCAAAATGACTCTGATCCTTTGCCAAATTACGTTCTGGATGAGTCTCGTCAAATTCTTGCTAAAATCTATGTAGACCACATCTACCACCCTATCTTCATTGATTTCCTTTGATACCCCCATCAAATAAAACTCATTTAGACTCATGAGGCATGACCTTCCCTTCACAAAGCCATGCTGACTGTCCTTGAGTAGTTTGTACTTCTCTCCAAAT